>NW_006786512.1:939577-961069 GCF_000442215.2 Lipotes vexillifer
GGTGGCGCAGTGGTTAAGAATCTGCCTGCCAATGCAGGGGACACAGGTTCGATCCCTGGTCCAGGAAGATCCCACGTGCCGTGGAGCAACTAAGGCTGTGTGCCACAACTACTGAGCCCATGCGCCACAACTACTGAAGCCCACGTGCTCTAGGGCCCACGTGCCGCAACTACAGAGCCCACGTGCTGCAACTACTGAAGCCTGCGCGCCTAGAGCCCATGCACCGCGACAAAAGGGGTCACTGCAATGAGAAGCCTGTGCACCGCAACGAAGAGTAGCCCCCTATCGCAGCAACTAGAGAAAGTCTGTGTGCAGCAACGAAGACCCACGCAGCCAAAAATAAATAACATTTTAAAATATATATATTTAAAAAAGAAAAAAATAGACCTGTGATAGTTTGGGAGAGGGTGGTGGAGGGAACTGAAAAAAAAAAAAAAAAAAAAAAAAAAAAAAAAAAAAGGAGACTAATTGCTTTTGGCACTGAAGGCAATTCTAAAAAGGGGAGTTGCAACATAATTTTGAAATGACATATTATTGAAATAAGAAGTGACCATCCAAGGCAAATATGTATTAAAACTAAGGTAAGTCCTTCGGATCCAAAAGACATTCATTGAGAAGCTTCTGAATTCCAGACGCTTTCTAATGTACTCTTACATGGTTATTTAATCCTCCCAATTAGGGCTGGGTGGCAGTTGGTTACTGTCCTGTTTGAGATTTTTATGAATAAAGAAACTGAGGCTTAGAGAAGTTAATCAACTTGTACTGAGTCACGCAGCAGGAAAGTAGCAGAGCCCAAGTTCAAGTCTTCTGATGTTGGGTCCCGCATTCTTCTCATGTACATCCCCTGTCTTTGATGTGGTATTAAAAGATAATAGAACTTCTCTATCTAAAATAAATCCCATTTCTGAGAAAACTAAATAATTGAACTACCTGTATTTAGTTTCTCAATTATGTGTTTCCAAATTTGCTTCATTCTCTACTGAAGTCAGCTATTCTTTAAAGTATAGATTACCATATTGTTTTGACCTTTTTGTTTCTATCACATGCATTCGTTAATTGTCAACGGTTTTTACTGGTACTTTGAGCATCTATTAACAAAACTCTTCAGGGGCTTATATGTACAATAGTATTATTCTTTTTTAAAATGTATGACTGCCTGACTTCTTGTGAGTAATCTTAGCAGCTTCGTTATGCCGATTTTAATAATTTACAACTTTTAAGTTAAGGAATTTTTCAAGCCAAATGGATAGCCTTCTAGTTGCCAAGCCCTGATTGTATATACTTATGATATATTATTTAATACTTAAAGGGGGTTCTCTTGCCGTCATGCTGTCCTACAGAAGCAGGTAGAAGTTATTGTTTCACCAAACGTGCCCTCCCTTTGCCGTGAGTTAGATGCCACGTTTTTGAAATCTTGTCTGAGAGCATGAAAAGCTGAGCATATTCTTGCTTTTCCTTCCACCTTCACAAGCAGCAGTGGTGTTGCAAACGCATCTCACCCAGGTTCTCTTTGTCTATCAACAGTTCAGACTGACTGGAGCACATTTATTCAATGCCCATTACTTGGGTGCATTAGTCAAATGTAATTGATTGTTCTAATACACCACCAGCTCAGGCGAGGTAATCAGGCTCTTTAATTGAAGATGCTACTTTAGAGGACAGCGTGTAAACCATTGAATACAAAGTCCAGTAATTTTTTCACAGTGAATGCAATGTGTCTATGATTGCATCCTTAGTACAGCCAGACAAAGAGAGAGATGGCTGATATTCACGAGTAGGCATCCAGAGGTTCCTAAGAACCCTTTCTAAGAGTCATCCTATTTTTCATCTTGTCTTGAAATAGTCTCATGTTTTCTTACTAAAACCTCGATTCAGAGGGATGTTGCTATGTATGTGCATGCAAGTACATTTAAGATTACAAGTAAAATATAAGAGAATTTATTAGAGAATACTTTGGAAGCCAAGACATCTCAGCTGTCATCCATTTGTTACAACCTTGGCATAGTCATTAGACTGTACTTTGTAGCAACAATCAGAGCAGCTGCAAGTCTTTCCTCCTTGGCCCTTCAGCTGCTACCCTCTCTTTCCTAATCCAACAATAACATGTAATCATTTAACACAGACTCAACATATGTACAGATGCAATGGTTTAGATAACGATGTCCTTATTATTACCATTGAGTTTAAAGAAAAGAGTTGAAAGTTCAGCCCAAGACCCAGACTATGAACGGCTCCCGGCTCCAGACAAGCCTTCCTCTTCCAGGCTTCTTTGTTCACCTTGCTGGGCTATGGCACCGACCAGACACAACCCCTCACCCACCTGGGAGTGACTCTCAGATAAAAGACCTCCCCTCTGCCCTTGCTGCCTGCACCCTGGGAAACACCCAGCCAAGCGCTGGTCTGAAGCCTTGTCTTCATTACTGATTTTCAGCCCTGGAGAGCATTAGCTATGAGGGACCTTCCGCCTTGGGAGAGCAGTGAAGCTTCAAACCATTGCAGAGATGGTGCTGTGTGATTCCAAAAGACATACTAAAAGTCTGTGATATGAATAGATCCTTGTTATGTATTGTTCTCTTGCTCTGAGATGATTCCTAAGAGTAGAGGCAAATAGTCTTGAAGAAACTGTCTGTGACCCCTCCGTGACTCTCCCAGCATTATTAATTTGCTGTGGGAGTTAGGCTTTGAATCTGCTAGAATTACTGAAGTTGGTGCTCTTTGCGTTAAAATCGGCACTTCCAGTGAATTAATTATGCACCCACCTCATGTGAAAAACAAAGCGTAAGGTTAGAGAGGTGGGACACAGCTAGAGACAGGAAAGTGATAGTGCGGCGGTTTTGCCTCCATCATTTTTGTCTGGGTCCTTTCTGCCCAACCTCTTTGGTTATCGACAAGGTTTCCTCCCCCAATCATTTTCTTTTCCCTGGTCCCACTCACTCACAAAGTGATGATAAACGGTTGCTGACAGACCCATTCACATCCTCACCTGTTCCCTGACCTCATGGCATTCTGATGTCCACGTGAGGTTGTATCCAGAAGGATTCTGTGTGTGCTGACTTGTGGGAAACCTATTTCCAGTCTGTTCATTTCTAGGAAGGATTAAAATTACAGCTGGGACCCATGGTGACTTTCCAGATTGCAGTGTGACTATTTCTGTGGTTGACATTCAAGTTTGCATCACCTAGATGAGAAGGCTTACACCTTACTTTGCCCTCTTAAAAAAAAAAAAAAAAGAGATCAAGTATCTTATCAATCAACAAGGAAAGGCACTAACTAGCTAGAAAAATGGGCAAACGGTATGTATGGGCAATTCACAGAAGAAGAAATATAAATGGACAATAAGTATGTAAATACCACTAGTAGTAAGGAAAACATAAAACAGCAATTAGATATGCTTTCTTTACCCATCAGATTGGCAAAAAAATGGAAATAATTGATAAACAGCCAGTGTTGAAGAGGGTGTGGAGAAACAGGTGTTCTCTTACTCTGTTGGCAGGAGTGCAAATATGAATTAAAATTTGCAGCCGACTTGGCAGTATCCATAAAAATTTTAAATAACACCATTTGGGACAATCGTTTCTAGGTGTAGATATTTTCCCTCCAAAAATACTTGGACGTGATGGATACTCAGCCATGAAAAAGAATGAAATGTTGCCATTTGCAGCAACATGGATGGACTTGGAGGGCATTACGCTTGGTGAAATAAGGCAGACAGAGAAAGACACATATTGTATGTTTTCACATATATGTGGAATCTGAAAAATAGAAGACAAATAACAAAACGGAAACAGACCCACAGATACAGAGAACAAACCAGTGGTTACCAGTGAGGCGAGGGGTTGGGGGCAGGGGTGAGATGGGGTAGGGGATTGAGAGATACAAGCTACTAGGTATAACATAAGATACAAGGATATAATGTACAGCACAGGGAACATAGCCAATATTTTACAGTAACTTTGTATGGAGTATAATCTATAAAAATATTGAATCACTATGTTGTAAACATGAAACTAAATTGATACTGTAGGTCAATTATACTTCAGTAAAAGAAGAAAAAGAAAACTTAAAAAACTTTAAATACTTGCACATGTTCGCAAAGATATTTGTTTGAGTCTTTTCAGTATTGTCATAGCACATCATTGGGAAAGCCCTAAATGTCCATCAGCAGAGGGCTGGTTAAATCAATTAAAATTCATCCATAACTTGAAATACTGCGGTGCTGTTTCAGAAGCTAAAGGAGATCTGTGTGTAATGATATGGAAGGATCTCCAGGCCATATTGTTAATTCAAAAACAGGGAGCTACAGGACAGTACATACTGAGGTGATTCCATTTACTTTAAAAATGAACCTAAAGCCACGGATCTGTCTAGATACTTAGATATGTAAGTAAATGCACAAAGTTCTGGAATAACGTGTACTAAGCTATTAACAGTGGAACTGGCAGACGAGTTGGGGTACGGAGGTAAAATGGGACTGTTACTTTTTACTCTGCATACTTCTGGGTCATTTGACTTTTTTTTTACAATGAGAATGTGTTATTTGTGTAATTTATCAAACAAATATAAAAATAAGAAGGTCGCAACTAAGTTTTCTGGGAAAAGCACACTGAAGTGCTTCCCAAAGAGACGGTTCAGGAAACCAAAGGTGGGTGTAATGGAAGTTTTTCCTTTTTTATTTTGGTAGTTGCTGGTCTATTTATATAATGAAGCAGGAGAGAGTTATTTTCCATGTACTTTTTGGGAAACATACCTGCATAGCTTGCAGATGAGGTGGGCATTATACACAGCTGGTCAAGGTAGCTACTTAGTGGCAGATTAAAGAGAGCGGACGAATCTCATACCCCCTTGCTGACTGGAACCAGAGGCTCCATCATTAGAGATGGGTAACATAAGGGTTACTCATGTTGTACTGTCCACCTCCCTCCCTGTTACCCCCTGAGCTTTGGTGGACTTAGGGCTCAGGGAAGCTTAGGGAGGCTCAGGGGTCAGGGCTATTATTAGTTTCCTTAGAGCTCACACTCTATAAAAAGCGCTGCTCTAGGCTGCTAACCACCAGGCATAACATTGCATCTTCCTTGAAACCAGGGTTTCCTTCCATAAGTGCACATTGTGCGGTAATTCACTGTTTATATGTCTATCTCCCTCCTCCCCCGTTAGCTTATTCAGTGCAGGAGTTGTATTTTGTTCATCTCTGTGTCTCCAGACCCCTGTACAGTGTCTGACACACACAGCTGGTGCTCAAGAAATGATTGTGGAATGAATGATGGGAAGTCTGAATTCCAAATGACTGATTTATAAATGAACTTTGGAAAAATGAGGTTTGCCTGTGGTTGGATATACCAGGCCCAGAAGCACAACAGTTAAAAACTGGTACAGTGGAATCTTAGCCAAATGGCCCATTGGCTCCATGTTTTGGCTTTGGAGCGAACAGCCTATGTTCAAATCCTGGCACCTCCACTAACTAGCTGGGGACTCGGGCTATTTCCTTAACCTCCCTGTGCCTCAATTTTCTCGTCTGTAAAATCCAGATACCAAAATTATCTACCTTGTGCTCTGGTTGTTAGGATTCAGTGACATAATTAATGCAGAACTTTAACAGCAGGCTCTGGCACACAGACAAATTCATTCATTGTTCATTCATAGCAATTGTTATTGTCCAGAACCTTTAAGGCCTGAGTCATTCTAGTTGGTCAAGTTTTCTGAATACCCCTCTAAATACCCAAGTGTTTCATATTTAACTAATTTTGAAATATATCTTTTTAAAATGGATCCTATTTCCTGAAACAATGTGATGAGCACCTTGATGTTTAACTCGGGAACATTATCCTCAACAGGCATTATTCTCCCGTGCATAACACAGAAGTACCGGCCAAGCTTGTAGAGGTGTACGTGGTTGTCATGCCTCCCAGCTGCTCTGCTTTTTGAGTTCTTCTGTCTGACCTTCCTAAATGGTCAGCTGTCAATTCTTACTAATCTCAATGGCCTGCTTTTAGTTCCTTCTCTCACCTTTATCATTTTCTTTTCTAATATGGTGTGCTCTTGGGAATCAGACAACCAAGCATGTTTCAGTTGTGTGTGAATAAGAGTGACGTGATGAGGCTTCTTGAGCTTTTTGATGACTAAATTGAGTGATGTTTGCAGCTTCCATATTGGTTATCTCCTATTTGGCATCAATAGTCAGTAGGTTTAGGACAGATGAAGTCCTTACCATCCACAAAAAAGTTTTATTCTATATTCTACAGTTTTAGCTGAAATTTAACATAATGCCCTTGAACTGGGCTAGAGCTTTTAGCACTTCGTCCAAACAGAAGGAAGCAGCCTGTGCTCCTGGGTTCAAGTCCTGGATCAGCTACTGAATTTCGTCTTTTCTAACAAGGAGCTCTCGATTGTCAGTAGGGTTTAAATGAGATAGTATATGTTAATAGAAGTGAAAGGACTTAGTTATTATAAAGTGCTGACATTTTATTATTAGCATTACTATTACTCCAACACATTTGCAGGTGTTTTTTTAAACTGCTTCCGTGGATCTGGATTGAGAGAGAATACGATGCATGGCTTATGAGAGAAATTCATCAGTGCCTTTTAAATAAAGTACCTTCATTTAAAATATTTTATAAGACTTTGTGAAGCTGCTGTCTAATGGATGATGGAGAAAGGTGGAGGAATGGGTAATGAAAAATGCCACCCTGTGGTGTTCAGTGAGCTGAGAACAGGGAGAGAAATCCTTTTTCTTAGTAGATTTTGTTGATAAGCTCTTTGGTACATACAGATGGGAAAGCGTTAAAAATACATATGTGGTGTGTTCATGGGTTTTATTTAACAAGGGGCTGTTGATAATTAAGTAGATCTAGTATTTTTCTTCTAAATGTATATTAAATTTGTCATATTAAATTGATTAAATTGATTTCTGCCCTGGTGTGCACAGTGTGAAATGCTTAGAGAATGTTTAGCTAATGTTCTTTTTCCTTGATTTCAAATTTGTTTCAGGTGACACTTTTTTCCTTCCCTCTCTCCCTCTCTCCCTCTCTCCCTCTCTCCCTCTCTCCCTCTCTCCCTCTCTCTCTCTCTCTCTCTCTCTCTCTCTCTCCCCACTTCGTAACCTCTTTAAACCTCTATGGTATCCACCTGAAATGAATTCCTCTTTGCAGTCCAGTGTCCTCTGGGGCTTGCTAAACCCATGGATGCCTTGAGTTTGGACCCAGTTTTGCCTTCTTTATATAGTTAATTGGCCTCTCTCAGGGCCTCTTTAACTCTACTGTTTAATGCAGTGCAGGAACTTTGGAGAGATGTCTAAGGCTAAAATTCATGTATCTGAAAGACAAGGAGGTTTAATTTCATCTACAAGGAAATTCAAAAATGCACTATGAGAAATCACCAGAGGAGGAGAAAGTAAAAGGCCACATGATATGAGGGAAGAATCTAGAATCTCAGGGTCTGTGCTTATATCTTGGTCCTGTGATTTATAATTGTATGAGTCACTTAGCAATGTGCAGGTCCCTTCCTCTCTGAGATGCATTTCTTCATGGGCAAAACTAAGGATATCTGTTCTAGCTGTATTGTAAGGTTGAGTAAAGTTTAAATGAGATGACACGTGAAGGTGCTTTACAGATTGTCAGGTGCTAGCAAACGTTAACATCATCATCATCACCACCTTCACCATCTCCAGCACCATCATCGTCATGGTAACTTGATAGGAAGCAGTAATGCTAGATCCAAGAATTCTGAAGCACTGCCTGCTTGGAGCATCAGGCTGTTTTCCTGCTTTTAGCTGCCCTGTGTCAAATTGTTGTACCTTACTCATGTTATATCATTAAACCTTGAATTGGTTAACTTCTGATTATCCGCTGATGTGGAAGGATGGAGTCGGGGCAGGGTAGCAGATGACCAAGCACATGGTGAGCCTAGGACGAGGCCAGTTTTAAAGCAGGGTGTTTAATATGTGTAAATAGCATGTTTTATAAGAAAGAATGTATAAAACAGAAGCTAACCCAACCCTGAAGATATACCTCCTCTCCCAAAAGGCCCAAGACATTTGTATCAGAGATGGATGAAGACCCTTAAAGGAAAGCTGAGCTCATTGGTCAAACATACAATAGACGGAAGATAGGGCCAGACATTAAGAAAAAGTCTGCTAGGTCAATACCTGGTGAAACCCAGATGTTTGAACTCTGCTTCAGAAAAGGTGGGGTTGATGGGAAGCCTGCTTCCATTAGCAATGTCTGAATCAATTTGAGCTTGGTTCTCAGGACCGTGGAAAACCCAACCTAGATCTGACTTCAGGTAGTGTGAAATGAGATGCAAAATACGATGTGGAAGAAGGCAAGAGTATGGAGCCCTTCCTTAACTTGTATTTAGGTTAGTGAAAAAGAACAAACCGTGTGTGAGTCATTTTTGAGTAGAGAAGGGGAATGATATATATAGTCCATGAAATAATTGGACTCCTGGAGTCGGGACAGCAGCTATGGTACCAGACCAATTTTTGTCCTCATCGATTAGGCTTCTTCCAGTAACTAAACTGCCGTCACAGCAATTTTGCTACAACAGTGACTTGTGATCACAGTGTTTAAATTCTACTATACCCGTGTAACTCCACCCCAGGACCAGGGAGCCAGCAGTGAGCTGTTAAAATGTATGAGGCCGTTCCTTGCTGGGATGACACCCCACCAGCTGTGTCTCCAAGTTGGAAGCCAATGAAAACGGTCTGAAATATTTTACCTTCAGGTACAAGACCTTAATCTCAGGTTGACCTTGGACTATAATTTGGATAACCAGTACTTTTATTCCCCATTTACAGCAGGGATGTAGATTGGTTAGAAAACCTATGTTTGCAGTCAGTAGATCATGTTCAGATGTAGGAACCCACGTACCTGTCTTGGGTTCACATTTGCAATGTCAGTGCTCAGTTTGCGCATAAGATACGCTTTTTCTTGAACAAATGTACTTGAGATCGGCTCTGGCTTTCTCACGCCACCCTTTTGGGCGGTACTTTCTTATTCGTGCTTTATCTAGCTGGAGATCCAGAAACTTTCCCCCTTACGTGGAAATTCTGTGCTTGTCCTTGAGCCATGCCCCTTCTGTTCCTACCATATAACAGAAGCATCTTTATTTATTTATTTATTTTTTGGCCGCACTGTGCAGAATATGCGATCTTAGTTCCCCGACCAGGGAGCAAACCCGTGCCCCCTGCAGTGGAAGCGTGGATTCATTCTTAAGCACTGGACCGCCCGGGGAAGTCCCTGGAAGCATCTTTAGAAAGTGCGGCGGGGCTGGTGTTCAGCTGGCCCACGCCTGTACGCCTTGAAAGAGCTTCTAAGGTCAAGGTGCATTCTGCCTTTGCTCTTTAGTCGTTAAATATTTTGAACATGGCCCCTGTGATGATAGGGCATTCATTTTGTCTGGTAAAATACATATGAAACACACTGCAGTTTAGCATCCTTCAGTCTTTGATAAAAAGGGAGAGATTTATTTAAGAAATGTTGACAGAATTTGAAAATCACTTGTATTTTTCTTGACTTATCTACTCTCTGGTGATATGGAAAAGTTATTTGTAGCAAAGGTAATCGATACCCACTCCATATACCCTTGGCCCATTTCTGAAGTCATCTGCAGCTGCAGTGGCCTGTCCCCCTGTGCCCGGACTTCTTCCCACCTCCAGCACCTGTGTCTCTCTGTCTGAGGATTTTCCCCTGTACTGAGGGATCTTCACAGCCAACGAGCCAGCTCAAAAGTGTCAGGGAGTTGATGCTCCCAGGGGCAGCATTCAACAGGTGAGGGGTAAGGGTTGGTGAGAAATACCCCAGCTTCCACATCCCTTCATGGGACTATGTTGAGGTGTGTTCGACTCACTTCCTCAATGCGTCCTCAACAGGACAGACCCCCAGTTGCCCATAGCAGTAATTCACTCATCAATATACCCACTATAGGCTTTTCTCTTTTCTCTGCCTCACTTTTCCCACTCTCTGACAGGTGCTTCCTGAGATCACCTTGCAGATACATTCCTGGAAGCCAAGACCTTTCTCAGGGTCTGTTTTTGGTAGAAGCCAAACTAAGATTGAATTTTCCCCTGGTTTGGGCTCCCTACGTGGCCTCTTGCCGCTGACACCTCTAAATCTGTTAGAAATGCAAATTGATCAAGTTCTGCCCGAGCTCCAAACCTTTAGTGGTTTCCTCTTGCCTTAGAATAGAATCCAAGATCCCTGACAGCCTGGCTGCTTCTGCACTTCAGCTGCATCTGAGATGTACTGTGTAAAGTGTTTTCCAGACGCTCCACCTGGGGCTGGCTTCTCTCCAGTCCTCATCCCCCCTTCGTCCATGCCTCCCTGCACTGCTGTTGCTCTGTCTGGGTTGTTCTTCCCCACTCTCTTGTTTACTCACTCCACCTCCCCTGCAGCTTCCAGGAGCCTTCTTGGACCTTTCCATCTAACATGTGTTTCTAGAGAACCCTGTGCTTTTCTTTGTAGGCTTTGCATATTTGCAACAATGTAACCTATTTTCAAAGACGCCTCTCTTTCTCTAAGCTAGGGGTCTATAAACAATCACAGTTTTATTAGAACACAGCCACACCCATTTGTTTACATATTACCTGCAGCTCCTTTTGTGCTACAACGTGAAGTTAAGTGTTTGCCAAAGAGACCACAAGGCTCATGAAGTCTAAAGTATTTACTATCTAGACCTTTACAAAAAGTTTGCTAACCCCTACTGTAGACTGTGAACTCTTTGAGAGCAAAGTCTCTGGCTCACTTTTGTGACCTGGCACCCAGCACAGTCTCTGACCAGAAAAAAGCCATAATATAGATTTTTTTTTTTTTTTACTGGATGACTTGAAACAAAGTTTCTGCAAATGTTGCCATTCTTCCTTCCTAATTATTTGCCTTTGTCTTGTGAATTGTGTGCGTGTGCATGTGTGTGTTTGTGGGGGGTGGGGAGGGCAGTACTGTGCATACCAAGTAAAACATTTCCTCTGTGAGTATGCAGTACCACTTTCTTAAAGCTCTTTATCAGATAGAAGTCAGATTCCTACTTCCACTGTAAGGTTTATTAGTTTTATAGACAGCGCTTTTACTAAAGAGGTAAAGCTGTTACTGTTTTCTTGGCCAGGTGTTTCAGACCAAGTGGTACCTGATATACTATGTAAAGTGTTTTCCAGTTGCTTACTTGGTTGAAAAGAATCCCATTTCTATATTTTCTTGGGAAAGCATGCCCTAGCTAGATTTAATTTGAGGATATCAGAGTACAGTGAAGTAAAGAAAGTTAATAGGTTTTCTTTTAATGATACAGGATGTGAAAATGTCCATATGCCATGCTGCTATTATCATTTTTAGCATATAAATGTTGTTAGACAGCGCTTTTACTAAAGAGGTAAAGCTGTTACTGTTTTCTTGGCCAGGTGTTTCAGACCAAGTGGTACCTGATGTACTATGTAAAGTGTTTTCCAGTTGCTTACTTGGTTGAAAAGAATCCCATTTCTATATTTTCTTGGGAAAGCATGCCCTAGCTAGATTTAATTTGAGGATATCAGAGTACAGTGAAGTAAAGAAAGTTAATAGGTTTTCTTTTAATGATACAGGATGTGAAAATGTCCATATGCCATGCTGCTATTATCATTTTTAGCATACAAATGTTGTCATGTTACTTTTTTTTTTTACATCTTTATTGGAGTATAATTGCTTTACAGTGGTGTGTTAGTTTCTGCTTTATAACAAAGTGAATCAGTTATACATCTACATATGTTCCCATATCTCTTCCCTCTTGCGTCTCCCTCTCTCCCACCCTCCCTATCCCACCCATCCAGGCGGTCACAAAGCACCGAGCTGATCTCCCTGTGCTATGCGGCTGCTTCCCACTAGCTATCTACCTTACGTTTGGTAGTGTATATTTGTCCATGCCTCTCTCTCACTTTGTCACAGCTTACCCTTCATTTTTTTTTCTTAAATTCCATATATATGTGTTAGCATACGGTATTTGTCCTTCTCTTTCTGACTTACTTCACTCTGTATGACAGACTCTAGATCTATCCACCTCATTACAAATAGCTCAATTTCGTTTCTTTTTATGGCTGAGTAATATTCCATTGTATATATGTGCCACATCTTCTTTATCCATTCATCCGACGACGGGCACTTAGGTTGTTTCCATCTCCGGGCTATTGTAAATAGAGCTGCAATGAACATTTTGGTACATGACTCTTTCTGAATTCTGGTTTCCTCAGGGTATATACCTAGTAGTGGGATTGCTGGGTCATATGGTAGTTCTATTTGTAGTTTTTTAAGGAACCTCCATACTGTTCTCCATAGTGGCTGAACCAATTCACATTCCCACCAGCAGTGCAAGAGTGTTCCCTTTTCTCCACACCCTCTCCAGCATTTATTGTTTCTAGATTTTTTGATGATGGCCATTCTGACTGGTGTGAGATGATATCTCATTGTAGTTTTGATTTGCATTTCTCTAATGATTAATGATGTTGAGCATTCTTTCATGTGTTTGTTGGCAGTCTGTATATCTTCTTTGGAGAAATGTCTATTTAGGTCTTCTGCCCATTTTTGGATTGGGTTGTTTATTTTTTTGTTATTGAGCTGCATGAGCTGCCTGTAAATTTTAGAGATTAATCCTTTGTCAGTTGATTCATTTGCAAATATTTTCTCCCATTCTGAGGGCTGTCTTTTGGTCTTGTTTATGGTTTCCTTTGCTGTGCAAAAGCTTTGAAGTTTCATTAGGTCCCATTTGTTTATTTTTGTTTTTATCTCCATTACTCTAGGAGATGGGTCAAGAAGGATCTTGCTGTGATTTATGTCATAGAGTGTTCTGCCTATGTTTTCCTCTAAGAGTTTGATAGTTTCTGGCCTTACATTTAGGTCTTTAATCCATTTAGAGCTTATTTTTGTGTATGGTGTTAGGGAGTGATCTAATCTCATGCTTTTACATGTACCTGTCCAGTTTTCCCAGCACCACTTACTGAAGAGGCTGTCCTTTCTCCACTGTACATTCCTGCCTCCTTTATCAAAGATAAGGTGACCATATGTGCGTGGGTTTATCTCTGGCCTTTCTATCCTGTTGCATTGATCTATCTTTCTGTTTCTGTGCCAGTACCATACTGTCTTGATTACTGCAGCTTTGTAGTATAGTCTGAAGTCAGGGATCCTGATTCCTCCAGCTCCTTTTTTCGTTCTCAAGATTGCTTTGGCTATTCGGGGTCTTTTGTGTTTCCATACAAATTGTGAAATTTTTTGTTCTAGTTCTGTGAAAAATGCCAGTGGCAGTTTGATAGGGATTGCATTGAATCTGTAGATTGCTTTGGGTAGTAGAGTCATTTTCACAATGTTGATTCTTCCAATCCAAGAACATGGTATATCTCTCCATCTATTTGTATCATCTTAATTTCTTTCCTCAGTGTCTTATAATTTTCTGCATACAGGTCTTTTGTCTCCTTAGGTAGGTTTATTCCTAGATATTTTATTCTTTTTGTTGCAGTGGTAAATGGGAGTGTTTTCTTGATTTCACTTTCAGATTATTCATCATTAGTGTATAGGAATGCCAGAGATTTCTGTGCATTAATTTTGTATCCTGCTACTTTACCAAATTCAGTGATTAGCTCTAGTAGTTTTCTGGTGGCATCTTTAGGATTCTCTATGTACAGTATCATGTCATCTGCAAACAGTGACAGCTTTACTTCTTCTTTTCCAATTTGGATTCCTTTTCTTCTCTGATTGCTGCGGCTAAAACTTCCAACACTACGTTGAATAAGAGTGGTGAGAGGGGGCAACCTTGTTTTGTTCCTGATCTTAGTGGAAGTGCTTTCAGTTTTGCACCATTGAGGATGATGTTGGCTGTGGGTTTGTCATATATGGCCTTTATTATGTTGAGGAAAGTTCCCTCTATGCCTACTTTCTGCAGGGTTTTTATCATAAATTGGTGTTGAATTTTGTCGAAAGCTTTCTCTGCATCTATTGAGATGATCATATGGTTTTTCTCCTTCAATTTGTTAATATGGTTAATCACATTGATAGATTTGCGTATATTGAAGAATCCTTGCATTCCTGGGATAAACCCCACTTGATCATGGTGTATGACCCTTTTAATGTGCTGTTGGATTCTGTTTGATAGTATTTTGTTGAGGAGTTTTGCATCTATATTCATCACTGATATTGGCCTGTAGTTTTCTTTCTTTGTGACATCCTTGTCTGGTTTTGGTATCAGGGTGATGGTGGCCTAGTAGAATGAGTTTGGGAGTGTTCCTCCCTCTGCTATATTTTGGAAGAGTTTGAGAAGGATAGGTGTTAGGTCTTCTCTAAATGTTTGATAGAATTCACCTGTGAAGCCATCTGGTCCTGGGCTTTTGTTTGTTGCAAGATATTTAATCACACTTTCAATTTCAGTGCTGTGATTGGTCTGTTCATATTTTCTATTTCTTCCTGATTCAGTCTCAGAAGGTTGTGCATTTCTGCAAATTTGTCCATTTCTTCCAGGTTGTCCTTTTTATTGGCATAGAGTTGCTTGTAGTAATCTCTCATGATCCTTTGTATTTCTGCCGTGTCAGTTGTTACTTCTCCTTTTTCATTTCTAATTCTATCGATTTCAGTCCTCTCCCTTTTTTTCTTGATGAGTCTGGCTAATGGCTTATCAATTTTGTTTATCTTCTCAAAGAACCAGCTTTTAGTTTTATTGATCTTTGCTATCAAAACAAAGTTTCTGCAAATGTTGCCATTCTTCCTTCCTAATTATTTGCCTTTGTCTTGTGAATTGTGTGCGTGTGCATGTGTGTGTTTGTGGGGGGTGGGGAGGGCAGTACTGTGCATACCAAGTAAAACATTTCCTCTGTGAGTATGCAGTACCACTTTCTTAAAGCTCTTTATCAGATAGAAGTCAGATTCCTACTTCCACTGTAAGGTTTATTAGTTTTATAGACAGCGCTTTTACTAAAGAGGTAAAGCTGTTACTGTTTTCTTGGCCAGGTGTTTCAGACCAAGTGGTACCTGATGTACTATGTAAAGTGTTTTCCAGTTGCTTACTTGGTTGAAAAGAATCCCATTTCTATATTTTCTTGGGAAAGCATGCCCTAGCTAGATTTAATTTGAGGATATCAGAGTACAGTGAAGTAAAGAAAGTTAATAGGTTTTCTTTTAATGATACAGGATGTGAAAATGTCCATATGCCATGCTGCTGTTATCATTTTTAGCATATAAATGTTGCCATCTTACTCTTTTACTAAAAAAAAGGAAAAAAAAATTAATATTTCTGAAGCATCTCTGTAGTGCCTATTGGAACTTCTCCAATCTGGTTTCCAACTTTGTATTCGTATCTCCTGTCATGCCCTAGGATAGGGGTTGTAAATCTATGTACGGCCTGTGGGCCAAGGCCATACTGCTGCCTGTTTTTGTAAATAAAGTTTTATTGGGACACAGCCACACTCATTGATTCACATATTGTTTATGTCCACTTTTGTGTTACAGTGGTAGAGGGGTAATTGCAAAGGACACTGTATGGCCTGCCGAGCCTAAGATATTTACTCTCTGTCCCGTTACAGGGAAAAAAATTTGCTGGTCTTTGTTCTTGGAAGCTCTTATATTAACCATGACCATCTGCTCTCACCATTTCTTCTGCTCATCAGATTTTTTCATGCCTCTGAGCCTTTGCACATACCATTCCCTCTGCCTAGAAGGCCACTCTCCTCTTTCCTGCTTAGAAAACTCACACAAGCTATCAAGGCCCTGCTTGGTCTTTGTCTCTGTAAAGCTTCCGAATTTTCCCAATTTTTTTTTTTTCCCTTTTCTGAGCTCCCACAGCACTTTGTAAGGATGTATAGTAAAGCATTTATCATTGCTAGTTGTATCATAATTCCTAGTTTTATGTTTACCTCCTACTAGAATATGAGCTGTAGGGGATGGGCTTCTATATCTTTATTCAGTGCCTCACCCAGGTGCCTGGCACTAAGTAGATGCTCAAGAAGTGACTGATTACTATTGGAGTGTCGCGTATTATAACCTTTGCACAGGAAAGGTGTGGGGTTAATCAGAGACACATTCAGCAGTTGGAGAAATTATAGAATTTTTATCTGTAAAGTACTTAGGAATTATTTTTGTCCCGCTTTTCCCCAGTCATGCCCTTACAAATGGAAAAAATAAAAGATAAAAGCTGAGGCTCAAAGAGGAGACTTGCCCAAGTTGACTGAACTCTCCCACATCTCAATCCATTGATTCTTCAACCGTGCAGCACCACCTCACAGAAACCCTCCAGTGGAGGCTGACTAGACACCTTGTGTCAACTGGAGAGTTGAATGCTTAGTAAAAGTCGTTAATACTTATTACCATGGTGAAGGAAGCGGGGTGTTTGTTGGTGGACTGGCATCCCGCAGCAGGGTGCAGATTAGCGAATTTTATTATTACCTCCGTCTTTCATTTGCAGACAAATGAGTTGATTCTCTCTCTCAATTTTTCCTTTTGGAATAACAAGGATAATTCTTAGTCCCTGGTATTGCCTCTACCTTATCTGTCAAATGTGAATGTTGTTAAAGCTGTTCTAATTCCATAATGGCCTTTGCAATAGCAATTTAGTGATCTGTGTGATCAACTTAATATTTTTCCCCTTTTCTATGAAAGATCAAATTAAAAATGGAAAACAGCATTTTTCAAGAGCTTCCCATATTTATCTGAGTGATGGTGATTTCATGTTACCAGAGCCAGCTAAGTGCTGGATGCTTCACAGTCTCCAGCTGCCCAGTAGGGAAAATTTGATCTGGCAAAGAGCCCAGTTGTCCATCTTCCTGGGGCTGGTAACCACTTATGGTGTGTTAAGGATGAGTGTTCATAGACTTCCTAGATGCCTCCTCATTGAGGGGAAGGAGAGAAGAGGAAAGGAAAGAGGGAGTGCTGATGAGCAGTTTCTGAGATTGATAGGCAATTTGGACCTAGTTTTAAATACCAGGAAAATCATATGTATCACGTCAGAGGTCTATTTGAACGAGAACTCACAAGCTAGAACTTCTCCTTTAATATTTATAAAGTTATGTTTTAAGGGTTGTGGCACTTTTTTTTTTTCCCTTACCGCTTAGCCAGAAGAGATCCTATGACACTGTCCACTTTCAAGTTAATGGGCTTTTAATGTCTTTGGGGCATGTTTTATAATGAAAGAAGTCCATTTGTACTGGACTTCCACTGTTCGAGCTTTGGCAGTAATACTTATGCATAGTAATAATGTCAGTAAAGAGGTCTTGTGTGCTTACAAACAGATTTCAATTGTTGAGAGACCAAATTGTGTCCTGTTGCTAGAAACATGGGCAGTATTTTGGTCTCTGTTCATCCGGCTACTTTGTAATTAGGATCGCGTCCAAGTAACAAGTGCCTCTTCTCCCGTAGAGGTCATTGCAACTTACAATTTCCACTGACAGAGCAAGGTTTCACAAGAGGACACGTCCATACACAAGGATGAGCTTTAATCAAATGTATGTATGCATATATTCAGGCTAACCAGTGCATCTCTGATTGTGTCTGCCTTACTGTTTAATGTCAGTTAGCAAGGAAAAATTTTAAAATATGGATAGACATTTTGTAAGATTCAGATCCAAGCCAGTATTTAAACTTCTAGATAATAAGTGTCTTCTTTTAGCAGATTTTGAGAAGGACAGCTTCCTACAGCATGCAAAGCCGTTTAAGTTGGACTGTACATCTGGGATTATATCCACCAGTTTGGGGGAATGCCCCATGGTGCACTGGGTATTTTTCTGTAGCCCTAGGAGAAAAAAGGGATTAAGTCTCAGTATTTTACAGCTGTCAAGCTAAAAAGCCACCAGGGTGAACTCCTGAGGACTGAAAGCAAGACTTGAACAAGCTTCCTAGTGGTAAACAGTAAATTGAGAACATGTGAGGAAGGAAGGTCCAATGTGAACTGACAGTCATTTCGAGAGTTTTTATTTTGGCAGCTGGAGTTCTGACGCCAGACTCCTGAATTTATCCGAGGAAGGCTGGTGGTGACATTTGTAGTGGCTCTATTTAAGGAGAGGAAGTTTGATGGCTGATAAGAGTTAAGGCTCAGAGTCAGGAATTGGAAGACTGGCGACAGCCATTTCCACACTTGTCCCTGGGGACTAGTGGGAGACCTTTTGTTGCCTGTTCTGCTCTTTTTTAGGAAAGTAGATTTCTAATCCGGCAGTACTACAGATGACTTTTTTTTCAGGCATTTTCCTCACAATGAAGTTAGGCTCTATACGAGTGAATGTCATTTTGAAGAGTGATCGTCGGTTATTTTTTGAGGTATTATTTTCCCACGTCTGCAAATAAGGAAGCCAGGGAAGGGGGTTTAGGATCTCATCCATTTAGAACTTCGTCCATTAAGACCTCTTGCTTTCAGCACTAATCAACCAGGGTACTGATTCACTCCTCCCATCTCCCCACCTGTCCACTGAATGCATGGGACAAGGCACAAGGAGGTCTGAAATTGCTCATGTCTTTAAACCAAGAGAAACAGTTGAACGTGGATCAGTAAGAAGGGAAGGAGTGCTTTGAGAATGTTCCTGCAAATACATCCGTGCTGTGCTTTAGCCTGCAAAGGAAAAATCTTGTTTCACAATTCCTATTATCTTACCCAGGACTAGATACATAATTTGTGGGGATCCCATGCAAAATGAGAACATGGGGCCTTTGTTTAAAAATTATTGAGTATTTCGGGATGGCAGCAGCAGAACATTAAACCAAGGGCAGAGCCTTTCTTAACACGGGGCCCCATGTGACCACATGGGTAGCACATCCAAGAAACCAGCCCTGATTTTATGTCCTTCCTTCCCTTCTTTATCTGAGGTCTTACCTGACCTTAACAAATACTGCCCTGTGACATCTGACAGATATTAAATTTCAGGCATGTGTCCCTGGTCTTTTGTGATTTCTCTCTGTCTCGATATATGTCTCCTTTTTTTCCCTATTCCTTCTCTTCCTCTTTTTTTCTGTTTATTCATTTTTGTAAAATAGACTATTTTTAGAACAGTTTTAGTAGCTTTACAGCAAAATTGAGCAGGAGGTACAGAGATTTCCTGTATATCCACCCCGCCCCCTACACACGCAATCGGCCTCCCCATTATCAGCATGCCGCACCAGAGTGGTACATTTGTTTCAACTGATGAACCTTCACTGACACATCATAATCACTCAAAGTCCATGGCTTACATTATGGTTTACTCTTGGTGTTGTCCATTCTACGAACTTGGACAAATGTATCAACATGTATCCACCATTATGATACATACAGTGTATTTTCACTGCCCTGAACAGTCCTCTGTGCTGCTGCTTCTTAAAAGACATTTGCTTTAGAAGCCAGCTCTGATTTCTGCTTTTATGTCCCTTTTCCTCATCTCACTGCCATGGCATCTGTTTATCTCAAAATTCTGGGCCAGTATTAAGCTAAGAGGCTCATGTTGGAAAAGTGAGACTGATTGCAAGGAACAAAGGGCCAAATTCATTGACAGTTGTTCCACGTGGTGGGAGCAAAAGCAGATGGGCTGCATCAATGGAGGGTGCACGTGCACTCGGGAAGGATGGGCGGGTGCCTGACGTCATCCTTACCAAATAAAGAAACAGTGTGTTCAGAGATTCAGGTAAAAAATAACAAAGGCACTGCAGTGGGTCTGTCCTTTTTCCAGTTGGCTTCGAAAATTATGGTGACGGTGAGTACAAAGAGCTTTATCAGATATACTTGCAGAAAGCTAAGTAGTATAAGTTTACTCACATTTGTAGTGGGTTCTCCCAGCATGTAAGGTAGATGGGAATTCTTTCTAATCAATTATCAGAGCCCAAGAGAGGGGAGGGGAAGCTATCTTTAAATGATTGAACTTAGGTCGGCAAGTCCCTCCTCCTTTCTTCTTTGCTTCTCCCTCCACTCATTTTTATAAAATGGTCATCAAGACCAATTTATATGGTGAAAACAAGTCACAGTGAGTGAGAAAGTTGTAGGGCAATTCTCAGCCCTTTGTTTTCCCTGTGAATGGGATAGAAGGAAAGGTAGAGGGTTGGAGTCAGGGCTGGTTGGGGGTGGGGGAAGATTATAAATCTTGGATATTACTGAGCATCAGCTGGCAGAGTCACCTGGTTTCCTGGGAACTCTGTCCCCAAGGCCCAGCTAGGACATCTTCATAGCCCCATTAAGCATTTTCTTTTCATCGATTAATGGACTGTGTCTTGGAATCAGGTTTTTAATTTAGCTGCATAATCCAGGAATACATGATATAAGACTTTATCAATATTTGCTTATGCTGCCCTTTTCTTAGCTATAGTTAACTGTATGCTGTGGCCTACCTTCCATGTCAGCTGCAGCTGTGATGGACAGTTCCTGTGCACATCAATGCCCCACCTCAGCTATTCCCAGCCTCTCTGCTTCTTCCTAAACCACAAGAGCTTGCACAACCTAAACTCTGGATAGTTAGGAAGTTTGGGGGGACTTAGTGCCTCTGGGGATACTCCTCAATTAATGCAGATGGGAGTCTGCAAATAAATTCCCCAGACTCCTGTGCTTTAGGAGGCAGAATTCTGTGATGCATTCTACCTGGGTCCCCGGTGGGATAACCAGCTCACACAGGCTTTACTGTCTTTTCCTCCTTCCTTGTCTGTTTTCCTGTCCTTCCCTCTTCCTGGGATCACCTCCCAAATGAGCTGCATCCAAGTCCTAGTTTCAGGCTCTTCTTTCAGAGGAATACAAATTAAGAGATGCATAGAATGAATGACTAGGATGCAGTGTTGGCCAGGCTAACATGCATATATGGCAGCCTTCCATATGGCTTGGTTCAGCTGTGGCATTCTTTGGAGTACAGTTCTTCAAACTTTGAACTGATGACTAAGAGAAAATTGGAAATTTAAAAATATTCTCAGGCTGCACATTTTCCCATATATTGAGGGCATCTTATTGTATATTCATTTATGCAATCAACTTTACTGAGGTCCCAGCTTTTGTCAGGCACCATGCTACAGGGTGGTGTCAGAAAGAGAAATAAGGCATGGTTCCTGCCTAGTGGGAATGTACGGTCTATCAGAGAGAGATGATGCTAGAAATCTGCCCAGAGTATAGTAGGACTCAATGGCAACGGTCAGTTGTACGTCTGTGATTAGAAGCTGTGAAGGATGAATGGGTAATACCCAGTGGGGCAGACCAAGCAAGGGCATGGCCAGGCAGGAGGAAGCCTGAGCAAAGGCACCGGCAGCTGAGTCCTGGGGGAGAACCACACGCAGTTGGGGCACAGTATCAGAAGATGAAAGCACCTGCCTGATGTCCCCTATTAAAGACAGTGGAAGCTGGTGGGGGACTAAGAAAGCGTTCCTGGGGCTTCCCTGGTGGCGCAGTGGTTGAGAGTCCGCCTGTCGATGCAGGGGACACGGGTTCGTGCCCCGGTCCGGGAAGATCCCACATGCCGCGGAGCGGCTGGGCCCTTGAGCCATGGCCGCTGAGCCTGCGTGTCCGGAGCACTCCGCAACGGGAGAGGCCACAACAGTGAGAGGTCCGCGTACCGGAAAAAAAAAAAAAAAA
>NW_006786512.1:961090-962153 GCF_000442215.2 Lipotes vexillifer
GTAACAATAGCACCTACATTCCTGCAGCCCTCTGCACCATACAAAGCAGATCCACAGATTGCTGCCCCAAACCGTGGGGAGGTGAGCACAAGACTTTTGACTCAAGATTCTAGGATCTTTTTTTTCTTTTTAATGCTATAACAACTTTATTTCTATTTTTAAAAGATGAGTTGCTTGATTTAGTTAGGGTCTCAGGGGCCTATTAGCCACTGTCCTATTAAATATGATGCATTTGTTCAGGGCAAATCTTAACGTTCTTGTCTTCTTCAGAAGAAAGGGTTCCAGGAATGCCTCAAAGACTTGAAGAAATGTGACTCTAAGATACGTTTACTAAAACTTGGTTGCTTTCATCATGGCCAGGTTCCCAGCCACTACCAGTATGCTTTTCACTTCCAAATGCACCTCCAATCTTAACCCCACTCGTTGGAATATTGCTGTTCGCAGTGTTACAGTCTGATCCTTGCGGTACAAGACAACAGAGAATTCTGCTCAAATGCTTGGTAAGGATGCTACTTATCTGTGCATCCAAAGGACACATCGTGGGCAAGACTTGTCACAATTGTCAGTTGCACATAACTTCTGGGGTGATCCATAGCCTTGTCCCCATAAACCGCTGTGCTACCTTCTTTCCCAGTGTTCCAAGGAACATGCTTACGGCCCGTTTGGTGTGGAGTGGTCTATGGAGAACATTAGAGTCTGATGAATTGCATATACAGATCTGTACATAGGCCTTTTCAAGTTCATTCACAGCTTCATCATGGATGCTTTTGTGTAAAAACAGGCACTTCACAGTAGTACACCTCTGGCCAGAGGTTTTAGGCTCTTTGCACTACACAGTATTGCTTTCCTGTAATGACTTCAAGAGTCTTTATTTACTTGAGATATAATTGACATATAGCAATATATTGGTTTCAGGATTACAGCAGAATGACACAATACAGTATATGTATATATTGCGAAATGATCACCACAGTAAGTCTAGTTAACATCCATCACCATACACAGTAACAAAATTTTTTTTCTTGTGATGAGAACTTTTTTTTTTTTTTTTTTTTTTTTTTGT
>NW_006786512.1:962723-979776 GCF_000442215.2 Lipotes vexillifer
CAGGCGGACTCTCAACCACTGTGCCACCAGGGAAGCCCCACAGCACAGTATTATTAACTCTAGTCACCACGCTGCTCATTGTATCCCTATATGTACATTATATAACTGGAAGTTCGTACCTTTTGACAACCTTTACCCATTTTGTCCCCCCTTTCCCCACCCCTCCCCACCAGCAACCATCAATCTGTTCTCTGTATCAGTTTGGTTTTTTTAAGATTCCACATATAAGTGAGGTCATACAGTGTTTGTCTTTCTCTGTTTGACTTATCTCACTTAGCAGAATGCACTCAAGGTCCATTCCATGTTGTCACAAATGGCAGGATTTCCTTCTTTTTTATGGCTGAATAATATTCCAGTGTGTGTGCACGTGCACACACACACGCACACACACACCCCACATTTTCTTTATCCATTCATCCATTGATGGGCATTTATTGTTTCCATGTCTTGGCTATTGTAAATAATGCTGCAATGAACATCAGAGGTGCAGATATCTTTTTGAGTTAGTGTTTTCATCTCTTTTGGGTAAATACAAAGAAGTGGAATTGCTGGATCATACCATAAATCTACTTTTAATTTTTTTGAGGAACCTCCATGCTATTTTCCATAGTGACTGCACCAATTGACATTCCCACCAAGAGTGCACAGGGGTTCCCATTTTTTCCACATCCTCGGTGATGTTGAGCACCTTTTCATGTATCTGTTGGCACCTAAATGTCTTCTTTGGGAAAACATCCAAATCCTCTGCCCATGTTTTATCAGGTTGTTTGGTTTCTTGCTATTGAGTTGTATGAGTTCTTTATATATTTTGGATATTAACCCCCTATCAGATACAGGATTTGCGAATATTTTCTCCCAGTCGGTAGGTTACCTTTTCATTTTGTTGATGGTTTCCTTTCCTGTGCAGAAGCTTTTTAGTTTGATGTAGTCCCACTTGTTGAGTTTTGCTTTGGGTATTAAATCCAAAATTATCACCATGACTGATGTCAAGGAGCTAACTGCCTATATTTTCTTCTAGGAGTTTTACGGTTTCATGTCTTACATTCAAGTCTTTAATCCATTTTGAGTTAATTTTTGTGTATGGTATAAGATAGTGATACAGTTTCATTCTTTTGCATGAGGCTGTCCAATTTCCCCAACACCATTTTTCTGAAAAGACTGTCCTTTCTCCATTGTATATTCTTGGCTCCTATGTCGTCAGTTAATTGACCATATGTGTGTGCGTTTATTTCTGGGTTCTCTATTTTGTTCCATTGATCTTTGTATCTGTTTTTATGCCAACACCATACTGTTTAAATTACCATTGCTTTGTAATATGGTTTGAAATCAGGAAGCATGATACCTCCAGCTTATTTTTTTTTTTTAGGAGAACAACAAATTTTTTTTTTTTTGCGGTACGTGGGCCTCTCACTGTTGTGGCCTCTCCCGTTGCAGAGCACAGGCTCCCGACACGCAGAGCCAGCGGCCATGGCTCACGGGCCCAGCCGCTCCACGGCACGTGGGATCCTCCCAGACCGGGGCACGAACCCGCGTCCCCTGCATCAGCAGGCGGACTCTCAACCACTGTGCCACCAGGGAAGCCCCATGCTGTGTTTATTTTTAAGTGGTTTAAAATAGTGTTCATATTTCTTTGGGGTCAGAAATGTATCTTTCTTTTCTTTGGGCCCCCATTAGATTCCCTCCTAGCAATGGTTTTGGTTGTTTTTTTTTAAAACATCTTTATTGGAGTATAAAGTAAAATTGGAGTAAAATGCTTTACATTATTGTGTTAGTTTCTGCTGTATAACAAAGTGAATCAGCTATACGCATACATATATCCCCATATACCCTCCCTCCTGCGTCTCCCTCCCACCTTCTGTTACCTCCAGCTTTGTTCTTTCACAAGATTGCTTTGGCTATTTGGGGTCTTTTGTGGTTTCAGACACATTTTAGGTTTGTTTGTTCTATTTCTGTGAAAAATGCCATTGGAATTTTGTTAGGGATTGCATTGAATCTGTATATTGTTTAGGGTAGTATGGACATATCAATTCTTATTAACAATATCGATTCTTCCAATCCTTGAGCATGGAATATCTTTCCATTTATTTGTGTCTTCTTCAATTTCTTTGATTAACATCTAGTAGTTTTCAGTATACAGATCTTTCACCTCTTTGGTTAAATTTATTCCTAGGTATTTTAATTGCAATTGTAAATGCAATTGTTTTCTTAATTTCTCTTTCCAATAGTTCATTATTAGTGTATAGAAATGCCACACGTTTCTGTATCTTGATTTTGTATCCTCCAACTTTACTGAATTTGTTTATTCTAACAGTTTTTTGATGCAGTCTTTAGGGTTTTATATATATAATATTTCATGCGAATAGTGACAGTTTTACTTCTTTCATGGTATAAATTCTTTTTATTTCTTTTTCTTACGTAATTGCTCTGGCTAGGGCTTCCAGTACTACGTTAAATAAAAATGGCGAGAATGGGCATCCTGATCTTAGAGGAAAAGATTTTAGCTTTTTATGTTGAGTATGATGTTAGCTGTGAGCTTGTTGTGTGTATGGCCTTTATTATGTTGAGGTGTGTTCCCTTTGTACCAACTTTGTTGAGAGCCTTTATCATAAAAGGATGTTGAGCTTTGTCAGATGCTCTTTCTGCATCTATTGAGATGATCAGATGATTTTTATCCTTCATTTTGTTAATGTGTTGTATTATATTAATTTGCTGGTATTGAATCCAAATTTTAAACTACCTTTTACTGCAAGGCTTACAGTAGAAAATCAGGGCTAAGCTTTATAAAAGTTATCATTCTAGTTCTTACATTTTTCCTCCTTGCCTTCCTTTGCTTCCTTTCCTCCCTTCCCTCCCTCCCTTCCTTTTAGCGAAAAGGATTTAGTGGGAGAGAGTAGAAGAGTCATGTTGTAAAAAACCGAAGATTTATTTTGGAAGTGCATATAAGTGACTATCTAGAGAAGTAGGAAAAAAATGATACATTCATTTCAATCTGAATAGGAATTTAGCCATGAGCTTTGAGATTGACTGCAAAAATAAAAATTTAGGACTTCCCTGGTGGCACAGTGGTTAAGAGTCCACCTGCCAATGCAGGGGATGCAGGTTTGAACCCTGGTCTGGGAAGATCCCACATGCCACGGAGCAGCTAAGCCCACGCGCCACAACTACTGAGCCTGTGCTCTAGAGCCCATGAGCCACAGCTGCTGAGCCCTTGTGCCACAACTACTGAAGCCTGCGTGCCTAGAGCCCGTGCTCTGCAACAAGAGAAGCCACCACAATGAGAAGCCCGCGCACTGGAACGAAGAGTAGCCCCCACTCGCCACAACTAGAGAAAGCCTGTGCGTAGCAACGAAGACCCAACACAGCCAAAAATAAATAAAAATAAATTAATTTTTAAAAAATTTAATGAGAAGAGAAAACTCAACTGTGACTTTGGGAGAGGTGGGTGCTGAAATCTTTGCTCTGAGGGAGCATTTCAGAGAAGCCCAAAATAATGGCATAGATGTCTTGCCATCTGTCTTCTTATTCCAGTGTGTGCCAACCTTTTGGAAAATGCTCATACTTACATAGGCACGTGCACACTCTATTTTGGCCTTTGAAGTGGGCAATGAACATTGCATAATAATTATCGCAAAATTGGACTTGAACTGTCTTGAACTTTCTATGTGTTCCTTGGCTGATTGATGCCTGGTACTCTGAACATCTTCAAAGTATACCAAACAGAAGAACAGTTTTTGAATTTTCTTTAGAGTGCTCCCTATGGCTTCTGGTATGTGAAGGAAGGTGGTGGAGAGGGGAGCAATTTGTTGTTACTTTCTGGGTCTGTTTTAAATGCCCCCTTGGCAGCATCCCTGCAACCATTTTGCTTTAATGTTTTCAGTTCTTCTTTGTTTTTAATCTTTTTTGAGACAACAGCTGGGTTCTGCTTTTAGTACTTACTCTTGATTCCCTGTCCTGTTGTGAGGCATTCTGATTTTTTTTTTTTTAAGGGATGTGGCATCCTACTTTTCCGTAGTATTTAATTAAAAGTTTGGCTCTTTGGAACTTGTCATTGGCAACTGCTAGAAAACAGAGCCAGTGAATATTTTTAAGCCATCTGAGACCCTTTTTACCACTTTTGCAGCCTCCCCCATCCAAGGGTTGAGTGCTTTCTACCAGCTCCCTGCTTTTGGTGAAAGTTCACAATGCATGCTTTACCTGAGATAAACTGTATGTGTTGATTTGTAACTTACATGAACTTGCCGAAAGAGGCGTATTTCCTGAGTTATTGTTCATAATTTTCTGTGATTTTTAGTTATTACTCAAATGGTTTAATTTTCTATATAGCAAACCTACTTCTGCCTCTGTTCTCTGAGACTGCCAATTCTGAATTTTATGCTGACATAATTTGTCCCCAAAATACGTATGCTCAGGTTACCAAGGGCATTCAGAGATGAATATCTCACTTTGCATATGGGAGGGAGAGAGTTAGGAAGGGTAAGGATAAAAATAACACTTTCTCCAAAAAAAAAAAAAAAAAAAACCACAAAAAAACACAAAAAAGCAGAATTTGCCCCAGAGGCATTTAGAATGATTGGCTTGTCCAGATCATGAATTTATGACAATTAAAAAAAATTAACCCACTGTTGATCAGATTTCTCATGCTCCCCAGTGCCGTGGTATCCTCTTCTATCAGAGCCTTATCTAGAAAAATTACAGTGAAATGGAGGTCTTTCTGGGAAATAACCCAGCACTGAGGAAGAGATACCATTAAGACATTTTCTGAAAAGCCAAGTTTTAAACATTTTTTTAAAATCCTCCGTTTTATGCCAGATTATATGAACTTCACACAGAATTTAACATACAGTAAGAAAACAGCCTGTTGAAACTGTCAAGATTTATTAACCTTCCGTTTGAGGTCTTTGATTTGAAATGTCCTTATTGAGATAGGACAGACCAAAATTACCCAGTGAATGAAGCGTCTCAGGATTCATGAGAAAAGTTATCCTAATCAGTTTTTTACTTTCTTTTTGAGATAACATAATTTTCAGGATAAATCATTATGACACACTGAATTATAATCTACAAATTAGAATATAATTGTGCAATTTGGGTATAATTCTCTTGCTCACATTTTATATTAGGCTTATTTCTTTGCAGACGTACAGTACTGTGAGTTTTTCATAAACAGCTATTTAAAGCCATTCACATGATCAAAATAATATTTATAGATATTCAGAAAATGATTAATCTTAAGATTGTGGCAAAGCAGAAAATCTCACTGTGTGGGTTTGCCACCTCCCCCAATAAAAATGCAAGTTTTGGTTAAGTTCCCTGAATGAGTGTAGTGAAAATTCATTTCTTTTGGAACGATCATACAATTGAAAGACTAATTTAAATTAGGAGGGCACACTGGGCTTGGCTGAGGGCATTGTGTGAAAGCAAAGCATAATTTTCCTCCAAACAAAGACAAGCTTGTTGGAGAGCATGCTTTATTGCCTGGAAATTCTATATATATGCAAAGTTGCTCATCAATTCACTGTTGGGTTTTATGTGCTTGGTTTCTCCTTTTGTTTGGAAAAATCAAATGCTGAAAAAAGTAGGCATAGCTCTGCATGCTATAGGCACCAAGAAACCTACACATGCCAATTCTCTTGTTGTGCAGCGTTCCTGTGTGAGGAGCTGCCTGCAGCAGGGATGGACAGACTGGGGCTTCAGGCAGGTAAAATCAGGGTATACACTTCAGCAGAGCCCACCCAGGATTTCTGGAAAATGACATCTTTTTCTGATCCCTCCCTCTGACAGCCAGGTGGATATGGTGGGTAAGGTAGGTTCACATCCTGCAAGGCCATTCAGTGTTTTTTCTTCAAGCAGCTTTATTATTGTGACACAATGCACAGACCGTACAATTTGCCCACTTACAGTATACAATTCAATAGCTTTTAGTATTTTGTACAACCATTTCCACGATCAATTTTAGAACATTTTTATCACCCCAAAAAGGCAAACTAGACCCCAGTTAGTGTTCTCTGCAGTCCCAGCTTTGGGTAAATTAATGAAAGGAAGGTGGACATCCTCTAGCATGCTTTTAAATGGAAGTTCGCATCTTTGGAATTGCCTTCTTCAGTCTGTGTCTTAGTTTCATGGCATAACGACCGTATTCAGTACTCATACACAGCATCTGCATGGTACTTTACAGTGTGCAGAGCACTTTCTGTCAAACTGCAGCTGAGAGGCAGAAATGGCAGCATGACGAGCTTGGGGCTGGGAAGTTCCCAGGTGACTGGCCTGGAAGAGAGGAACCGTGTTATTTGGTAACATCAGCGGGGCAGGCCTGCAGCCTGGAACCCAGGCATTTGAGCAGCCTGAGCCCAGCTGTGTGAGGTCTGGTCGAGGGTGGGGACAGCAGGAGAGCCAGTGGCCAGAAGTGGATCCAAGCTGAGAAGAGGGGTGTAGGTACCAGGGCATTTCCATATAGGAG
Organism: Lipotes vexillifer; assembly: GCF_000442215.2. Taxonomy (NCBI): domain Eukaryota; kingdom Metazoa; phylum Chordata; class Mammalia; order Artiodactyla; family Lipotidae; genus Lipotes; species Lipotes vexillifer. The sequence goes on from NW_006786512.1 coordinate 969,181, forward strand.
GTTGGAGGCTTTTGCGGGCTCAAACATCAAGATGGAAGCTTGTCAGAACAGGAGACAAAGATCTGGAAGGGAGGTGGGGGTCATGTCATGGTAGACAACCAGATGGGGAAGAGGGCCACCCTTGAGGGAGGAGGAGCCGGAGCGGAGAGCACAGGAAAGCCGGGGAGAAGTCCAGCGTGGCTGCCAAATCCTGCACCCCCTGACTGCATCCGCCAGCCACACAGTGTACCCCTCGCACTCAGTCAGCATCGCCCAACCACCTCCTCTTTGCTCTGAGTGACTCTGATCCGTGCTTCGTTCTTTCCACCGTTCCCCCGCAACTCCATACCTTTCCTCAGGCCCCCCGCACTCTCTAGACCCATTTGGACAGGTCCCTCTGGTCAGCATTTTTGTTCAGACTCATAGACTGCCCTTTGGCCAGCTCCCTTACACCCATACGTGAGATAAAGAGGCACTTGGGCAGATGTCCCAGCTCGTTGGGATATAGACGGGCTGGACCTCTAATTGGAGGACGAATCAGAATGTCATCGTTTTGGGGTGGGGGTGGGGGATTGAGGGTGGGCAGAGAAGGTTCAGATAAGATTCCCATAGGTCCTGGGGTCCAGATTCAGAGTCCCTCACTCGGCTGCCACATCTCTCCTTAAAGGTGTCATTTTCAGCTTGACATTTTCACTGGAGGAAGAACCATCCTTTTTGTCCACATTAGCTGTGTGCTGTGTGGAAAAGTGCTTGGCAATATCTCCTCTCCCAGTGAGGCTTATAAGGAATTTTTAATAAGGTACTCCTCCACTCCCTAAAGTTTTCTTTCCAGATTGTTCTAACTCTCTGATGCAGTGTGCTTTAATTTTCCCCCCAAATTTAAATGTACCTCAGTGTATTTGATGGATGTGATTAAAAAACCATGTCCATGTTTATTGGGGTAAAATGCAATGGTATTTTCAAAACATCAGGAATTTTATTTAAATCTACAATAAAATCAAGAATACCTATATATTACAAATATTGGGAAACACAAATTCATGTCTTATACTTTGGGTTTCCATAAGCATGGCACACTCATATTGTTTAGATTTTGTGTTGACTGGTGGAAAGGTGGTTTCTTTCCTTCTAGCACTAGAGAGAGAATTTATAGGAAAGCCCGATGTAGCTATTTTCTGAGAATCGACATTTGAAGTTGAGTTTCTAGATTGCAGCAGAAATCAGTCTGTTTTTGTGTGTGATCAGAGGTTACTCTGTGTAGGACTGTTAAACTCCTCAGCTCTGCTTACAGTGGAGATGAGACATCTGGTGTCCTCGGGCCTCAAGATAGCCCAGTGTGGAGAATGCAAAGAGGCCAGAAGGCAATTCCCAGAAAACCTGGTTACGAAAAGGCTGGAAGGCTGACCCCTGAGGGCAGTGGCCAACAATCAAAATGACACTGCTCGGAGAGCCTAGCAAAGTCCGCCTTGATCCAGGATGGCATTGAGACCAGGAGGGTCCTCTGGTCTGATGGCTGGGGCCTGGATAAAAGGGTTGCCAGCAGAGAAAGAACAAACAAAAACCGGACCAGGTGACTGCATTGCAGTTTTGGGTCATCTGTCAAGGTTGGGCAGTATTTCAGGCTAGAACTAGAGGTACAAGGGACAAGAAATATCCTCTAGGGAAGGAGGTAGGCAAGGGCAAAGCAGGCTGTGGACTGCATTGAGGGCCGGACTCGAGTCCCAGCCAAGGAGTGGACACATAAGGAGTCAAGGTCAAAGTCCAGCCATGGGATCAAGCACATGAGGTGGGATCTGGGGAAGGCTGTCGCTCTGTAGCCCTTTCCACCCCTGCACACCTCCTCCCCACATGCCAGATACCTAGACACGTGGCACCCAGGGACCACTGTCCCTGCTGGTGGGGACAGAGCTTCCACTTCGATAAGGACTTGCTGGAGAGTCAGAGGCAGCTGGACCTACAAAATGGGGGCAGAGCCTGTAACTGAGCCGAGTTGGGGAAGGCAGATGTTGACAGAATAAACGCACTAAGAGTAATCATTTAAAGTTTCAACTCTGACTCCTTGTCATTTCTTGGAAACTTTTAATTTTTATATAATTTTAAATATACTCAAAAAAAAATGCAAGAATAGCATAAAGAACTCCCCTAAGCTTTTTACTCCAATTCTGCCAATTATTTACATTTTGCCTCGTTTTCTTTGTCATTCTTTGTCTTTTTCATTTGTTTCTTAATCATTTGTAATTTGAGACATTGTATTCCTCTATTCTAAATATTAAATATTTCAGGGTATGTTTCCATAGAAACATCTTTATTGGAGTATAATTGCTTTACAATGGTGTGTTAGTTTCTGCTGTATAACAAAGTGAATCAGCTATGCATATACATATATCCCCATATCTCCTCCCTCTTGCGTCTCCCTCCCACCCTCCCTATCCCACCCCTCTAGGTGGTCACAAAGCACCGAGCTGATCTCCCTGTGCTATATGGCTGCTTCCCACTAGCTATCTATTTTACATTTGGTAGTGTATATATGTCCATGCCACTCTTAACTCTGTCCCAGCTTGCCCCTCCCCTTTCCCATGTCCTCAAGTCCATTCTCTAGTAGGTCTGCATCTTTATTCCTGTCCTGCCCCTAGGATCTTCAGAACCATTTTTTTTTCTTTAGATTCCATATATATGTGTTAGCATACAGTATTTGTTTTCTTCTTTCTGGCTGGCTTCACTCTGTATGACAGACTCTAGGTCCATCCACCTCACGACAAATAACTCAATTTCATTTCTTTTTATGGCTGAGTAATATTCCATTGTATATATGTGTCACATCTTCTTTATCCATTCATCTGTCAGTGGACACTTAGGTTGCTTCCAGGTCCTGGCTATTGTAGATAGAGCTTTAGCGAACATTGTGGTACATGACTCTTTTTGAATTATGGTTTCCTCAGGGTATACGCCCGGGAGTGGGATTGCTGGGTCGTATGGTAGTTCTCATCCATAATGTTTTATAATTTCTCTTCTATTATTTTAAACTGTCAGAGATTGAAATTTAATTAAATTTCTTCTGACAGTGTTGGGGGAGGGAGCACACACAGTATTTTTTCTTCAAATGGGTGACATGGAAGCCTTTTTCAAGTTTACAAAAAATACAATTGGCAGTCGATTATATATGTCTGCCACTCTTAACTCTGTCCCAGCTTGCCCCTCCCCTTTCCCATGTCCTCAAGTCCATTCTCTAGTAGGTCTGCATCTTTATTCCTGTCCTGCCCCTAGGATCTTCAGAACCATTTTTTTTTCTTTAGATTCCATATATATGTGTTAGCATACAGTATTTGTTTTCTTCTTTCTGGCTGGCTTCACTCTGTATGACAGACTCTAGGTCCATCCACCTCACGACAAATAACTCAATTTCATTTCTTTTTATGGCTGAGTAATATTCCATTGTATATATGTGTCACATCTTCTTTATCCATTCATCTGTCAGTGGACACTTAGGTTGCTTCCAGGTCCTGGCTATTGTAGATAGAGCTTTAGCGAACATTGTGGTACATGACTCTTTTTGAATTATGGTTTCCTCAGGGTATACGCCCGGGAGTGGGATTGCTGGGTCGTATGGTAGTTCTCATCCATAATGTTTTATAATTTCTCTTCTATTATTTTAAACTGTCAGAGATTGAAATTTAATTAAATTTCTTCTGACAGTGTTGGGGGAGGGAGCACACACAGTATTTTTTCTTCAAATGGGTGACATGGAAGCCTTTTTCAAGTTTACAAAAAATACAATTGGCAGTCGATGGCACTACAACATAATGACACCAATTAGATAAGCCACCAGAGAGATCAGAGACATTTCCAAGTGATATGCTTGCACATTTGTTTGCCTTAGAATTAAATTTTTACAGTGCTGTCTGATTTTCAAAAATAAAACTGAAATCACCACTTGGTAAGATCTGTATATATGATCTTTATCTTTTTGTCTTAAACCCAGGAAAGATCTATTGACAATGCAAATTCAATATATTTTCCATATTCCCCCCAGTTGAGTTAAATGGAGGTGTAGCCCCCAAATGAGGTGTCTAACAAGAAAACGATGGTGAAATGTGTTCTTATAGTAAAAGCCATCCAAAATGTATTATTAGGAACAAAAGGACAAAATATCATGTACCATATGATCCCTTTTGTTTAAAGCCAATGGAGAGGTGTATGTTGGCATGAGCATAGAAAAACTCTGGACCTTACAGAAGAAATGAGTGTCAGCAGTGGTAAACTCAGCAGTAGCCTGGGTAGGTCAGTAGGTGGGAGGGGAGTGAGAGGGGAGAATTATTTTTTTTCATTTTACAAACCGTGTAGTTTAAATTTTTTGCCATGTGCTTTTATTTACTTTATAGCAATAAAAATTTTTATACTAGAGAGGAAGAGTGGGAGAGAAAAAGGGACAATGGTAGTTAGAACAAAATAAAAAGGCAAACTTATTTTAAAATGATGTGGCTTAGAAAGCAACAGCAATAGGCAGAATTATGAAAAAATAAGTTGGATATATAAAATGAATCATTTTCTACCATCATCTATTTATATATGGCTGCCAGTTTTTTTCAGCTAGATTCATACATGGGTCTCTTAAAACTAAATTTTCACTAACGAGTGCATTTTGGTGCTAATTCTGGTAGAGAAGACTGGCTGCTCTATCCCTCTGTACTTTCTTTTAAATTACAAAATTGATTAGTACTTAGAGATTTTTGATGAGTTAAGTTTAGGTCTTGTTTTATCAGCATCAACTGATCTTCATGCTTCTCCTGTCCCTTCTCTAAAAGCAAGAAGCTTATTCATTAAGAGCAAACAAACATCACAGAGATATTTGACCATGGACATCATGTGGTTTCAGATGGTTTCTTTCATTGTATCTTCAGATTATCAGATTTTTTTTTTTTTTTTTTTTTTTTGCGGTACGCGGGCCTCTCACCGTTGTGGCCTCTCCCGTTGCGGAGCACAGGCTCCGGACGCACAGGCTCAGTGGCCATGGCTCACGGGCCCAGCCGCTGTGTGGCGTGTGGGATCTTCCCGGACCGGGGCATGAACCCGTGTCCCCTGCATCGGCAGGCGGGCTCTCAACCACTGCGCCACCAGGGAAGCCCCAGATTTATTTTTGTAGATCTTCATCCATTAGGCTTATTTCTCTTTCAGGCATTAATTTTTTAACTGGGAACGTAGCCCTTGGCCAAATCAGTATGAGAAGAAATCATGATGTAGAGGGAATGGGGACTAGTATTTATTGTGTGCCTGGGTTGTGAGGTGCTTTACCCGGGTTATCTCATTCAGTCCTTCCATCAACCATGAGGGGTATGTGGTAATATTTCTGGTTTATTACTGGGGAACCTGAACCTCAGAATGTTTGAGAAATACTATCAGTAATTCATTCACTTACTCATTTGCTCAACAAATATTCATTGAAAGTCTGCTATGTTCCAGGCCCTGTGCCGGGTCTTAGGTACGCAGTGGGGGAATATAGATGTGGTCCCTGCCCTCCGTTAGCCTATAGTAGAAAAGAGGAGAGAGCCACTGGACCAGCACACACTCAGATACAGTACAGAACCACACAGTACCTGGGCACACTGACAGCAACGGTATGACGCTGGGAGAGAGAATAACAAGAGACTCCTGTAAACTGGGAGCTCAGAGAAGGCCATGCGTAAGTGCAAGTGAGTGGAAATTGGCAAGGATGAGCAGTGGGAAGTGTGCTTCAGGCAGCCGGAGGCCCCGAGGGGAAAGCACAATGTGCTGGAGGATCTGAAAGTGCCAGTGTGATTGGAGATGAGTAAAGGGGAAGAGTGTAGGAACTGAGGCTGGAGGGGCAGCTGGGGGCCAGGTCCAGTGAAGACTCAAAAATCTTGTTAGCACCAGTGGCGGTTTGCAGGACTGGGATGGGAATTCATGTTTGCCTAGATCCGAAAGCTTATATCCCCCCAACTCTTTCAGCCTTGCCCTTTCTCGTGCCCTACCCCCTAGGACACAAGCCACGCTAGTGTTTTCTTCCACACTGTTTTCCAGAATTGCGAATGCACCGCTTTCATTATTGACACCTCCTAGTGCTCGTGAGGAGAGCAGTGGAGGGCTAGTCTGTTACTTGATGATACAGAGGGGATTAGAAAGTATGGGCCTGGGCGAGACGCCTAAGAGCACAGTCTGCAAGGAAAACAGTTGAGGTGATCTAGAGCAGAGAGGTGACAGGAACCAGGAACCACTCAAGGAATTCAAGGAGTACGGTATTCCACAAGAAACAGAAGCTTCCAGAAACACACAGAGCTGTTAACTGGGATTCCCCAGATACAGGCAGTGAGTATATATGGGATTGCATTGATAAGGATGTGTTTCAAGGTTGTTTACAGCACCTTGGAGCAGAAATAATAGAAGTGTTACCAATGAAGGGAGATGAAGAAAGTAGGCACCGTATGTGTGAGCAGAAAAGCTGCTGGGGTTTGCAATAAATTCAAGTAGAAAGGCTCCAAAGGTCAAGAATGTTTGAGGGTAAGAAGCAGCCAACTCCAGGCTCTCAAGTTCCATCAATGTGTGAAACAGGCAAAAGTCATTGCCCTTGTATAGTTTCCATTCGTGGATATGGCAAAAACCAGGATCCTGTATGCACAGTGGGCTTTCAGGCTAGGATTGGGGTTAAGGAGGTAGGTCAGGTGAGAGAAGCCTGTGGATGCTTCTAGAGAAACTCGGTCAGAAAATAACCATGGAAATGCATAGTACTTATGCCCCAGTGGTTTCGGGTTTTGAGGGACAAAGCCAGAAACTAAAGAAATGCCTCTAAAGTGGAAGTTCAGATACCTGTTTGGGCCACGAAAAGACCCCCCTACCCCACTGTCTTAGTCTGTTCAGGCTGCTATAACAGAATACCACAGACTAGGGGACTTTGAAACAACAGAAATTTATTCTTTCCAGTTCTGAAGGCTGGAAGTCTGAGATCAGGGTGCCAGCATGGTCAGGTGAGGGCCCTCTCCCAGGCTGCACGCTCCTCCTTGTGTCCTCACGTGGCGAGAGGGGTTAGGGAGCTCTGTGGGGTCTCTTAGAAGAGTACTGATCCCATTCACGAGGGCTTCACCCTCCTACTTAAGCACCTCCTAAAGGCCCCGCCTCCTAATACCATTACCTTGGGTGCTAGGATTTCAGCATATGAATTTGGCGGGGACACAGCCAGACCACAGCACCTCCTGAATCACTACTCGCCAATCCCCCTCCTACACTGCCTGCTGCCCTTTATAAGTACATTGTAGAGCAAGAATGCAAAGTCAAAATGTTGGTAGCTTTTGCACAGCAAAGGAAACCATAAACAAGACCAAAAGACAACCCTCAGAATGGGAGAAAATATTTGCAAATGAATCAACTGACAAAGGATTAATCTCCAAAATTTACAGGCAGCTCATGCAGCTCAATAACAAAAAAATAAACAACCCAATCCAAAAATGGGCAGAAGACCTAAATAGACATTTCTCCAAAGAAGATATACAGACTGCCAACAAACACATGAAAGAATGCTCAACATCATTAATCATTAGAGAAATGCAAATCAAAACTACAATGAGATATCATCTCACACCAGTCAGAATGGCCATCATCAAAAAATCTAGAAACAATAAATGCTGGAGAGGGTGTGGAGAAAAGGGAACACTCTTGCACTGCTGGTGGGAATGTGAATTGGTTCAGCCACTATGGAGAACAGTATGGAGGTTCCTTAAAAAACTACAAATAGAACTACCATATGACCCAGCAATCCCACTACTAGGTATATACCCTGAGGAAACCAGAATTCAGAAAGAGTCATGTACCAAAATGTTCATTGCAGCTCTATTTACAATAGCCCGGAGATGGAAACAACCTAAGTGCCCATCGTCGGATGAATGGATAAAGAAGATGTGGCACATATATACAATGGAATATTACTCAGCCATAAAAAGAAACGAAATTGAGCTATTTGTAATGAGGTGGATAGATCTAGAGTCTGTCATACAGAGTGAAGTAAGTCAGAAAGAGAAGGACAAATACCGTATGCTAACACATATATATGGAATTTAAGAAAAAAAAATGTTATGAAGAACCTAGGGGTAAAACAGGAATAAAGACAGAGACCTACTGGAGAACAGACTTGAGGATATGGGGAGGGGGAAGGGTGAGGTGTGTTAGGGCGAGAGAGAGACATGGACATATATATACTAACAAACGTAAGGTAGATAGCCAGTGGGAAGCAGCCGCATGGCACAGGGAAACCGGCTCGGTTCTTTGTGGCTGTCTGGAGGGGTGGGATAGGGAGGGTGGGAGGGAGGGAGACAAAGAGGGAAGAGATATGGGAACATATATATATGTATAACTGACTCACTCTGTTATAAAGCAGAAACTAACACACGGGAAACTGGGAGAGACATACATACACTAATTAATATGTATAAAATAGATAACTCTTGAGAACCTGCTGTATACCACAGGGAACTCCACTTTGCTGTACAGTAGAAACTAACACAACACTGTGAAACAAATACATCCCAATTTTAAAAAAATAAAAAATAAAAATAAATAAAATAATAAAATAAAAAAACTATGAGTAAATAGATATAAAAGAGTCCTTTCTGTAAGTTTAAAATAAAAAATATAGGGAATGATAAAAAAAAATGTTGGTAGCTTGTTCTAATGGGATGACAGTCAGGGCTGTTACTTTCTGCGAAATGATCCTTTATTTTAGGTTTTTAAATGATTGATGCATCCTAATTCTGTATTATCAATATTTAAGCACTTTCTTGGAATTTGCATGTTCCCATGATATGTAGTACGATATTCCTGTTAGCTTTATAAGTGCTGGGCTTCATCATTTTAATTCAGGATAACTATACTTAATAGTCATCACTTTGAAGACGAATATGTTTAAATAAGATGTCAACCAACAGGTTTTTATATAAACAAGGAGGTAGCAGTTATTTAGAGACAGTGTTCATAGTCTCATTTATACATTAGATGGACTGTAGTAGGTTCAGGCTTAGCAAAAAGAGAGTTTAGGAGGATTTACTGTGCAATAACAGCTCCAGAACAAATTATTTTATGACTCAGTTAAGTAGCATTGACCTACTGTGTGTGTATGTCTTCCTCTCAATTTGAGTTTTTCTAAGAGAAGCTCATGGCTATTTCAGTCCCTCAAAGATGCAGAGTGTGCACTAAAATTAAAATCATTCCCGTGAGCCCCCTGGAATCGCCAAACCTTTCAGTCATATTAAAAGCGCACGTGTGTTGAGTGTGCTTTGGCAAGAAATCTGAGGCTTTATTATCAAGTCTAAGTACTTGGAGATTGTTTGGCCTCGAGGAACGAAGGGTCTTTACCACCCCTGCTCCCCATCTCTTTCTCTTCCCTCTCCGCTAATCTCAGGCCCCTTTGAGGGGCCACATCCAGGCCTGCCCTCCCATTAAGGGCTTAATGCCTTCCTTATTTTCCCATCAAAACCGTTCTCCACACAGCAGCCAGAATGATCTTTTAAAAACACGTGTCTGTTCTTGTCACTTCTCCACTTAAACCGCTTCCCACTGTAGTAGGATAATGTTCCACATTCCTCTCATGGCCTCCAAGGGCTTGCCTGTCTGGCCCGTGCACTGCTCTGTCCCCACTGCCTTCCCCTCTCCCGACACCCTCATCCTGACTCTCCTGCCAGAGACGTGTCTTTGTCTGCACACCACCCGTGTTCCCCCTCTACCTGGAAGACCCTCTGGCCCTTACCTCCAAGCCCTCTCAGCCTCAGATTTCACGTCCTTGCCCTGACTCCCAGATCTGAATTTGCCCCACGCTTTACCACCCAGCCACGTTTTCAGTGTACCTTGTTTACCTATATCCCCTGGCACCACTGCACTGAGATGATTGTATGATCACGTGAGAATGGCTGTCCCCATGCCTAGAAGCAAAGCCCCTGGGGATCCCACTGTGAGGACCCCGCTGTGCTTCTCTTTTCCCCTTGACTGATTTAGTGAATGCATTTTTCTCTCCCTTTCCCTCCGGGCTAATGTGACTCATCTCTGTGACTGAGTGAGGGCTGCCTAAGCTATATTCCTCACCGCCCTGCTCTCACTTGAGAGAATTTGAGGGACCCTCCGCCTGTTGGTTGGGATCTCTGCACCTTCACAGGCCAGAAGGAGAATTTCAAACAGGAAGTTTCTGTGGGAGACTGTATTTGCTTACTTGCAGCACCATCTCACTCGGGCTTCATTCTAGGATTCTTAAGCGATTCAGGTTTGGGAAACTTCCTCCATTAGAGCTATAGTTGTGATTATTGCCCTCCAAACTACAGCTCTTGCAGGTTACTCATGAATTAAAAATGGCCGGGAGTTGCCAAACAGATTTTGCCTCCATTTAGAAATATCTATAGTAGAGCTGAAGGATGAATTCAACATCCCTGAGGGAGAGGCAGTGGAAGTTCTCTGTGCCCTGTTAGGTCGATGCTAGAGAAATCAAGAAACAAGGAGAAAGAAGAAGTCGGCAGGAAGAGGTAAACTCGGTCCAGCCAGTGATCTGCTGTGAGAGAAGCGATACATATGGCTCTAAAAGGGTAAAAAGAAAAATTCTGCATGAAGGTTTCCCTCTACAACTGCTTTACT
>NW_006786512.1:979892-990447 GCF_000442215.2 Lipotes vexillifer
GCTTTACTCTTTCCCCCTTCTACTCTTCACATGTTTAAGAATTCTCTAGATCTCTGGGATTTTAGAGCAATGTGCCATGTCCGTTTTCCCACCATACATTACACATACAGAAGTTGTGAAAGAACTCTTGCCAAGAAACAGAAAAGAGGGGGGGCCTATACTTTACCTCCCTATTCTAAGTTATTCTACCACATAATCAGGATACTTTCAGAGAAAGTACAGGCCACCTGTTTGTCGTTACATTTCACGAACTCAGCTTTAATACTTTGGGAGACCCTAGAACAGATGTAATAAATGGGACGTGATGACACGACATATCCCCACACCCCTGGTAGAGTCCCCTCTATTCTTCCCCAACCCTGGACACTGCCCACCATGAGCTGTCACTAGCATGTCCCTGTTCTGAGCACATGTGCATCGCCCCTACCCTCAGGTGTTCACAGCAAGGCCTGTCAATCATCCTCATGGCTTCCTGTTTTTAATGTTTTTCTAGTGTTGATATCCCAGCCTAAGGATGTTATTTACGTTTTTCCTGAAACCTGACGATCTCCTAGGTGGATGGGGTTGGTGGCAAAAGGCAGGGGACAGTTGCTGGGAAGGCTTGTACCCAAAGCTGAGGTCTGCGCCTGGCTGCTGTGGCACGTGGTGACAGTTGCGTGCTGGCAGCCTAGATGCCTTGGCAGCAGGGAGCAGCTTGGAGAACAACCAGGAAAGCCCTCAGTGTGTCAGGAAAGCCTTGACTTCCAGGGTGGGGAGTTCTGTCCTACTGGGACCCCTTCTTCTCTTGTCACCGAGGATCTAGCTAGGGTTCAGGCTGCCAGCCTTTATTCTCTGTGTGTCCTGCTTGGCAAATTGAGACTGGCCTTTAGAATATGACATATGTCTACTATGCCCCCTCCTCCAACAGACACCACCCAAATTTTTTATCTGGCTCCTAGGCTTACAGCTGGGCCATGTGGAGCCATTGCGCAGAGTAGAGAAAGGTGCCCCCTGCTCTGGGTGGGAGCAGCCCCAGCCTGGGGCTCAAGGCTGTGGAGCAGAGCTGGATTTACCCACAGCCTCCCTCGGCCTGGTGGCTGCTCTGCCAGCCTCCCAGCCAGCCTTCCTCAGTGGCTTTGCGGGGACAGTGAAGGGGCTGAGAGATGGACCAGGTTTTAAGCTTCCTAAGACTGTCATCTTTTGTCTTTTCTCAGAAAACATTAGGATAGCCAGTGGCATATCTCCACCTTGATTTAAGAACAGGCTTCTGGCCTCACTAGCCTGAGGACTTCCTCCCTGCACTGACTTTGCTTTAAAAACTGGCCAATTGTAATTTAGAGATTTTTATTTTTAAAGATTTTGTTAACCAGAATCAGTTCTGATGGCTGAAAGGCTTTACTTACTTTTGTTCAGTTATTTCTGGGCTTTCTCTCCTGGGCTCTTCCCTTCTCCTTGGACTATTTTACCATGTGGGTATGAAAGTAGGCAGTATATTATAAAATTACTTTAGAACGTCTATTCCTTAAATTCTTATTTCTCCACAGCTCCCTTTAGCAGACAGGTCAGTAGATGTATTGTGGGTCTTTATATTGTGTGTGTATCAACAGCCTCAGTAATAAGAAGTCACTTAGAGAGTGTTCTTCCCTAAAGCTGGAGACTCTGCTTGGGAAATATCATCAAATATATTGGGATTAGTTTGATCAATTCTTGATTGTTTATTACTCCTACAGTAATCATTTATTAAGTGCCTAATATGTGCTGGGCACTTCTCTAGATTTTATTTCTCATCCTCCCAATGACCCTGAAAGATGGGTGATATTATCCCAGGAAACTGAGGTAAGTAACTTACTCAGGTTCACACAGGTGGTATGTGGCAGAATCAGAATTAAGACCCCTTTCTTGTGTGATTCCAGCATCTGCACGCTTTCTATTACATCAGAGGCGCTTGGGTTTTTCCACTGAAGTTCTCTGAATATAGAGGAAATCAATACATAACGCCTTGGGTCTAGACCCTTTGTAGCTAGAAGTAGCCAGAAGCAAGCTCAAAATTTCTTTGAAGTCGCATGCTTTAATCTTTAAAATTTATGCAGATTTAGTTTTCTGCTCCATAATATAAAAGTAATGCTTTAAACTGTTTGACATAGAATAAAATGTAAGCTCTAGGAAGAGAGCTCCTGTTAACCCTTGTCACATACCCTCTTGCCCTGCTGGGCGCTACACTGGGGGGATCTGCACACCTCAGTTTGAGAAGGGCAGCATTGCACCATGATGATCTCAGTTAAATTCTTAGCTCTACCGGTTTTGTTGATAACCCTTTCAGGTATGGAGCTGCCTGTCATTTGGCCAATCTACAACCACAGACCTCTTTCTAACAGAGAATAGAATCCCTAACACTTCATAGGCAAATCCTAATTTGGTCTTTGTTGATTCTTCATGGAGATCTTTGAGTGACATCTGTCTGGCTGGAAGTTTAGAGATTATTTAATTTTGTGGTTTGTAAACTTTTCTTTTGTAGAAGCAAGAGTCATCTTTCAAATGAAATTGCTCTTAGAACTCTAAATTATATATCAGCTAAAAGTGAAGACACTCTAGTTGAAGGTTCTGCTTGCATGGTACCCTTGCCTGAGGGTCCTCCAAGGAGCCCAGGGTTCTGCAGAAATAGGTTTTAAAAACCCATTGCACCCACTCCCCACCCTCCACCTCTGGCAACCACCACTCTGTTCTCTGTATCTCTGAGTTTGGGTTTTTTATATTTATATATTTTGGATATTAACCCCTTATCAGATATATGATTTGTAAACATTTTCTACCATTTAGTAGGTTATTTTTTCATTTTGTTGATTGTTTCTTCTGCTGTGCAAATACTTTTCAGTTTAATGTAGTCCCACTTACTGATTTCTGCTTTTATTGCCTTTGCTTTTGCTGTCAAATCGAAAAAAACCATGCCAAGACCAACATCAAGGAGCCTACAGCCTACGATTTCTTCTAGGAGTTTAATGGTTTCAGGTCTTGTGTTCGAGACTTTCATCCATTTTGAGTTAATTTTTGTGTGTGGTGTAAGATTGTGGTCCAGTTTCATCCTTTTGCATGTGGCTGTCCAGTTTTCCTAGCACCTCCATTGTTATAAATTAAGTGACCATATACGTGTGGGTTTATTTCTGGGCTCTGTATTCTGTTCCATTCATCTACGTATCTAATACATTATTTTTAAATTCAATTCAGCAATGACATTTATGAAACAATTAGAAATTTGCACTTGACTGGACATTATGGAGATACTGTTACATTTCTTAGTTGTGATAGTGGTGTTATGGTTTTGTTTGGGGGAAGAAAAGAATCCTTACCTTTTAGAGATTCCTACTGAAATATTTATGGATTAAATGGTATGATATGTGGAATTTGCTTCAAAATAACTCTGAGAGGGGCAAGTGGATAGGAGTGTAGATGAAATAACATTAGTCATGAGTTAATAATTATTGAGGATGGATGTTAAGTATGCGGTGTGGTATTCTTTCTATTTTTATATATGTTTGAAAATGTCCATTCACATTCCCAAAGTCAACAGTAAGTGTTAATATCCTATTATGTGCAAGACAGGGTACCCTGTGTTGCAGGAGATCGATGTTTCCCAAGTGCAAGGGGCCTTGTCTGCTTGTTCTCTGCAGTAAGCCCAGTGTCTAGGACACAATCTGCACATAGTAGATGCTCAGTACAAACACACGCTGAAGCCCAGCCCGCACTCTGCGCCCCAAACGGCTGCTCTGTTTTCTGTTCCCAGGAGTGGCAGCCCTTGTAACATGCTCCAACTAGGTCTGAGCCAACCTCAGACCTAGTGCTATGGAGTTGAAGGAAGGCGGAGTCCTGTTCATTTAGGAGTCAGCAAGGTGCTTCCCTGGAGTTCATGGAAATTGACATTGAGGGGCCCGAGACAAATTGCATCCATTGCATCCAAAACAACATCTCTAACCAAAGCAAAATTGCTCCTTTAATTTAACATGAATTATTTCTTTCAGGAGCCTGTTAATGTAGTTGCTGACAGTGACAGGAATACCTCAAAAGGCTGTAGGGGGTCATAGAACCTTCTTAGAACATAACCTAGCCCATCAGCTCTCTCTGAGCCAGTTTTGTTCAGAGTCCAGCATAATATTATGCCCAGAAGCGTGCTTTGATCAGTGCTTTCTCATGAGAAAGAAAAGTAGATAGTATCATAAGAAAGAGGAAAAGCAGAATTGGGGAATTATCGAAGGAAATGTCAGGAATGCAGGGTGATGGATTGGTCCCATGTGTACGTTGGTGTGATTAGTTAACTCAGAGGCAGAGAAAAATCATGATTTTAAATGTTTGCATGCAGGTGTTAGTATAGTTGCCTCAGAACGAGAAGAAAAAAGGATTGAAAAAAAAAAAAAAGCTAGTCACATCTTGACTAGAAGAAGGCTCTTTTGAGAACTCGTCAATGTTACTTTACAAACACCATTCAAATCTACCAAATGGGCCAGATGGCTGCTCAAATACTGCATGCTGCCAGCTGCCCATTGCTACAGATGAAGTCTTTTCTGCTGACGTTTGTGTAACCCACAAGCACGTTATAGAGTGTTGATTCCTTTGGTGCTGTTTAACATTTATGTGTCATCATAATTATAAACCATAAATATACATGACACCATGCAATAAATAAAATTGCCCAGCTTTTCACTCTGAAATGGGAGGAGGCTGTACTTATTACCTGAGAAGAGAGGATGTCTTACACTCACTTTCCATTCTTCATAAATGTCACTCCTCTCTTGTTGGGTTCTTTACCTACATGCTTTATGCTCACCAAGCCTTATCCCTTCAAAACAGCACAGACTCCCAAGGCTAATATGTATCGCTGAGCCCCAGGGTTTAAAGCAGGCCTGCACCAAAAGTTAGGGGGAGACAATTCAGGGGAATCCAAATAGTTCTAAATGAAGCCAAACTGTTCTATTTGGCAACAAATCGAAAGTTCTTTGGAGGTCACATAACGGGCAGGTGTACAGTGTAAAAGGAAGTTGGTAAATGGCGATGAATCAGCTTCTTTCAAAACAGACATTTTCTAGAGATGCATTTCTTTTTGCTTTGAAAGACAGCTGATTCAGTGCTATTCACCTGTTAAGAAGGCGGCACTTTTATTTGTATCTGCATCTGCAAAAACCAAATGTCTTTTCCCTCCTCAAAAACCTGAGCATGTGTTTGAGAGCATGAGAGGCTTGGCGAGAGGTGGAGGGGAGGGTAAGAGCCCGCACCGTTTGGTTAATCAGCCGCAAATACATGGAGGAACGGGCTCTGATAGAACTCCCTCCCCAACAGGGGCTCTTTCAGTCTCATCCGGGAAGACCTCTTTAGAACACAGCATTTTTATTTTAGGCCACAGAGCCCAGACAGCACGCTCCATGGCTCTATAAATACAAGACTCAGATGCTTCCTGACACCCAGCGTTTCTGCTTTTTAACATGTAAATACATGAATGCTCAAAGCGAGTAAATATCCGTACACTGCATTTACAATCTTGTCTTTCAGAAGTATCGACAGTACATGGCAGGACTTCTGGCTCCTCCTTATGGTGTTATGGAAACAGGCTCTAACAATGACAGTAAGTGAAAACTATGAACATTTTGTATGTAAAAGTCTGTTGTGTGGCATGTGTTTTCACGTGACAAAAAAACACTTCCTACACCAGCTTGACAGTAAGTCTCCAGACTCTTTTGTGGATAAACAGACCCACCAGCCCACACTTGAGTTATTTTAAAAAATTGTTCCTATAGTACAGTTTTGTGGTCTTAGCTGATAGAGGGAGATGTGCTCTGGTACTACTTGGAACTTCAGCATGCTTTCCCAAAATACCTTCATTTTAAAGTGTTGTTTCTGGGCTCTTTTGAAAATGGGGTTCAAGAACTGTGTTTGCCGTAGACACCTGAGAGCCACACCTCTTGCTTATTTTGATGCTACTGATCAAGGAGAGAAGCAGCGGGATTCATTCTTTATTCTTCTTAAATCGTGGCCTCTTCAAATTCCAGGCCTTTTGTAAGAGATCTGGAATCAGCCAGATCAGTCTCTGGCTGATCATAAAAGAAAGGAAGTTTTTCTCTGTGATGCTCTTTTCTAATGGGTGCCCACTAGACTCGAAGAAATCCTGTGTCCTGAGTCTGCTTATCTGTTCATGCATGTCAGAAGCATCTTTTTAGCACTCGATACCATCCCTGGGAGTTGCTCGTCGAGGCTCTGGGTCCCCTGACTTGGCTCTTGTCCGTATATGTGTTACAAGGCAGCGAGCCCTGGGGTTTCTGAAGCTGTAGCCCTTCAACACTGACACACTGATGGATCGAGGAATACTTCCACTGCAAGCATCTTCAGAGCCAGAGTCACCCTTCCCATCCTCTTCCTGCCTCCTTGAATTCCCACTCTCATTCTCACACTCAGACTTGTCACTCTCTACAGGTGACCCTCCTTCCCGCTTGACCAGGATCTTAAGTGAGCTTCCGTCCCCTCTGTTTCCCAGTTTCTGGGCAGCCTGTGCCCTCTCTGTCTCTGTTTCTCTTCTGTCCTTGGAGAGGTGGGTGTTGGAGGGCAGATCTCTCTTTCCTTTCATTTCTTCCCCTGTTCTTGATTTTTTTTCTCTCCTGGCTGATCTAGGGATGACCAGTAACTGAGCTGGAAATCCCAGCTGTGCTGTCTCCTAGCTGTGTGACTTCCGTTAAGGCACTTAGTGTCTCTGGGCCTCGGTTTCCTCATAGGATTGTTGTGAGGATTAAATGAAGCAAAATGTTTCAAGTGTTTAGAAGCAAATGTGCCGGGCTTATAATAAGCACCCAAGTGATGTGAGCTATTATTTCCTCACCACCAGTTACTCTTTAATCCCTCAAAGGCTTCCTTCTGCCATATACTTCTTGACTCAAGCCATCTGAATTCTCCAGTGACCAGCCAGTAGCCAGCCTCAGTCATTACTATTACACATTCTCTTTGACTGGGTAAGATTTTACATGTTCGGACTCCATCCTCCCTTGGGTCCCAGCCTCCACTGCATTATCCTGGTTTTCTTGTATCTCTCTGGCCACTTGTATTCTTTCATAGGTATTCTTCCCCTCAGCTGGAAGTTTAGACAGCCTTGGCTATTTTTCTCTTTTTTTCCTCTATACTGACCCCTCCACCGTTGCATCCTTTCTTGCAACTGATACAAATCTGTTTGAGTCTTACAAAGGGCAGCCTAACTTTCCAAGTGACTACTGATCTGATTCTCTTTCCACCCGGATGTCCTCCTGCTCTCACGCACTCAAAATGTCAGTAACGGAATACATCGTGATTCCCACAAACCATCCTTCCTCCTGAAAGTGTATTTCCATTCATAATTCCACTGTCCTCCCATACCAGGTACTAAACCTCCACTGTTTTGGGGTCCTCTTTTCTCTCACCTCCACCCCCCTGAAGTTAATCACTTGTCCATCCCTTGTTCCTTCCTGTGTAGTGTTCATATTCTTTCCTTTCTCTCCCCTCTGCAGCTCCCTGGCTGAGGGCCGCATCACCCTTGATCTGAGAGCAAAGATGGCTCAACTGGCTTTGAACCTTCATTATTTCACTCTTGGTTTACCCTACACCTGACTTACACAGAACTTTTTAAATTTACTTTTTATTATGAAAAATTTCAAGCATACAGAATGATACAGTTAATGCCTGTATTGTCATCACTTTAATAAATATTAAACTTTAATACTTAAGTAAGATTATTAATAATTTGATAGGTATTTTCATATTATTATTTTGCCATATTTCCTTCTTCTAATCATATATACATTTCACCCCAAATACTTCAGCAGGCATTTTTGAAAATACAGACTTTTCCATGCAAAAACCACACCATTATCATACCTAATTACTGGTATGATTTTCCTTAATAATATCCACCACTCAATCCAAGTCCGAATTTCCCCAACTGAATGTCTTTGTAGTTAATCGTTCAAACTGGGCTTCCATGAAGGACAATGCCATTGCCTCTGGTTTTTATGTCTTAGGTGTGTTTTAATTTTGAAAAGTCCCTTCCCTCCTTTTTCTTGATCATACCACTCTGTTGCTCAGAACCTTTAATGATGGTCCATTGCCAGGCATACAGGGTGAAATTCCAAGACTGCTAATGCCTTAGCCCAACTTTCAAGTTCCTGCATGGCCTGAGAGCACCTTTTCAGTATTATTTCTCTACAGATATCCTAATTTCTATCCACTCTGATATGATGATTTGTACAACTGTGTGTTTATCTTATTAAACCTCCTAGAAAGTAAGCTTCTGTTACAACCCTGTATCTCCTCATTAGTCAACTCTAGTTCTTTCAAATGGTCTTTGGATGGATGGATAAATGGATGGATGAACTCAAGACGAATTTCAGAGTGCTGACATTGGGCCACGCTTACTCTTTCTGGCAGATCCGAGAAGTGATGGCAAACATGTTCATTAATACTCTGCTTGAGAGGACAACCCTCTCTGTCCCCTTGTTTCCTGCCTGAGCTGTTATGTCCCGATACTATCCCAGGTTGGGGGTCAAAGTTTAATTAGGGTATGTTTCCTAATAATCTATTCTTCTCTTACCCCTCCTGCTTACTGCTGCCTATTAGGATGGGCACTCGGTGCTTTTAATGCCAATATTTTAAGTCCTGTATGGCGCCTTATTAAACACATAAAGTCCTGCTTACTCAGAATTTGGATGTACTATATTTTTGCATTGCAAACCCCCTCACACCGCCCTAGTAGTTCCAAGCTAGGTGCAGACCACACATAAAAACCACCTGGACTTCTGTCGCTTCAGTATAAGGCCGCTTGTTCTCACTGTACTGGGGCCAGTAAGCTCTGCTGGGGCTGGTGACCTTCCAGTATGGCCACCCTTACCGTGGCAGAGTAGCAGACCCAAAGGAAGTGCAAAGGACCAGTGCCAGCCTGGACCAAGTTCTCATGAAATGTGTGTAAATGAGTGAATGGACGAACGATTAACTTATTTGCTAAGAAAATTGAGACACCCCTGGAAATAGCCATTGCCTGCTTGGACCTGATTTGGAAGCAGCAGCCGTTTGCTTTGCCCAAAATAAAAGTTGTGTGCTAGTAGTCGTTATGTGCAACTTGCCCCCAGGTTCAAGTCCCTGGAGCGGTGTCAGGGGGTTTGCCTTGGGAAAAACACAATCTGTGCAACTTAAGAGTTGATGTGTTTGTCTAAAATTCTGAGTGTTCTGGTGCCCAAGACAGAGTAATTGCCCTGAGACAGTTGCTCACATGGTGTAAAGTAAGCAGGGATGGATTTTCACCTCTAGGAGAGTAAAGCGTATGGTAGAAAAGCACAATAAGTATGAGATTTTATTGTCTGGCACACAGCCCTGCTCCTGATTCATTGATTTATTTATGTTGCAGATTTTGGTAGGTGCTGCTATTTTTCTAAGCAGCATTATGTACGTTTTTATGGAAATACAAATTGAAAACACCAGAATTTTACTTGGTTTGATTCAGCAAGGGATTTCATTGCCATTTTGCAAGTTGATCTTACAGCTCATGCTCTTTCTCTCTCTCTTTCCTCTTCTAGGGATTCCTGACAAGGAGAACGTGAGTAGCTACTCTGTCTCTGCCTAATTTCTAAGAACTGTCATAAGGTAAAAAATAATTGTGGTAACGCTACCATCAAAGAGAGCTCTTTATCCACATTCAACAGAGGAGTAAATATTTTTCTAATCTTATTCTGGCATCTTTGGTGAGTCGCTTTGAAATATGAAGGGGAGAAAGAAGGTTGATTGCTCTGACGTGGTCATCACATGTCCTTGATGTTAACTAGTCCGAAGAAAGGTTATTCTAGGGACAAACAGTATAATTGATAAGTGTTTTCTTTTTCCTATGATGCGTACATGGCAGTAGAGAAAACCACTAGTTTAACAGCACATAGAAAATTAGCTGTTTTTCCTTAGTAGGAATACAAAATATGAGATTTCGGGCCAGTTGATTTTATAATTGTATCCAAGTGCATTAGAGTCAATGTTTCTCTTTGAAGTCGAAAATAATGAATTGCTCTAATTGGTCAGGGGAAACAGGTAAGAGAGTAGGTGCTTTAGGATAAACCTGTCACCAAGAACCAGTGCCAAGTACTCCTTCTAAGGCTGGTAGTGGTGTAGTGGCATTGTCTTTGCATGCAAATAATAATGATATTAACTGGAATCTCAATTTAGACAACAACATGGAAGGGTTAATACGGAAGTGTGTAGGGATTAATCTGAAATGGTGCTTGGTGGCTCTCAATTGTATTGACTTGTCACTGTGTTCCTCAGTTGCTGTACCCAAGTGACAGTGTTACAGAGCTGTCTCCCTTTTCTGTCCTTTCCCTGCTTTGGGGCCGGTGTCTGTGGTAATTTCAGACTATTTCTGTATTGCTTTTCAGAGGTCTGACTCTAGCTTTCTTTAGGTCCTCCTGTTTTCATAATGTTGGTTTTAAAGGGCTGGTTGGGAATTCTGGTCCACTGCTCTACCGCTACAAACTTGGGTTCAAGACCTAGCAATGTCACTTCAAACGTCACACCAAATCCTCGTTGACTTGGTTCAGCA
>NW_006786512.1:990457-1019080 GCF_000442215.2 Lipotes vexillifer
ACCCCAAACCCTCGTTGATTTGTTTCAGCAGAGGACTTCAGTTCCTAGCTGTGGGTGGGACTTTGAGCCACTTGACTTCTCTAAACTTCCTTGCCTCATCTTTAAAATGTGGATGTTGGTTGTGACTACCTTAAGAGGCCATCGTGAATACTGAGTGAGATAATCTGTGGAAAGCATAGAGAGTCATATAATAGAGCTCAGTAAAGGTGAGGACTGTTGCAATAATTATTATCAAGTCTTGTATCATTTTGTAGCTGTCTTTTTTCCTCTGAAAAATGCCCTACCCCTTATAAAGTAACTGTCATTTTACATTTTATGGCTCTCCTTAACCTTGAAGCACATTTGATCTGGTCCAAAAGCATCTATAGAGACATTTGGTCCATGCCAAAAGGTCCTTGATATTTGTCCTGTCCAAAACCATCTGTCATGGACCAAATATGCTTATGAACTTTTTGGATACAACCAAATTTCAAGGGCCTTTTGATGTGGACCAAATGTCCAGTGGACGTTTTGGACATGATCAAATGTCTACTAACCCTCCTTAAAATGTGTTTGTTCAGTGAACCTTTGTAATGGTATTTTGCTATTTAAAAAATGTATCTTTGTATGCTGAGTAAAGCTGTAGATGATCAGGTTCACGGAGAGTCTAAAACCATAGGCTTTAGATGCTAAAGTAACTGATCGTAGCACCATTTTGGACATGGATGTCCCAAAGCACGCTGTAACAAATAATACATGGATCATTAGCCAAATAAAGATGATAAAAGGGGCTGGTGCTTCCTCATCGGGACTGTCAGTGGTGTGGAGAGCACACACAGAATGGCCAGGCCCCAGGAGGTCTCAAATGTTCTAAGCTTCAAAAGGATGCTCTGTCTCTCTTAGGCACCCGGTGACCTTTAGGTTGGACCTCCCCACAGTGGAACGACAGATACAACGTTCTAAGCAGAAAGCCTACCAGCTGTCATGTAGCTCACTTCATGACAAAAGAGGAGTTTGAAGTTTGCAGAAAGTCAGATACAATGAATTTAACAGCGTCTTGCCCTCAGAGATTTAGGGGGCTGGCCAGCCTGTCTCCCAAATAACTAGTCATAGTATATACTTATTTGTATTTGTTTGGGTCATTCTATGTCAAACTCACTAGCAAGAGGAAGCATACTTTTTCTCTGTCAGCAAGTAGAGTGGATACAACGTCACCACATGCTATCAGGAAAGCTCTCCAACGCCATCAGTCAAAATAAAGCAAATGAGATGAAAGACATTCATGAGTAGAGTTGAAGCTCTAGAAAGATAAAAAGAAGCCTAAGAGCCTTAAAGTGGTGTTAATGTTAAGTGAATTTTTCCTATATAAGAGGCAAGTTGGGGACTTCCCTGGTGGCGCAGTGGTTAAGAATCCGCCTGCCAGTGCAGGGAACATGGGTTCGAGCCCTGGTCCAGGACGATCCCACATGCCGCGGAGCAGCTGAGCCCATGCGTCACAATTACTGAGGCTGCGCTCTAGAGCCCGCGAGCCACAACTACTGAGCCCGCGTGTCACAACTACTGAAGCCCGTGCGCCTAGAGCCCGTGCTCCACAACAAGAGGAGCTACTACAATGAGAAGCCTGCGCACCGCAACAAAGAGTAGCACCCACTCGCCGCAGCTAGAGAAAGCCTGCGTGCAGCGACGAAGACCCAACCCAGCCAAAAATAAATAAGTAAAATAAATAAATATATTAAAAAAAAAAACAAAAGCAAAAACAAGCAATACAGAAATGTCTTACTTTAAAAAAAAAAAAAGAGACAAGTTGTGTTAGGATGATTTCTTTCATCCTTTACCTTCTTTAACTACATGCCGGGCAATATTATATTCCCTTTATGTTTCTCTAAGTAGCAATAATATGCCTGTGGACTGAAACAAAAGCACTTAGACTATTGTCTCAATGTCCAAACAGATTCTTTATGGAAAGAATAAATTCTTTTTTCTAGCTCTACTCCTGATTTTGTTAATCACCATGTTTAACTTTCAATCAAATATGCAAACGTCAGTAAATGGTGTATTTACCTGCCTTGCCAGCTATATTTTATTTCCAGACCGAGCCTTACCTTTCATAAAAAGAACTTTCTTTTCATAAATTGCACTTCCATAGAAACAAATAGGTCGGCAGTTAACTTGCTGGATTATTTTGTCTACTACTTATTATAATTCATAGGGACATCATTCAACTTTAGATGACACAGGATACTGGAACCTGTAAAATAATTGATAAAAAAGTTAGAAAAATTAACATTGAACCAATAAAGCAAGAAGACCATTTTGTCAGGGTTGCAATTGTTTGGGCTTGTTGGTTTTATAGATTCTTCTCTTTGATCTGTTTAAGTTTTATTTTATTTTTCTGTCTCCTATAAGTGGCATACCTGACTGACCATGTTTAACACAGAACATAAAAATCGTAATGAACACGCTTTCTAGTTGAATGTTACAGTTGCCCTTTGACGGAATGAGCTTGTCTGTAATATTTTGCTGTGTAGATAGACTTTGTTGCTTACTGTGCTCCATTCTTTTGAGAGGCAACTTCTAAGGAGTTTTGTAGTTTCAGAAGTTTATACATTTCTTCCTCAGTATGGAAGGAGCCAGAAAATAGACTCAGGAAGATATCAAAAGAATCCCATTCTCTCATTTACAAACATCTTGTTTCCAAAAGGGTCATTTGAGATTTTCATTTCTTAGGCTGTGATAACGTTGACAGTGTGATTAGTAAGCTTCTTGTGAAATACGCAAGGATACGTTCCCAATGTAAAGCACTATCAACTCAGAGCCCAGAGGTTTCCCAAGCACTGGAAGAACTGATGCTAGATGCTAATAACAAGCAAGACTGGGGGTTTTGTAAAGCTGGTTGGTCTCCTTTTAAGAAGATTACTTAAATCTTACCAAACTTTTAAAAAATCATGGGTTATTTATATGAAGAATAATTTTTGGAAATTAGTATAAAGACATAAGGTTTTAACTGCCAAATGGTAAGGACATAGTTCACATGCTTTGTGAACATTCTCATTAAGGAGAGAGCAGTAATTAAGCAAGTAGTTACTAGGGTCAGTAGGTTAGCAATTTTAGGAATTTTTAGGGACTATAATAACATTTATCTCTATTGTTGCTCTTTTTCAAGGTTAGAGAAAACAGATTAGAATGTTTTCCACCAATTAAATGATGATGTCTTATTTTACCATTGTAGATTGGCTATGATTCTGGGTCAGATGAAGAAAAAGGAAATTGTGTATCTTTATAGAGACTTAAAATATTAAAAAAAAAAAAAAAAAAACTTAGAAAACCCCATAAAACTCTGCAAAACCTTTCAACTCCAGCTTTCAAATTGAATTCAAACCAACAGTTTATGGTGGAACACAGTTTTTAAAATCCTACTTTAAAACATGACTGGTAGGGCTTCCCTGGTGGCGCAGTGGTTGAGAGTCCGCTTGCCGATGCAGGGGACACCGGTTCGTGCCCCGGTCCGGGAGGATCCCACATGCCGCGGAGCGGCTGGGCCCGTGAGCCATGGCCGCTGAGCCTGCGCGTCCAGAGCCTGTGCTCCACAGTGGGAGAGGCCACAGCGGTGAGAGGCCCGCGTACCGCAAAAAAAAAAAAAAAAACATGACTGGTAGGCGTCCAGAGCTGATTGGGACACATCCTGGCCAGAGTTCACAGCTTTACCCCAGCAGCCATTTCCCTCTGGTCTAGGGTGAGAATGTTTTAACCAGCACTGTCACCACACTGAAGCAACACACATGTGACTGGCTGAGGGTACGAAGCTCTACACAGGAGAGCAAACCAACCAAACGCTTGAAGGCAGAAAATTCTGAGCTGCTCGTTTTCATTTGAAGGACAAGTTGCTTATCACCCAAGAGAAGATTAGATTTAGCAACGTTGCTGGCCCGAAATTCCGTGTTTGTAGTGTGTAAATACTCATTCCTTAGCTGGCCTATTAGAACGTGTAGCTCAGCAAGCCAAGACTGACTTTGCCCCACCTCCCGGGAAAAAACAGCCTGTTAATGTCGAAGGTGCCAAGGACAACTTCAGCTCTTGGTCTCTGAAGAAATGTTTGTTTTTGTGTTTGTGAGTTATGCATTTTATGGGGCAAGAGGCCCTTACTGAATTTCTCTCTGCTTTTTATTCCATCCCTTCCCCTCCTCATATAAAAGCTGGCCTGTGCCATCTCTTTCTAGCTTCTGCAGTGGCATACTGATTGAATTTTTTTTCTCTCTTTTTAAAATTTTATTGGAGCATAGTTGATTTACAAAGCTGTGTCATAGTTTCAGGTGTACAGCAAAGTGACTCAGTTATAAATATACATATATTCATTCTTGTTTAGATTCTTATATCGGTTATCACTGAATATTGAGTAGAGTTCCCTGTGCGATACAGTAGGTCCTTGTTGGTTATCTGTCTTATATATAGCAGTGTGTGTACGTTCATCCCAAGCCCCTGATTTATCCCTCCCCACCACGTTCCCCCTCTGGTAACCTTAAGTTTGTTTTTTATATCTGTAAGTCTGTTTCTGTTTCTGATTGAATTTTTAAGATGATGCGTACTTGACCTTCATCTACATAGTAAATAGTAAGTGCAGGGAACTCTCTGAACATCTGATCTTCTGTTGTCAATTATGCCATGTGTTTGTTGCCTCTGAATGTTCTTCGGCAGTGTTCACAGGACCTGAAAGCTGTGAGTTTGCTTGATGAAAGGGCACCTATCGGGGTGTATTGGGGTGGTGGTTCGCAAATATATTTTAGAGTTATTTTTATAACATTACAAATTATATTTGGTGACTGATTCAGTGTTCTAATGTCGGTGTCTCTACATTTTTAGGAGAGCCTTTGAGTATTGCTGCCATGCTGATCTAGGGCTGCCGCTGAGTTAACCACATAACCTTGCTTTGAATATGTTCTCAGTGTTTTCTGTAGTCAGAATTTGACTTGGGCAAGATATCACAGAGAACCTGGGTAGTGTTTAATGGTTAAAAATAATAATCATAAAAGAAATGATATTCCCCAATCTCTCTAGCCAGCAGCCTCTCCCTGCTCTCACTTTAACAAATGCCACGGCCTTGAGGTGAGGCTGTTCCCTAGTGGCATTTCTGCTGAGAATTAGTTCCACTCTCAGCAGGGCCAGGAACATACTGTCATGTTGATAGTAAGACACTACACTGCTGATTCCAGAGTTATGGGAGAGTACACTGCTGTCTTCAGAAATATTTTGTTCTGTGCTGCGGGCAATTATGTTCATCACCAGTCACTTGGCGCTGCTAGCATGTTATCTTGATTGACTGTGGGAATAAAATATATAGTATCGTTTATGTTTGATGTATTTGAATGTTTATTGTCCTTGTTTTGACAAATTGAAACCAAATTATTTGCAAAATACATCTTAGGTTTAGGAGAGAAAATTGTAGTGTTCTCAGATTGGATAAATTAATCCAGTGATTACATGTCATTTAGGTTTTGGATTCTTTTCTAATAATTCGGTGTCAAGACTGCCCTGAGTCCATAGATATTAAAATACTCGATAGTTGTTCTCTTTACCTTTAGGTAAAATTACATTATAGATAGATACACATATACACACCCATATGTACATATATGGACACATGCAGATATATATGTAAATTTATATTTAACCATTTTCATTCTTTAGAATTTCCAGAAAAGAAAATCGTAACACCAACTTTTCGTAATATGATCAGGCTTTGTTCAGAATTCCTATTGCCAGTTTTTATAAATGTTCAAGTTCTCTCCAGCTTTGTTTTATTTTCTGTTTTCCTTCAGTCAAAGAATGATTCAGAAGTACCCGTAGAATGCGCTGTCTAGTTGCTTGAAGACCTTTAATCGAATGCATGTGTATTGATGGATCCCCGGCGCCACATGGAGCTATGAAAATAGTGTAGCACCTTCAGGGAGTTGCAGCCGGGGATGGAAGCAGACGTGTGAACACAAAGCCAGCACACTGCAGCGCTGTGGCACGTGTGGTCGGGAGGCCGTGGCGTGACCGCGTGGCCTTAGAGGCTCTGCGGGCTTGAGTTAAGTCCAGCTCTGCCGTTTACTAACCATGTGAAGGTGGACCAGTTAGTTAACCTTTCACTCATCTGTTTCCCCACCTACAGGGTAAGAGTAACAGTAGTGTGGGAGTAGTGGCATAGCGGTGGAAGGCGAGGGGCCTGCCAGGAGGATTAGTGAGATGAGGCAGGCCAAGCGCCAGTGCTGGCACCCCTGCATACTCTCAGGAGGCACATGGGGCTGTGTGGTTCTCAGGAGAAGGGGAGGAGCTCAGAGCAGGCCTCCCGGAAGAGGAGGAAATGCCTCCGTGCGCTCTTGATGGAACATAGATGTTACCCAGGTGGAAGGGAAAGGAGAATGATGCATGAACAAAGGAACAGAGTACCAGAGCGTTTCAAAACCTTTCAAAATCAAAAACTTTTCATTATCTTGGACTCTACTTGCTAGGAGCCCTTGCAAAGTTGTCAAAATCTGACTTCTAAGCATCAGGCATTTCAGGGTTCCAAAAAAACACCATTTTTTGTTGTTGTTGTTAACTAAGGGTTGATCTGTTTTGAATGCAGATGGGGAATTAGCTTGAATTTCCCCCTATTTGTACATCCCAATATCATGCCTTCCTTTTAAAAATGACAGATCAGGAGCTGATGCCTTTGAAGCCTATTGTTCACTCTGATCTCCAGCTCCTTTTCTGCTATAATTGCCCAGTCAGTGCTCTCTGATTTCTGTGGTTCTCCTTTGTTTTTTCCCCCTTCTCTTGAATGAATCACTCTGCAAAGCTTTCTATTGAATTTTGACCTCTTTTTCCTTTTCCATTTGTCAAGGTTATTTTAAATTTCATTCCAGTTTTCCTAAGTGCCAGCCACCCCACCCAATTGGGTATCATTGTCAAATTTAATAAGAATGCTTTTGATTCCATAGTCAAGGCTTTAATCAACATGTTAAATCTAGCAGCATTCAGCAGAGGACCTAACCTTGTGGAATTTAATCTGGTTTCTGCTAATTTATTTGCATACATGATAAAATTATCCCATCCGGACATGAAAAAGAAACTTAGGAAAACATACTATGAAAATACCCCGTAAAACAGGTGCTAAGCCATTAAATTCACTTCCATCCGACTTTCTACCTATTCGTAATTTGACAGAAAAGGAAGATGAGAATTTTATTTCTGTCTCAGAATATACTAATATGATTGGATTCAATACATATTCATTGTTATAATCTGTGTCCCCAGAGGTGCATCAGCTTCTGTCCCTGACACTTAATAGCCAGCAACACTGAACACGTCTTAGCACTCTGACCCTCAGTTTCCTCATCGATAAAATGGTGATTTCCCCAGTGAACCACAGCAAAAGGATTGTTGGGAGATCAAATAAGGTAAAGCAGGGGGGAAATTCCCAAACTTTACACTGCTCCCAAACATAAAACACTACATTAAGCTTCCCTGGAGGTTCATTCCAAAGGAGATCACACCCTTGTTGGTAACCTCAGTCCAGGGATATTATCCTAGACTGGGGATCTCTGAGGCTGTCCAGTAGGTTCTGGTTTAGGAGGAGATTGGGTCTGGGAAACCTTATAAAAGCTAGCGTCCTATTAGGACTTGGTCCAGTGCTCAATTCTGGGAAGACGGCAAGATGCCAAATGAAAAGTCATTCATCTTAATGTCCTTGTAACTTAGCTCAGCTAAGAGAATGAACAATTCCCAAGTCACACCAAGCACTGATTTGGTGCTGTAATTTGATAGCCCAATCCCAAACAAAGTGAGGAAACCACACCCAAAGTTGACTACAAAGACGGATGGGGTAGAGAGTAAGAGCTGTAAGAGAGTAAAGAAGATAAGCTGGACAAGGCACCTGGCTGGTTTGGGGGCCCAGCAGAGAATCATGGATGTCCTCATGGCAGTCCACCCTGCACCTTCTAGTTTTAGGGTATGTGAGCTTTTTTAATATTATATTAACAAATTCTTCTATTTAAATCTTCAAAGCATTGCAATGTACAACTACCTAGTAAAGGAATTTGTAACATATTGCAAAAATGGCTGTGTCATTCAACAAGATATTCTTTTGACTGAAACCGGTAATGGTCCTCTCCCCTACACACACCCGTCCCCTGTTCCCCCAGCTTTGTATTTTATGTTTTCTTTTTGGTGTCTGGTATGTTCAGAAAAACACTTAGGCTCCCTCTGGTGGCCATTCCAGTGTTTCTACATGTCTAACCTCACAGCTGAAGTTTTTATTTAGTTACATGGCGCAAAAATGTTTGGATGAAAGTGGAAATATTAATAGTAAATTTTATTTTCTTTTGTAAGATGACTGGTACTTGGGAACCTCTGAATTAGCCAAAATATCCAACTGATTTATTCATTCATTCATTCATCCATTCATATATCTTCCAATCTAATATGTTGTTGATAATTTCACTTTACTAAATGAAGGGGCATCTGATCTGCAAGTCCATAGAAAGAGATTAAGTCCCAATCCTGTAAGTCAAACAGCTTTCCCCCAGAAGTGATTCTATTAACTAGAAAGTTTTTGTAGAATGCTTACTGTGTATTAGCCCAGAGTTGGACATTATGGGAAATATTTTGTTACTCATCATTTTAAAAATATATGAATAAGCTCTTCTGTAACAGTTGGCAATGTTATATTATTTCTTTTTCTCCTTTAAACTATATTCCCATTCTATTTACCACATAGAATTTTATCCTATTGTAATGAATCTTTGTCCAGGCCTGATTACTTTTAAATTACCACAGTGTATTAGTCAATATACAGATTTAGCTACAGTAACAAAGACCCAAACGTAAGTGTCTTAAATAAAACGGAAGATAATCTTCCTTCGTGTTAAGTGTCCAAATGTGAGCTGCCCAGGGTTAATGTGGCACCTCCAAGTTGTAATATATTTTTATGATTGACAGTCTCTTATTGATCACACTCTTATACTTTCATGTATCAAAAATAAGTATATATTTAAATCTTAATGTTTTAAAATTTCTAATGACCATAAGTTTCCTTTAAAATTTTCCTTCTGAATTGAGTGATAGTTAGTAGTAGTATACAACTGTCAAAACAAAATAAATATTTTATATATATTTAGAAATAATTATTAAATATTAAACTATAACTGTAAAGGCATCATTGAATGACTTCGGTGCTTTTTAAAAATGAATTTGTTATCTATAGGCAGCAGGGGGTTAACATCAATTCTCCACTTCTTGGTTTTTAGATATGTAAGCACTGGAAAAGCTTGTTCACGTAAATAAGCAGATGAGAATGGAAATAGTTTTACATAGCAATGTCACTAAACTCTGACTCCTGAGCAGCTAATGTGGTGCCTCATGGGGAGAGAGAGATATTGTAGTCACATTGGAGGCCGTGGAAAGTGTCGCATTCTGGGTGGATTTTGAAAATGGAGTCCTAGGATCTTCTGATAAATTAAATGTGAGGTGAGAGAGAAGGAGAGAAGTCAAGGACGACTTAAGGGTTCTTGGCCCAATCACGCAGAAGGATGCAACTCCAACAGCTAAGAAAGGGAAGACTGAGGATGAAGTGAATTTGGACACCTAGTTTGAAGGTCGTTATACTAGACAGTATCCAGGAATGAGGTATGAGTAGGCTTTTGTACTGTACCCCTGTCCAGTCACTAGTCAATGATAATAAACATTAGATTAGAGAGTGGTAATGAGATTTGATTTTAGGTATTCATACTGAGTCGTATATGCCTGGGACATGAATAAAATTAGAATGTTTCTGAAAGAATTAAATACAAGACAAAAATAAGCAAGAATTTTATTAGGTTTGGCTCCCCCCTTCTGTTATATTTTGTAGATTTTAAGAGAATTTATGTTTGTGAGCAAATTTTGTGTATAACTGCAGGTATCACCTTTCAAATAAAAGGTTAATGAAAAGTTGATTTATAGAATATTTCAGGTAGAAATAGTAAATGAATCAAGCTAACAAAGTGTGACTTAATAGACATCCTCAGGGACCTAGGATAAATAGGTAGAGGCATATTATTTGTAACTTAGCCCACAAATTATTTCTATATGATTCAAATGGCTATGACCTGCTTGAAACAATTTGTTTTCTTAGTTTAATCATTCTCTTTATAGTTTCTTATGCTACTAAATGGGTTAATAACCCCCTTTTTCTTAAATAAATTAATTTTTCCAGCCAAGCCACAAATTTCCAATTAAGTTTGAAGGAGTGAAGTAATTCCATAATAGGGGAAAAATGATTATATTTAATTCTTTTAAAATCAACTGACATGTATTAAGTGCCACGCAGATACAAACTTTGGTTCTGGAGCTACAAAGTCCAATAAAACGAATTCTTGACTTCATAGAGCAAACAGCCTAACAGCTTAAACAGCCTAGGACAGAGACTGGTTAAATGGATAATTATATCAGAATGTGGTGCTGAGAGAGACTGGAGTTAAGTGCCAAAATACCTCACACGTTGTAAGAGCCACGTCACTTGAACCCAAAGGATTTCTGAAGAAAGAAAGTTTCATTATTCACCACCCCTGATGTTTTCCTGATTCAAAAGAATGCAGTTACTAAGTTACTGTATAACTCAAAACTGTGGAGGATACAGGTGGCAGAAACCCATTTTAAGCCAGTTCAAAGGCGAAGTCCACAGGAAGAGCAGGTGTGGCGCTGGCCTTGGGCTAATAGAGGCCAAGGGCTCTACTTCCACCTCTCCCCAAGCCTGGAAACATGGACACCAACTATTCCTGGTTTTTCCCCAGCAGCAGTTAGAAAACCTTGGGGAAGGACACGGACTGATCTAGTGTAGGTCCTGTGGTCCCTCTACCCCAATTCTGAGTCAGTGTGGGTGAGATACCACTGTGGGCTCAGCTCTGACAGTGGGGAGGTCTGGCCCTGGAAGAAGGCAGGACAGGAAATAGTAGCTGTTCACTATTCCTGCCCAGTGACGCACATTCAGCTGACTTCTAAAATATCAGTCTCCTTCCTCTGGTGTACTCAGATAACAGCATAATGCAATCACTATCACATTTGGGGGTTAGTCTTCATCCCTTGTTTATGAAGAAATAGGACAGAAGCAGTTAGGAGAATAATGTTGACATCACATTTTGCAACAGCTTTGCTTGCACTAAGCATCGTGCTTTAAAAACTACATGCATTCCCTTCATTCAGAGTCATAATTTCTTTTTCACTGTCTTCTTAACATGTATGATGTGGAAATTAACAAGATTTGATCTTGTTAAGTCTTTTGAGATACTTAGATGTGGGTTCTGAACCAGGAGATGATAGCAGCGGGCCTATGTGTCCTAGGATATTACAGGAATTCTTCTTTTTCATCTATTTGGTTTAAAGTCTGTGAGCCAAATTTACATTCAGATGAGTCATTGAAGCATATATTGTGTGCCTAAAGGGAAATGTTTATGCCAAGAGTCGAAGATGAAGTCCAGCAAGACTGGATTTTTAAATCATGGTTTATCTTTCCCTGACAATAAGTGTAATAGTACTTCTGTTGCATATTTGGAAACATAAAACTGTTTTTAAAAATCTCCTAAAATGCCACCACCCAGAGCTCTGAGTGTTTCTCTATTTAATACATAGAAACAAATTTTAGTTTACACTGTATATATAGTTGCATATCCTACCTTTTGCAGTGAAGCTTTTGAAAGGACCTTAATATTGTCCCAACCATATTGGAGAATGAATTTCCTCTGCAATAATTTTTTTTTTTTTTTCAAACAGCTATCTGTATCTTTTAAAGTTAGTTTTCACTTCATCCCCTTCCCATTTTTGGAATTATTTTTGCTTACGTTGCTGTTGTTCTTCCTTCATTTCTGATGTTCTAAGTTTCTGACTGGTATCATTTCCTCTCTGACTGAAGAACTTCCTCTAGAAATTCTCGTAAAACAGGTCTGCTGGCTACAAATTCACCAACGTTTTTCTTCGTTTGAGAATGTCTTTCTTTTCCCTTCATTCCTAGAGGATATTTTAGAGGATAGAGAATTATGAATTGACAACTTTTATCTTTTAGCCAATGGCTTTTATGAGCCAATATTGATGCATTATTAGTAACGAAAGTCTATTGTTTATTCAGACTTCCTTTGTTTTTACGTAGTATCCTTTTTCTGTTCCCGCACCCCTTCCACGATATCACTTCATATTCAGTGGTCCTGTCTCCTTAGACTCCTTTGGTTGTTCCAGTTTCTCAGACTTTCCTTGTTGCTGGCGAACTGACCAATTTGAGGGATACTGGTCAGGTATTTAGGAGAATGTTCCTCACTTGTGATTTTTCTGATATTTTTTCAAGATCAGACTCAGATTATAGGTTTTCTGGGAAAGAACAGATGTACCATTTTCATCACACCATATCAAGAATATATACTGTCAAGGTGATTTATCATTGTTAACATTGACTTTGATTATTTGGTTAAGGTAGTATTTTCCAAGTTTCTCTACTGTAAAGTCATCCCCTTTCCAGACTGAACTCTTTGAGAGGAAGTCACTATGCACAGCCCACACTTGAGAAGGGAGTTATGCTCTACCTCCTTGATAGCAGATATCTACATAAATCATTTGAAATTCTTCTCATGGGAGATTGTCTCTTCTATACCACATTTATTTATTTATTTATTCAACCGTTTTTCATATCAGCATAGACGCATAGGTATTTATTTTATATTTTGGGTTATAAGCCAATATTACTTATTTATTTTCTTAGTCAGGTTGTTCCAGCATTGGCCACTGGTAGCTCTTTAAGTGGCTCCTGTGTTTCATTGACATATTCCATAATCGTATTTCGTTTTGGTTTATATTTTTGGACATTTTTTGACACAACTAGATGCTTGTATATTCCCTGTCCCCATCGTAGCAGTAGCCGTTTTGTCAAGGATGCTTGGTTCCTTTTATTGAAGACCTTGGTATCAGAAACCAAGATCTGGGTGGTATGTGTGCTTGTTACTACTGGGATGTTATTGCTTCTAAGCCCTCTCAGCTAAAAGAGCAAGGAAATATATGTGGGTATACTAACTTGTGCATAATGCATATCTATAAATATATATACACACATCTATCTGTATCTGTATTTAGCCAAGTATGAGTTCTTACCGATTTCTCTAACTGTAATCCATTACCAAATGGATCATTCTAGCCTTTTCTTCTTGCTTGTTTGAAACTTCTCACTCTAACATTGAGAAATTTGACATCTGTCATCTATTTAATTGTCTAATTCCAGCATATATGTATCGTGGTTTTGATTACCTGTACCCCTATGAGAAACAAACTTTATCAGTTAGAATGGAGTGCTTATGTATAGTGTTTTGCCTTTAGTCTTACAGACTGCTCATTTCTAAAACTATCTAAGTCAGCACCTTCCCTACCTCCCTCACCCTACTCCCTTCATGGAGGTTATTTCATACATTTGTAATACAATCAAATTCTTTTGTCACAGTCTGCATTCCATCCTGGGATCCCTAACCTCCTAAATCATAGTTTTAATCTTCATATATTAACTTTCACTCTGGGTGCTAAGTTCTATGCATTTTGACAGATACATAATATCACGTATCCACCTTTACAGTATCACAGAACAGTTTCACCGTCCTAAAAATTTGTCTGTGTTTCACCTATCCATCCTTATCTGAAGCCCTGGCAACCACTGATTTGTTTATTCTCTCTATAATTCTGCCTTTTTCAGAAAGTCAAATAAATAGTATGTAGACTGGCTTCTTTCACTTAGAAATGTACATTTAAGATTCAGTGTTTTGCATGGCTTGAGCATTTGTTTTATCACTGAATAGCATTCCATTGTATAGACGTACCACAGTTTGTTTATTCTCCTATTGAAGGACATCTTTGTTGCTTCCATTTCTTGGCAGTTATAAATAAAACTGTCATAAACATTTGTGAGAAGATTTTGTGTGAACATAAATTTTCAAATCAGTTGGGTAAATACTTAGGAGTGCAATTGCTGGATTGTACTGCCAGACTATATTTAGCTTTGTAAGAAACTGCCAAACT
Source organism: Lipotes vexillifer (assembly GCF_000442215.2). Taxonomy (NCBI): domain Eukaryota; kingdom Metazoa; phylum Chordata; class Mammalia; order Artiodactyla; family Lipotidae; genus Lipotes; species Lipotes vexillifer. The sequence continues at coordinate 1,004,477 of NW_006786512.1, forward strand.
GTCTCCCAAAGTAGCTATACCATTTTGCATCCCCACTAACAATGAATGATAGTTACTTTGCTCTGCATCTTCACCAGCAATTGGTATTGTCTGTTTTCTGTATTTTAACCATTCTAATATAGGAATGTAGTGGTGTCTCATTCTTGTTTTGATTTTCATTTTCCTACTGACAAATGACGTTGAGCAATTCTTTATATGCTGTTTGCCATCTGTATATCTTCTTTGTTGAGACATCTGTTAAGATCTTTTGCCCATTTTATTTTTTCAAGCTTTTTAAATTGAAGTATAGTTAATTTATAATGTGTTAGTTTCAAGTGTACAGTAAAGTAATTCAGTTAGATATATATGTATGTATCTATATGTACATATGTCCACATATATTCTTTTCCATTATAGGTTATTACAAGTTAATTGAATATTGTTCTCTGTGCTATACAATAGGTCCTTGTTGTTTATATATTAAATATATAGTAGTTTGTATCTGTTAATCCCTAACTCCTGACTTATCCCATCCCCCTTCCCTTTTGGTAATCATAGGATTGTTTTCTATGTCTGAGAGTCTGTTTCTGTTTTGTAGATAAGGTCATTTGTATCCTTTTTTAGATTCCACAAATAAGTGATATCATATATATTTGTCTTTGTATGACTTACTTCACTTAGTATGATAATCTCTAGGTCCATCCATGTTGTTGCAAATGACATTATTTCATTCAATTTTATGGCTGAGTAATATCCATTTTATATAGGTACCACATCTGCTTTATCCATTTATCTGTTGATGGACATTTAGGTTGCTTCCATGTCTTGGCTATTGTAAATAGTGCTTCTATGAACATTGGGGTGCATATATCTTTTCTAATTAGAGTTTTCGTCTTTTCCAGATACCTGCCCAAGAGTGGGATTGCTGGATCAGATGGTAGCTCTATTTTTAGCTTTTTAAGGAACCTCCATACTGTTCTCCATAGTGGCAGCAGCAATTTACATTCCCACCAACAGTGTAGGAGGGTTCCCTTTTCTCCACACCCTCTCAGCATTTATTATTTGTAGACTTTTTGATTGTTGCCATTCTGACAACAAGGTGTGAGGTGATACCTTATTGTAGTTTTTGATTTACATTTCTGTAATAATTAGCGATGATGAGCATCTTTTCATGTGCCTCTTGTCCACCTGTATGCCTTGTTTGGAGAAATGTCTATTTAGGTCTTCTGCCCATTTTTAGATTGGGTTATTTGGGTTTTGGTATTGAGTTGTTTGAGCTGTTTGTGTATTTTGGAAATTAAGCCCTTCTTGGTTGCATTGTTAGCAAATATTTTCTCCCAGTCCATAGGTTGTCTTCGTTTTGTTTACAATTTCCTTTGCTGTGCAAAAGCTTATAAATTTGATTTAGGTCCTCTTTGTTTATTTTTGCTTTTATTTCTTTTGCCTTGGGAGACTGACCTAAGAAAACATTGCTGCAATTTATGTCAGAGAATGTTTTGCCTATGTTCTCTTTTAGGAGTTTTCTGGTGTCATGTCTTTAAGTTTTTAAGCCATTTTGAGTTTATTTTTGTGTATGGTATGAGGGAGTGTTCTGACTTCATTGATTTACATGTGGCTGTCCAGCTTTCCCAACACCACTTGCTGAAGAGACTGTCTTTTCTCCATTGTATATTCTTGCCTTCTTTGTCAAAGATTAATTGACCGTGGGTTTATTTCTACTCCCTGTATTCTGTTCCATTGATCCATATGTCTGTTTTTGTGCCAATACCATGCTGTTTTCATTACTGTAGTTTTGTAGTATTATCTGAAGTCTGGGAGGGTTATGTCTCCAGCTTGGTTCTTTTTCCTCAGGATTGCTTTGACAAATCTGGGTCTTTTGTAGTTTCATATAAATTTTAGGATTATTTGTTCTAGTTCTGTGAAAAATTCCATGGGTAATTTGTTAGGGATTGCATTAAATCTGTAGATTGCTCTGGGTAGTATGGCCATTTTAACAATATTAATTCTTCCACCCAAGAGCATGGAATATCTTTCCATTTCTTTGAATCATCTTCAATTTCCTTTATCAGTGTTTTATAGTTTTCAGCATATAATTCTTTCACCTCCTTCGTCAGGTTTATTCCTAGGTATTTTTTTGTTGTGATTTTTTTTTTAATTTTTTAATTTTATTTTTTTTTTATACAGCAGGTTCTTATTAGTTATCCATTTTATATATATTAGTGTATACATGTCAATCCCATCCCCCCAATTCATCACACCACCTCCTCCACCACCCCACCTCTTTCCCCCCTTGGTGTCCATAGCAGGTTCTTATTAGTTATCCATTTTATATATATTAGTGTATACATGTCAATCCCAATCTCCCAATTCATCACACCACCACCACCACCCCGCCACTTTCCCTCCTTGATGTCCATATGTTTGTTCGCTACATCTGTTTGACATGATTTTAAAAGGGATTTTTTTTTTTTACTTTCTCTTTCTGATATTTCATTATTAGTGTACAGAAATGCAACTGATTTCTGTATGTTAATCTTCTGTCCTGCTACCTTGCTGAATTCATTTATCACTTCTCATTGTTTTTGTGTGGAGTTTTTAGGGTTTTCTATATAGAGTATCTTGTCATCTGCATATAATGACAATTTTACCTCTTCCCTTCCAATGTGTATGCTTTTTCTTTCTTTTTCTTGTCTGATTGCTATGGCTAGGACTTCCAAAACTATGTTGAATAGACGTGTTGAGAGTAGGCATCCTTGTCTTGTTCCAGATTTTAGTGGGAAGGCTTACAGCTTTACACCGCTGAGTATTATGCTGGCTGGCTATGGGTCTGTCATAAATAACTTTTATTATATTGAGATATGTTCCCTCTATACCTATTTTGGTGAGAGTTTTTATCATAAGTGGATGTTGAATTTTATCAAATTGTTTTTCTGCACCTCTTGAGATGATTGTCATTTTTGTCTTTTGTTGATGTGGTGTAATTGACTTATGTATGTTGAACCATCCTTGTGACCCTGTGATGAATCCAACCTGATCATTGTGTATGATCCCTCTGTGTGTTGTTGGATTCAGTTTGCCAATATTTTGTTGAGGATTTTTCTTTTTTTGATAGTGTCTTTGTCTGGTTTTGGTATCAGGGTAATGGTGGCTTTGTAGAATGACTTTGGGAGTGTTCCCTCTGCTTCAGTCTTTTGGAAGAGTTTGAGAAGGATTGGTATAAGTTCTTCTTTGTATGTTTGGGAGCATTCCCCAGTGAAACCATCTGGTTCTGGACTTTCGTGTGCAGGGAGGTTTTGTTTTTTTTTTTTACAGATTCCATTTCACTTCTACTGATTGGTCTGTTCAAAGAATCTGTTTCTTCTTCCAATCCATGAACATGGAATATTTCTCCACTTATTTAGATCTTCTTTGATTTCTTTCGCTCATGTTTTGTAGTTTTCTGCATACATATCCTGTACATATTGTGTTAGATTTATGCCTAAGTATTCAATTTTCTTTTGTTGCTATTGTAAGAGGTATTTTTTTACATTTCAAATTCCAATTGTTTATTACTGGTATATAGAAAAGCAATTGTTATTTATTTATGACCTTATATCCTGTGATCTTGCTATGCTCACTTATTAGTTCTAGGAGTTCTTTTGTACATTCTTTGTGATTTTCTGTGTAGAACAATCATGCTGTCTGCAAATAAAGACTTTTATTTCTTTCTCTCCAACCTGAGTACCTTTTATTTATTTTTCTTATTGCACTAACTAGGATTCCCATTATGATGTTGAGTAGGAGTGAGAAAGGATGTCCTTGCTATTAGGTTTTTAGTATAATCATTTTTACCACGTATTTTAACTCTTCCATGAAACATTATTTGTAATGGCTACAAAATATCCCCCAATTCTGATATATCATCACTTATTTTTAACCATTTGTATAATGTTGCATATTTTGGTTGTTTCTAACTTCTCTATTCTCTAGTTTTCTTTAAAATAAAGAAGAAACGTGTCCACCTCATGAAGTTATTGTGGAAAGTAAATAATCCATGGAAAGTTCTTATTGCCTTGTCTGACAAAAATAAGCACTTGACAAAATGCTTTTTTTGGTTATAAGTATTATTGAGGCTTATGAAAAATAAAGGATTAGGAGAGCTAGGGTAGAAACTGTGTTTACGGGCAGAGATTTCTCTTTATACGCCTGTGGAAGCTGTATTATGGAAATATACCAGAGGAGTAAACAGACAAGGAGGCTGGAACCAGACTACTTGAGTTCGGATGCTGGCTCTGCCACATCCTAGTTATGTGGCCTTGAACAATTTACTTAACCTCTCTAAGACTCAGGTTCATCATCTAAAAAATGGGTTGATAGCAATAGCACCTACCTCCTAAGTTTGTTGTGAGGATTAAATTAGAACACGCATATAAAGTTTTCACAGCACAGTACGTGGCACACAGTGTGCATTCAACAAATGTTTTATTCTTTTGATCATAAACAAGTTAATTTGCCTCATTTATATCTCTGATATATTTTTTAATTCTGTTAGCCCAAACTCATAACCACCATCTTCTTTCTCTCTTTCTAACATCAAGATTTAAGGACCACATTCGCATTTTGTGCTAAAGAAGATAGTATTTTTGCTACTTTTTCCAACGGGTCCCTCCTTTATTTTAGCCTTCGCTGTTTCGACAGTTCAATTTAAGTACACTATGCCAGCTGCTGTGGTCGGCACTGGGGCACCAGGGGGAATAAAGCAAACATGGCCCTCCCTGTTAGACCTTATAGTCTGGTAAAAATGTCAGATAGTAAACAAGTAATTACAACCGTACCATGTGCTACTAAAGGAAGTGCAGGATGCCCTAAAGCAGCACTGGCCCATAGACATATGAGTCACATATGTAATTCTAAAATTTTCTACATTTTAAAAAGTAAAAAGGTAAGATTAATTTTAATAGTTTATTTAGCCCAATAAATCTAAAATATTCCCATTTCAACATATTACCAATATAATACATTATTACCAATATATTTTACTCTTTTTTATTCTTGTGCTTCATCTTCAGACTCCAGCATGTATTTCCCACATCTCAATTCAGACTAGCCACATTTCAAATGCTCCATGGTCACATCCGGCTAGTGGCTACCATATTGGACATTGCAGCTCTAGCAACAGGTGATAGAGCCTGGTACATTTTGCTGAGACTTGAAGGATGAGGACATCAGGAAAAGGGAGAGGAATACATGTCATAAGCAGAGGGAACAGATTGGGCAAAACCTGTAAAACAAAAGAGTTTGGCATATTTGAGGGACTGGAAAACATTCTGAGCAAAAAGAAGGAGAATGGAAAATGAGGCTGGAGAGGTAGGCAGGGGTGAAATTATGAAGAACCTTTTGAATAATGTTAAGAAGTTTGGATTTGTTCCAAGAAGAATGGGAAACCATTGAAGGGTTTTAAATAGAAAAACGGCATGATCAGATTGGCTCTTTTTAAAAATGAGCCTTACTCCAGAGGAAAGAAGGACAAGGACGTTATCCATAGAAGGCAGAATAGCGTTGGGGTTAACTAGAGGATTCAGGTACCAAAGCTGCCACCTGCCAGCCATGTGACCCAAGATAGGAGACTTAATCTTCTGTTGTCTCAGTTTCCTCATCTGTGAAATGGGAATAATACAAGTACCTCATCAAAGGGTTGTTGTGAGTGTTCAGTAAGATAAACCATGTGAACCACTTAGCATATAGCACTTAATAAATATTTGTTCTTATCCTCTCCTGAGACCAGAATAGTCCCTTATAGGATGAATTCGCAAACCTTCCTTCTTCCTCTTCTTTTCTGGAGTCTTATCCTGAAGCACCTTAAACATATGAGATGAGGAAAGAAGGGAACAACTTCCGCTACCCAACAACCCAAATCAGACAGGAAAACCACTTTCACTATCTTGTCCTTCACTCGAGTTTGTGTGTGCTTTTATATTCTGAGAACAGTTTTTATAAGAACTATGTAGTCTTAGAGTTTTCTCTGCTCTGTATCTCCATAAAGAATCCCACATGTTCCTTCTTTAAAGATACGGTAAGATCACCGAGGTGTAAACTCCTAATGATAGAATAAGTCAGAAAAAGCAATGATGTTACCAACTGATAACAGACCATTTGTTTATGGTGTTTTCAGGTGTAGTGAATCATCCAGGGCATTTTTCTTGCAAAGTTTTGAAATAAGATATTTTAATACAAAGATTAAATCGCATGGAGAAGTGTTTCCCTCACTTCTAGCCCAAACATGAACATCTGAAGCTGTCTCCTTCACCTTCCTCCCCATTCGTGGTACTACACCCTCATCTGCATTCTGAGTAAAAAGAATGAAATTTTCGGTTCTCAAAATTTTTCAGGTTTTAAGCAGTAAGACACTAACATATTAAAAGTTTACTCTTTATTTGGAAAGGAGGTTTACTTTAAAATGCAGCCTGTCATTTTTTTAATTTTTAAGCTGCACAAAACAGAGATTTGTAGTGTTTCCAATGCCAGATAGAGGTAGAGACAAGAAAATAGGTAAGCAGTGGAGTGTTATTATCTTGGGTGGGTGCCCAGAGAAGGGTGTAGCACCACTACCTCAGATAGTGACTACCTTCCTACACTTAGGCTGTTTCTGTTTCATGGCTGCAAACCCAACCCTTCCAGAATCTGGAGCCTCATGTAATTGAAACAGATGGGAGCAAGATACTTGGTACTTTCTCTGAAAACAGCCTGTTAATCACCAAATCTTATAATGATTAACCCCAGTCTGGCAGAACGCTTTAATCAAGGGTCTGTTGGAGCTTTGTGATATGCAGCCGAACGTTTCTCCTTTCTTGAAGAGATACTGTGAAAATCTGTCCTGAGGGTGAGCTAGAATCGTCATCTTATTTCTCCCCAAAAACTATGTCCACAGTTTTAAGTTTCTAGTCAATAAAAGAACACAATAACATTTGATTCCTTCTCATTGTACTTGCAGATGTTTCAGGTATTTCTAAAGCCTTTCAAATTACTTTGAATAAAAAACCACGACCCAGAGGTAGAAATGCCACGTTTCTAAAGTATGCTTAAGCCTCCATCAGGTTATTATACCTTATAATACCTTATTATAGCTTATAATAGTAAGGCCTTAAAATTTGGGGTTTTTTCTTCTTAGGCACACTCTAGGAAATTAGAAAAATACAGAAAGGGGAAGAAAGAAAAATATAAGTGCAACCAAATTTTAAAAGTTTAATATATCACACTTCTTATTTCTTTGGCCTTTCAGGATATGCACTTTTCATATCTAATTGAAAACATCATCTGCATCAGAGCAACTTGGTTTAAAAAAAAAAAAAGAGATGGCTGGGTTTGGGGAACCTGGTTTACGAGCCAGATGTGAAATGAGTTTGATGTCTAATGTAGTATGCTACTTTTCTGCCTTGTTTTCATATTTTATATGATATGCCTTTTAGGCCTTTGATCATTTTTGTTTTGATGAGCTTTGTAAAGGCTTAATTCTTGAGAACATTAATAGGTTTTTGCTATTATAGGAATTTTGCATAACATAGACGCACTGTATTGCTGTTCTCAGGTTCCTGAGTCCCTAAAGAGTATCAAAATCATTTGAATGCTCTTGTCCTCTATTGGTACTAAGATTGTATTTATTGTAGCTTTAGCCTACTAGGTTGTTTGAGGCAGAAAAAAAATATCTTTTAAATTTCCAGACAAGTACACCTACATGCAGAAGACCTACAAAAGTCAACTGAGTGCATGATTTCCATTTCAAAGTGAAGGATAAAGAACTCTTTTTCTCATGGTAATTATCTTACATTTCCCAACTGGGAGTTACTATGTTATTAAAATTATGGCTTAGGGCATTTTGCAAAGCATGCATCTTAAACTTAGGAAAATGTATTTGTTTTCCTGTTGGAAATTTTTGTCTTAATTGATTAATTTGTTCCACATTAATATTTGTTATTCTTAGTACAAAAGCCAATGGCTATATTCAAGAGGCCAATGATAGACCATTTTTCTAAGAGTTTATCCAGAAGTTTATCCAGAAATGTCCTATCCAAAGTTACCTTCAGACCTACAAAAACAAACCCAAAACCATTTAAAAAATGGTCATAGGAACATACATATTGATAATTACCTTAAATGTGAATGGATTAAATGCTCCAACCAAAAGACACAGGCTTGCTGAATGGATACAAAAACAAGACCCCTATATATGTTGTCTACGAGAGACCCCCTTCAGACCTAGGGACACATACTGAAAGTGAGGGGATGGAAAAAGATATTCCATGCAAATGGAAATCAAAAGAAAGCTGGAGTAGCAATACTCATATCAGATAAAATAGACTTTAAAATAAAGAATGTTACAAGAGACAAGGAAGGGCACTACATAACGATCAAGGGATCAATCCAAGAAGAAGATATAACAATTATAAATATATATGCACCCAACATAGGAGCACCTCAATACATAAGGCAACTGCTAACAGCTATAAAAGAGGAAATCGACAGTAACACAATAATAGTGGGGGACTTTAACACCTCACTTACACCAATGGACAGATCATCCAAAATGAAAATAAGGAAACAGAAGCTTTAAATGACACAGTAGACCAGAGAGATTTAATTGATATTTATAGGACATTCCATCCAAAAACAGCAGATTACACTTTCTTCTCAAGTGCGCACGGAACATTCTCCAGGATAGATCACATCTTGGGTCACAAATCAAGCCTCAGTAAATTTAAGACGATTGAAATCATATCAAGCATCTTTTCTGACCACAGCACTATGAGATTAGAAATGAATTACAGGGGAAAAAAACGTAAAAAACACAAACACATGGAGGCTAAACAATACGTTACTGAACAACCAAGAGATCACTGAAGAAATCAAAGAGGAAATCAAAAACCACCTAGAGACAAATGACAATGAATACACGATGATCCAAAACCTATGGGATGCAGCAAAAGCAGTTCTAAGAGGGAAGTTTATAGCTATACAAGCCTACCTCAAGAAACAAGAAAAATCTCAAACAATCTAACCTTACACCTGAAGGAACTAGAGAAAGAAGAACAAACAAAACCCAAAGTTAGCAGAAGGAAAGAAATCATAAAGATCAGATCAGAAATAAATGAAAAAGAAATGAAGGAAATGATAGCAAAGATCAATAAAACTAAAAGCTGGTTTTTGAGAAGATAAACAAAATTGATAAACCATTAGCCAGACTCATCAAGAAAAGGAGGGAGAGGAATCAAATCAATAAAACTAGGAATGAAAAAGGAGAAGTTACAACAGACACCGCAGAAAACTAAGCATCCTAAGAGACTACTGCAGGCAACTCTATGCCAATAAAATGGGCAACCTGGAGGAAATGGACAAATTCTTAGAAAGGTATAACCTCCCAAGACTGAACCAGGAAGAAATAGAAAATATGAACAGACCAGTCACAAGTAATGAAATTGAAACTGTGATTAAAAATCTTCCAACAAACAGGGCTTCCCTGGTGGTGCAGTGGTTGAGAGTCCACCTGCCGATGCAGGGGACATGGGTTCATGCCCCGGTCCAGGAGGACCCCACATGCCATGGACCGGCTGGGCCCGTGAGCCATGGCCGCTGGCCCTGCACGTCCGGAGCCTGTGCTCCGCAGCGGGAGACGCCACAACAGTGAGAGGCACACATAACGCAAAAAAAAAAAAAAAAAATCTTCCAACAAACGGAAATCCAGGACCAGATGGCTTCACAGGTGAATTCTATCAAACATTTAGAGAAGAGCTAACACCCATCCTTCTCAAACTCTTCCAAAAAATTGCAGAGGGAGGAACACTCCCAAACTCATTATGAGGTCACTATCACCCTGATACCAAAACCAGACAGAGTTACTACAAAATAAGAAAAATGAAGACCAATATCACTGATGAATATAGATGCAAAAATCCTCAACAGAATACTAGCAAACAGAATCCAACAGCACATTAAAAGGATCATACACCATGATCAAGTGGGATTTATCCCAGGGATGCAAGGATTCTTCAATATACGCAAATCAATCAATGTGATATACCATATTAACAAATTGAAGAATAAAAACCATATGATCATCTCAGTAAAGCTTTTGACAAAATTCAACACCCATTTATGATAAAAAAAAATCTCCAAAAAGTGGGCATAGAGGGAACCTACCTCAACATAATAAAGGCAATATATGACAAACCCACAGCATACATCATCCTCGACAGTGAAAAACTGAAAGCATTTCCTCTAAGATCAGGAACAAGACAAGGATGTCCACTCTCACCACTATTATTCAACATAGTTTTGGAAGTCCTAGCCACGGCAATCAGAGAAGAAAAAAAAATAAAAGGAATACAAATTGGAAAAGAAGAAGTAAAACTGTCACTGTTTGCAGATGACATGATACTATACATAGAGAATCCTAAAGATGCCACCAGAAAACTACTAGAACTAATCAATGAATTCGGTAAAGTTGCAGGATACAAAATTAATGCACAGAAATCTCTTGCATTCCTATACACTAATGATGAAAAATCTGAAAGAGAAATTAAGGAAACACTCCCATTTACCATTACAATAAAAAAGAATAAAATACCTAAGGAATAAACCTACCTAGGGAGACAAAAGACCTGTATGCAGAAAACTATAAGACACTAATGAAAGAAATTAAAGATGATACCAACAGATGGAGAGATATACCATGTTCTTGGATTGGAAGCATCAATATTGTGAAAATGATTATACTACCCAAAGCAATCTACAGATTCAGTGCAATCCCTATCAAATTACCAGTGGCATTTTTTACGGAACTCAAAAAATCTTAAAATTTGTGTGGAGACACAAAAGACCCCAAATAGCCAAAGCAGTCTTGAGGGAAAAAAACGGAGCTGGAGGAATCAGACTCCCTGACTTCAGACTATACTACAGAGCTACAGTAATCATGACAATATGGTACTGGCACAAAAACAAACATAGATCAATGGAACAAGATAGAAAGCCCAGAGATAAACCCACGCACCTATGGTCAACTAATCTATGACAAAGGAGGTAAGGATATGCAATGGAGAAAAGACAATCTCTTCAATAAGTGGTGCTGGGAAAATTGGACAGCTACATGTAACAGAATGAAATTAGAACACTCCCTAACACCATACACAAAAATAAACTCAAAATGGATTAGAGACCTAATTGTAAGACCGGACAGTATAAAACTCTTAGAGGAAAACATAGGAAGAACACTCTTTGACATATATCACAGCAAGATCTTTTTTGATCCACCTCCTAGAGAAATGGAAATAAAAACAAAAATAAACAAATGGGACCTAATGAAACTTAAAAGCTTTTGCACAGCAAAGGAAACCATAAACAAGATGAAAAGACAACCCTCAGAATGGGAGAAAATGTTTGCAAACGAATCAACAGACAAAGGATTAATCTCCAAAATATATAAACAGCTCATGCAGTTCAATATTAAAAAAAAAAACCCAATCTAAAAATGGGCAGAAGACCTCAATAGACATTGCTCCAAAGAAGACATACAGATGGCCAAGAAGCACATGAAAAGCTGCTCAACATCACTAATTATTAGAGAAATGCAAATCAAAACTACAGTGAGGTACCACCTCACACCAGTTAGAATGGGCATCATCAGAAAATCCACAAACAGCAAATGCTGGAGAGGGTGGGGAGAAAAGGAAACCCTCTTGCACTGTTGGTGGGAATGTAAATGGATACAGCCACTGTGGAGAACAGTATGGAGGTTCCTTAAAAAACTAAAAATAAGGGCTTCCCTGGTGGCGCAGTGGTTGAGAGTCCGCCTGCCGATTCAGGGGTCGTGGGTCCATGCCCTGGTCCGGGAGGATCCCACATGACGCAGAGCGGCTGGGCCTGTGAGCCATGGCTGTTGAGTCTGTGCATCCGGAGCCTGTGTGTCTGGAGCCTGTGCTCTGCGACGGGAGAGGCCGCAGCAGTGAGAGGCCCGCGTACTGGGGGGAAAAAAAAACTAAAAATAAAATTACCATAGAATCCAGCAATCCCACTACTGGGCACATACCCAGAGAAAACCATAATTCAAAAAGACACATGCACCCCAATGTTCATTGCAGCATTTTTACAATAGCCAGGTCATGGAAGCAACCTAAACGCCCATCGACAGACGAATGGTTAAAGAAGATGTGGTACATGTATACAATGGAATATTATTCAGCCATAAAAAGGAACGAAATTGGGTCATTTGCTGAGACATGGATGGATCTAGAGACTGTCTTACAGAGTGAAGTAAGTCAGAAAAAGAAAAATATTGTATATTAACGCATATATGTGGAACCTAGAAAAATGGTACAGATGAACCAGTTTGCAGGGCAGAAATTGAGACACAGATGTAGAGAACAAACGTATGGACACCAAAGGGGGAAAGTGGTGGGGGATGGGGGCGGTGTGATGAATTGGACGATTGGGATTGACATGTATACACTGATGTGTATAAAATTGATGACTAATAAGAACCTGCTGTATAAAAAGATAAATTAAAAAATTTAAAAAAGACAAAGTTACCTTCAGTGAAAGCTTAATAATTTGTCAAGCTGTGGCAAGAACCATGACCTAGGTATTCTACCTCTGGGAATTGGTTCTAAGAAAATAACTCCAAATATGGGTGAGTGAGGGGAACTTTCTGCCAAAATCCTAGGGCACTCAGAATACCTTGAACTCCTTTGTCTGTGGTTTTGGCTCCAGCCTAGAGTGCCATTCTGCTTGCTCGCTACCCATCAAATCCTCCTAAAGACTTTATTCAAATCCCACCTCCTCTGGAGAGGCTTCCTTGAGTCACCTTGAGCAACTTTTGCCCTCTGTCTCTGTAAAATACCTATGTATATGGGGTTCAGCTAAATATGATTTTCATCCATTTGTGCCCATTGACAATGGATGCACCAGGCATCTGTCTGACTTTGTGAAACCTACCTGCTCATTTATCAGTGCTGACACTGACAAATGGGTAATGAGGACCTGGAAAAGTATATGCATTTCTTGACTGTTTGTTACCTTAACTTTAAAAAGTCCTTTGTACAAATGGGACCTAGTTAAACTTAAAAGCTTTGCACAGCAAAGGAAATCACTGACAAAATGAAAAGACAGCCTACTGAATGGGAGAAAATATTTGCAAATGATATGACCGATAAGAGGTTAATATCCAATATATATAAGCAGCTCTTACAACTCAAAAACAAACAAGCCGACTGAAAAATGAGCAGAAGACCTGAATAGGCATTTTTCCAAAGAAGACATGCAGATGGCCAACAGGCACATGAAAAGATGCTCAACATCACTGATCATCAGGAAAATGCACATCAAAGCCACAATGAGATATCACTTCACACCTGTCAAAAGCTATCAAAAAGAACACAAATGACAAATGTTGGCAAGGATGTGGAAAAAAGGGAACCCTTGTACACTGCTGGTGGAAATGTAAATTGGTGCAACAACTGTGGAAAACACTATGGTGGTTTCTCAAAAAACTAAAAGAACTACCATATGAGCCAGCAATTCCACTCCTGGGTATATATCCAAAAAACCAAAAACACTAATTTGAAAGATGCATGCACCCCTATGTTCACAGCAGCATTGTTTATAATTACCAAGATATAGAAGCAGCATAAGTGTCCATCAACAGACGAATGGATAAAGAAGTTGTGATATATGTATACAATGGAATACTACTCAGCCATAAAAAAAGAATACAATTTTGCCATTTGCACCAACATGGGTGGACTTGGAGGTCATTATGCTAAGTGAAATAAGTCAGACAGAGAAAGACAAATACTGTATGATATCACTTATATGTGGAATCTAAATAATACAACAAACTAGTGAATACAACAACAACAACAAAAAACAAACTCACCGATATAGAGAACAAACTAATGGTTATCCGTGAAGAGGGAAAGGGGAAGGGGCAATCTAGGGGTAGGAGATTAAGAGGTACAAACTACTATTTATAAATTAAGCTTCATGCAGCTCAATATCAAAAAAACAAATAACCCAATACAAAAATGGGCAGAAGACCTAAATAGACATTTCTCCAAAGAATATATACAGATTGCCAACAAACACATGAAAGAATGCTCAGCATCATTAATCATTAGAGAAATGCAAATCAAAACTACAATGAGATATCACCTCACACCAGTCAGAATAGCCATCATCAAAAAATCTGGAAACAATAAATGCTGGAGAGGGTGTGGAGAAAAGGGAACCCTCTTGCACTGTTGGTGGGAATGTAAATTGATACAGCCCCTATGGAGAATAGTATGGAGTTTCCTTAAAAAACTAAAAATAGAACTACCATACGACCCAGCAATCCCACTACTGGGCATATACCCTGAGAAAACCATAATTCAAAAAGAGTCACGTGGGCTTCCCTGGTGGAGCAGTGGTTGAGAGTCTGCCTGACGATGCAGGGGACGCGGGTTCGTGCCCCGGTCCAGGAAGATCCCACATGCCGCGAGTGGCAGGGCCCGTGAGCCATGGCCACCAAGCCTGCACATCCATAGCCTGTGCTCCACAATGGGAGAGGCCACAACAGTGAGAGGCCCGTGTACCGCAAAAAAAAAAAAAAAAAAAAAAAAA
>NW_006786512.1:1019090-1036319 GCF_000442215.2 Lipotes vexillifer
GCTCTATTTACAATAGCCAGGGCATGGAAGCAACCTAAGTGTCCATTGACAGATAAATGGATAAAGAAGATGTGGCGCCTATATACAATGGAATATTACTCAGCCATAAAAAGAAACGAAATTGAGCTATTTGTAGTGAGGTGGATGGACCTAGAGTGTGTCATACAGAGTGAAGTAAATCAGAAAGAGAAAAACAAATACCGTATGCTAACACATATATATGGAATCTAACAAAAAACAAAAAACAAGGTCATGAAGAACCTAGGGGCAGGACGGGAATAAAGATGCAGACCTACTAGAGAATGGACTTGAGGACATGGGGAAGGGGAGAGGTAAGCCGGGATGGAGTTAAGAGTGGCATGGACATATATACACTACCAAATGTAAAATAGATAGCTAGTGGGAAGCAGCCGCATAGCACAGAGAGATCAGCTCGATGTTTTGTGACCACCTAGAGGGGTGGGATAGGGAGGGTGGGAGGGAGACACAAGAGGGAGGAGATATGGGGATACATGTATATGTAGAGCTGATTCACTTTGTTATACAGCAGAAACTAACACACCATTGTAACCAATTATACTCCAATAAAGATGTTAAAAAAAAAATAAGCTTCAAGGATATATTGTACAACACAGGGAATATTTTTAACTATAAATGGAGTATAACCTTTAAAAATTGTGAATCACTATATTGTACAGCTGTAACTTACATAATATTGTACATCAACTATACTTCAATTAAAAAAAGTAACCAGAAAAAAATCCATTGTAGAGTTTCCACAACATGTAGCATTGAATGTGTGTCTGTTATTTTGAATTTTATGCATTACCTAAAAGAATTTGTGAAAATTTCTCAGACTTTTGACAGAATCAACTTATACCTTCAGAACCGTATATTTGGCTATAGATAACCACTTGTCATTCTCTTAACAGGCAGCTTTTTGGGCTTCTTAAGTGTTATATCTGAGAAGAAGGAGATCATATTGTGTTTACCGTGGAATATATGAATAAATGAAGCACACTGATATTTTATTAATACTTACAGTGATCTTCTAGAAAGTGTGCTTCGCCAGGTATATAGTATTTAAAACAAATAGCTGTAAAACATTAATTACAGTCTGACTTACTATAATACTTTCTGTTTTGATTTTTCATTTATTTACCTACCTCTGAGGGCATTAATGGTGTCTTAATTAGTAGATACTTGACATTTGCAATCAGTGTCCCAAACTTTTCCAGAATCACTAAATGAATGAATATGTCTAAAGATGCTAGGTGGTCAAGGCTCACTCTCTAGCCAAGTGTCCTACTCCTGAAGGCCACCCTCTGTGGAGGTTGATGGTGGTAACGTTTTTGCCAGGTGCTTTCCATGCATACAAACATATATGCGTTCTCTTTTTTCCTTTAATTTCTTACTCTAAAACAGGTGTTTTCTTCTAACCTTTAATTGAAGGTTGGCATATACATGTTAAAAAATGCACGTCATTTAGTTCGATACATTTTCAGAAACACACCCAGGTAAACGCCCCTCAAGTCAAGAAACAGAACCTCACCACCATCCCAGAAGGAAGCTCGTGTTTGCTTCTAGGCACTCCTTCAACTAAAGATAATCTGTTTTTATACTTTAGATAAATGAAATCACCTGGTAATACCTTCTGTATCTAGCTTCCTTCATTTAATGTTATGTTTGTGAGTTTTATCCACATTATTGTGTGCAGTTGTAAATTGTTTTTTCTCGTTGCATTATAGGAATATACCACAGAATATTGTCTGTTCTGTGGTTGGTGAGGTACTGTGAATGGCTATGCTCTGAACATTTAGTGTATGACTCCTGGTGAATGTATGCACACATTTCTTTTGGGCCTTTGTCTAGCAGTGGATTTCTGGGGTGTTAGGAATACACATTCATACGTTTAGGATCCGTGTGTGGACTTCTGGAAGTCTGTTAACCCCTGAAATTATATGCAGAGTTTTGGATGTATGTATGTGCATTTGAAGGTTCCATCACTTGTATGAAATTTTCCAAAAGTGCCTAAAAAACATTCAGAAGTACTTAACAAAACAGGGAAAACTCAAAACTGATCTTGTGTCTATCAAGAGAAAAAAGGAAGTCAAGATGACAGAGAAGGATGGTTTCATGTCTGTAGGGCAATCTGCTTTCAAGAACTTCCTTGATCTAAAGGAACTACAAAGGTGTCGACTTTAATGTTTCTCCCTTCCGCTCTTAAAATACATATTACAGATATGAACTCAAAAGAAATGTTATTCCTAGGAAGGAAGAAACAAAAGCAAAATAGTCCACAAATTGTCTGCCAACATCCGATAAACTTAGCCTTTCTGTATCTAACCATGACGACTAAAACTGAAATTTCAGAAATGAAAAGAGGAAGATTCTTTCCATTCTTTTCATACCATGGCCAAGTAAAAACTCCTCAGAGATTTCTCCACGTATTAAATAAATATTTAATGCAAAATCTCTACGAACAAAGCACTGTGGGGATTCTGAGATAACAAGAACACAATTTTTGATTTTAAGGAGCTTCTCTTGTATTCAGAGAAACAGATATGTAAATAACTGTGGCACAGTGAAATATTTGCAGTAATGGAAATTCAGGAGATGCAGAGGGGCCCAAAGGTCAACTCAGGACACAACTGATGTCTGTAGGGAACATGGTCCATAGATCTCTCAAAATCAAGAAATTCAGGAATACCCTTACATGATCACTAATCTCCCTAAATGGTTCTTTAAATTGTTTCATATAAGGCCTTGATTATGAATCTTCAAAGCACCAAGGATGAGAAAAATCACCTGTAGTGGACTGATTTAAGTAATTTCTGTAACCTCAGATTGTATCAGAGGGTGTATCTCTAATTGGGCCAATCTCATTTTTAAACATTTTGTAGCCCAAGCCTAGCACTGTCACCCATTCTTAGCATCATTTGCCAGAATAATCCCGTTTGAATTCTAAGGAATCAGCACAGCGCAGAGGACATTCTCAAATGTCCGTGGAATAAGCTGATATTTACACGTTTTTATTCAAACTAGAATTACGTAACATGATAGTTCATTATATTATAGGTTACTGTGTTATTGTGTGTTATTATGTTACACAGTTTTGAGGGTTAATCTCTACCAAATGCCTTGGTAAGAGTTATTTTTGAAAATACTTCCAAATTTTAAGAGATGGGAACTTTGCCTTTCTTTCAGGATATGTAAGACAGCTGTAATCTTGCTTATATGATATAAACATGAATGTTTATATTTATAAATCTGTTCTCTACACTTAGATTTTAACAACCCAGGTTGGTAGCCATTTCTCCCAGGTTTTTCTTGGTAGGACAGGAATACGAACTGTGGGGTTTTTCAAAGTCCAATCCTACAGTTAAAGCTCAAGGATGTGACCCAAACTGCCACTCGTTCCAGAGTCCATTTCTTTTGGTAAGGGTGGCAGGGGAGAGGCTGGGTTTTGGGGTGAGCAGTGGCAGAGTTTCTGGGATCCATCGCATGTACTTTGTGATCATCAGTGATGCGCCGCGGCAGAGGCCATGAGGCTTGGCCAAGGGAACCTGCAGTGTGGTTTGAGCCTTGTCCATGGCTGAGTCATCCCTCGCCCTCTCTCTATGGCTCTTCCAGAGAGTTTTTTATTGTCTGTGAAGAAATTCCTATTCTGCCTCCACTAGCTAGAATAAGGATGCAGATTGAGATACCCAGCAAATTCTGAAAATACTTTATGCTATGGATATTTAGATTCTCATTGTAAACACTCCTTCATCTTCAAATACTAATTTCATAAATATTGAATGTGATTATTTTTCACCTTATTCCCTGAAGAGGGTAATGTAAGGATTATGTTGTGTTATACCTATGCGTGGGAACATTATTAAATATTTATATAATGAATTTGGTTGAGATGAGTTATTTATAATTCAGAAATTTTGAAGTATGTTATTTGTGAATATTAAGTATCTTATTCAAATACTCCTAGAGGCCAAATTCATTTTCTTTAATAAATCATAAACATTTAATTTTCCTGGGAGGTACTTGATTGAGTATTCAGAAAATAAAAATATAAGTAGCTGGGAAATGATTCCTTTAACCAGAAAACGTATGGGTTTATTTGTGTAATATAAATCCTGTTAGGGTGATGACCTTATGATTGTATCAACTGGACTCAATTTTTAGGAAACACATTTTATGGTTATGGATCCAAAGGATGCTACCGGTAGTCATCTAATTCCTTGGTGCTCAAAGTGTGGTTCACAGACCAGCAGCATCAACATTACTAGGCAGGAATGGAGAATCTCAAGTCACACCCCAGACCAATGGAATAAAAATCTGCATTTTAATGAAATCCTCATGTCATTCATACAGTTATTAAAATTTGAGAAGTACTCATTCCTCAGTTTCTCAGATACATTTTTTTGAAAAGGCAGGAAGAGAGGCATTATTAATACTTAATAGTCCTCTCTATTAAAAAGTTTATACTCGGTTGCAAGCCATTGAACCCATTTGTTCATGGCAATGGAAACCACCGGTCATGTCCTTTTCAACATCCCTTCGTATAAGTTACCCCTCACCAACTCTTCACAGAGAGTTTTCCCCTCACTCACCCACTGATGAAGTCTGCTATAACGAATGAGCCCATGAAGAAATTCCTCCATTCGTTCAATAAATACTTGAGTAGCTGCTGCATGTCAAGAGCTGGGGGGTAGAAAAGAGAGCAAAACCGAGCTCTTGCCTTCAGAGAGCTAACATTTCAGTGGAGAAAACAGGTAAGAAACAAATATATAAAATGTCAAGTATGATAAGCGCTAGAGGAAGAATGCCGGATTTGGGACAGCGGTACAGTATACTCTCGGATGGGCAGAGCAGGCCTCCCTAAGAAGGTGTGTTGGAGTTCAGACCTGGAGGAGGTGAGAGTGTGAGCCATGGAGGCGCTGGCAAGAGTGTGTCCAGGCAGAAGAAGAGTGGGGAGTCGACTGAGCAGGGGAAGAGAGAGTGGCGTAAGATCAGAGAGGTGACAAGGGGCCAGATAGATAGACTGTATATTGCATGGAGTTTGGCTTTCACTCTGAGTGGGAGGAGAAACTGTTGGAGGGGTTTAGGCAGAGTAACATCTGACCCACATCAGATGTAGGATCATGTTGGATATGGAGTTGAGAATGGTAGGGATGGAAGCCTGTAGACTTCCTAGGACACTGTCATGATCCTAGACAGGAGATGACCATGGCTGGGACAAGGCACATATGGCTGTTGAGCACTTGAAGCACAGCTAATGAGACTGAGAAACAAAATTTTTTACATTTTAATTAATTTAAATGTAAATGGCTACATGTGGCTACTGGCTAACATATTGGACTGCACAGTTATAGAAATCATAGATAATATCACCGTGTCTTTTCTTTCCTCTGAAAAATTAGTGCAGTGTTGGGCAGATAGGCAGTGCTTAACAGGTGGATTAATGATGAGATTATTTCTCTGGCCCCTTTTAGTCCTAAAATATCTATGATTCTATGCACCCAAGGTAGCTCTGGGTCCGTTTTGATGTGACCCTTGTAGTTTTTGATAGCTTCCTTCCTGGCTTTCATAACAAGATATTCCAGGGTCATCTTATGCATTTCTTGTCCCTGGAATCAGCCATTTCTCCCAAGAAGACTTGATTTCAAAACTCAAGATGTTCATTGCCACTGGTTTGGTCATTGTTTCAAAGCTTTACATATATGTCTTTCTTCTTCCACAGTGAGAATCCTGGGTTTCCAAGGACACAGAGATGATAGAAATAGGATATCCCATAATTTCTCATTTGCTTTATCCTTCACTATGCATACAGTAGCCTCAGGTTAACAATACTACATATCTATCAATAATTGATTGTTAGGCAAAGTATAGCATATCCACATAATAGCATACCATGCAACTACCCAAAAGTGCTTTTTAGGTTCTGATATGAAAAGATCTCTAAGAGACATTAAGTGAGAAAAGCAAGGTCAGGCCAGTGTACATACCGTCTGTGTGGGAGAGGAGTAGGGGACCGAATATGTATTTATATCAGCTTGTAATGCCAATATACAAGAATATGTATTTATACTGGCTTGTATATGCCAATTACTTTAGCATCTTCAGTACAAGAGCTTTTCCTGAAACACGTTATGTAAACCATTTATCTACCTTTGGAATCAACCCAGCAGGAGCCCTATTCCCTGGCTTCCAGGGAAGTAGAGCTTCAACCATAGCTTTTCTATATTCATTTTATTTTAAAGAATTACGTTATAAATAAATGTTAACTTCCAGAATCCACCATGCCCAGATTTAAATTTGAGATTATAAAAGGAAATGTGGTGGTCTTTTGTTAGCTCATATGTTAATAAGCACCAATTCACAAAAGTTTCAAGAATTGAACCATGCCTCTGAATCTTAAATTCACTTTGTTTCCCAAAAGTGCTCAACACACTATTCCCAAATTGGGAATAGGAAGAAAGGCAGTGCTTAATTCTGGCCTTTGTTTTTTTTTTTTTTTATTGAGGTAGAGTTGATTTACAATGCTGTGCCAATCTCTGCTGTACAGCAAAATGACTCTGTTTTATACACATTCTTCTTCTAATATTCTTTTTTTTTTTTTTTAACATCTTTATTGGGGTATAATTGCTTTACAGTGGTGTGTTAGTTTCTGCTTTATAACAGAGTGAGTCAGTTATACATATATATATGTTCCCATATCTCTTCCCTCTTTGTCTCCCTCCCTCCCACCCTCCCTATCCCACCCCTCCAGACAGCCACAAAGAACCGAGCCGGTTTCCCTGTGCCATGCGGCTGCTTCCCACTGGCTATCTACCTTACGTTTGTTAGTATATATATGTCCATGTCTCTCTCTCGCCCTAACACACCTCACCCTTCCCCCTCCCCATATCCTCAAGTCTGTTCTCCAGTAGGTCTCTGTCTTTATTCCTGTTTTACCCCTAGGTTCTTCATAACATTTTTTTTTCTTAAATTCCATATATATGTGTTAGCATACGGTATTTGTCCTTCTCTTTCTGACTTACTTCACTCCGTATGACAGACTCTAGATCTATCCACCTCATTACAAATAGCTCAATTTCGTTTCTTTTTATGGCTGAGTAATATTCCATTGTATATATGTGCCACATCTTCTTTATCCATTCATCCGACGACGGGCACTTAGGTTGTTTCCATCTCCGGGCTATTGTAAATAGAGCTGCAATGAACATTTTGGTACATGACTCTTTCTGAATTCTGGTTTCCTCAGGGTATATACCTAGTAGTGGGATTGCTGGGTCATATGGTAGTTCTATTTGTAGTTTTTTAAGGAACCTCCATACTGTTCTCCATAGTGGCTGAACCAATTCACATTCCCACCAGCAGTGCAAGAGTGTTCCCTTTTCTCCACACCCTCTCCAGCATTTATTGTTTCTAGATTTTTTGATGATGGCCATTCTGACTGGTGTGAGATGATATCTCATTGTAGTTTTGATTTGCATTTCTCTAATGATTAATGATGTTGAGCATTCTTTCATGTGTTTGTTGGCAGTCTGTATATCTTCTTTGGAGAAATGTCTATTTAGGTCTTCTGCCCATTTTTGGATTGGGTTGTTTATTTTTTTGTTATTGAGCTGCATGAGCTGCCTGTAAATTTTAGAGATTAATCCTTTGTCAGTTGATTCATTTGCAAATATTTTCTCCCATTCTGAGGGCTGTCTTTTGGTCTTGTTTATGGTTTCCTTTGCTGTGCAAAAGCTTTGAAGTTTCATTAGGTCCCATTTGTTTATTTTTGTTTTTATCTCCATTACTCTAGGAGATGGGTCAAGAAGGATCTTGCTGTGATTTATGTCATAGAGTGTTCTGCCTATGTTTTCCTCTAAGAGTTTGATAGTTTCTGGCCTTACATTTAGGTCTTTAATCCATTTTGAGCTTATTTTTGTGTATGGTGTTAGGGAGTGATCTAATCTCATACTTTTACATGTACCTATCCAATTTTCCCAGCACCACTTATTGAAGAGGCTGTCCTTTCTCCACTGTATATTCCTGCCACCTTTATCAAAGATAAGGTGACCATATGTGCATGGGTTTATCTCTGGGCTTTCTATCCTATTCCATTGATCTATCTTTCTGTTTTTGTGCCAGTACCATACTGTCTTGATTACTGTAGCTTTGTAGTATAGTCTGAAGTCAGGCAGCCTGATTCCTCCAGCTCCATTTTTTGTTCTCAAGATTGCTTTGGCTATTCGGGGTCTTTTGTGTTTCCATACAAATTGTGAAATTTTTTGTTCTAGTTCTGTGAAAAATGCCAGTGGTAGTTTGATAGGGATTGCATTGAATCTATAGATTGCTTTGGGAAGTAGAGTCATTTTCACAATGTTGATTCTTCCAATCCAAGAACATGGTATATCTCTCCATCTGTTTGTATCATCTTTAATTTCTTTCATCAGTGTCTTATAATTTTCTGCATACAGGTCTTTTGTCTCCTTAGGTAGGTTTATTCCTAGATATTTTATTCTTTTTGTTGCAATGGTAAATGGGAGTGTTTTCTTGATTTCACTTTCAGATTTTTCATCATTAGTATATAGGAATGCCAGAGATTTCTGTGCATTAATTTTGTATCCTGCTACTTTACCAAATTCATTGATTAGCTCTAGTAGTTTTCTGGTAGCATCTTTAGGATTCTCTATGTATAGTATCATGTCATCTGCAAACAGTGACAGCTTTACTTCTTCTTTTCCGATTTGGATTCCTTTTATTTCCTTTTCTTCTCTGATTGCTGTGGCTAAAACTTCCAAAACTATGTTGAATAAGAGTGGTGAGAGTGGGCAACCTTGTCTTGTTCCTGACCTTAGTGGAAATGCTTTCAGTTTTTCGCCATTGAGGATGATGTTGGCTGTGGGCTTGTCATATACGGCCTTTATTATATTGAGGAAAGTTCCCTCTACACCTACTTTCTGCAGGGTTTTTATCATAAATGGGTGTTGAATTTTGTCAAAAGCTTTCTCTGCATCTATTGAGATGATCATATGGTTTTTCTCCTTCAATTTGTTAATATGGTTAATCACATTGATAGATTTGCGTATATTGAAGAATCCTTGCATTCCTGGAATAAACCCCACTTGATCATGGTGTATGATCCTTTTAATGTGCTGTTGGATTCTGTTTGCTAGTATTTTGTTGAGGATTTTTGCATCTATGTTCATCAGTGATATTGGCCTGTAGTTTTCTTTCTTTGTGACATCCTTGTCTGGTTTTGGTATCAAGGTGATGGTGGCCTCGTAGAATGAGTTTGGGAGTGTTCCTCCCTCTGCTATATTTTGGAAGAGTTTGAGAAGAATAGGTGTTAGCTCTTCTCTAAATGTTTGATAGAATTCGCCTGTGAAGCCATCTGGTCCTGGGCTTTTGTTTGTTGGAAGATTTTTAATCACAGTTTCAATTTCAGTGTTTGTGATTGGTCTGTTCATATTTTCTATTTCTTCCTGATTCAGTCTTGGCAGTTTGTGCATTTCTAAGAATTTGTCCATTTCTTCCAGATTGTCCATTTTATTGGCATAGAGTTGCTTGTAGTAATCCCTCATGATTTTTTGTATTTCTGCAGTGTCAGTTGTTACTTCTCCTTTTTCATTTCTGATTCTATTGATTTGAGTCTTCTCCCTTATTTTCTTGATGAGTCTGGCTAATGGTTTATCAATTTTGTTAATCTTCTCAAAGAACCAGCTTTTAGTTTTATTGATCTTTGCTATTGTTTCCTTCATTTCTTTTTCATTTATTTCTGATCTGATTTTTATGATTTCTTTCCTTCTGCTAACTCTGGGGTTTTTTTGTTCTTCTTTCTCTAATTGCTTGAGGTGCAAGGTTAGGTTGTTTATTCGAGATGTTTCCTGCTTCTTAAGGTGGGCTTGTATTGCTATAAACTTCCCTCTTAGAACTGCTTTTGCTGCATCCCATAGGTTTTGGGTCGTTGTATCTCCATTGTCATTTGTTTCTAGGTATTTTTTAATTTCCTCTTTGATTTCTTCAGTGATCACTTCGTTACTAAGTAGTGTATTGTTTAGCCTCCATGTGTTTGTATTTTTTACTGCTCTTTTCCTATAATTGATATCTAATCTCATGGCGTTGTGGTCGGAAAAGATACTTGATATAATTTCAATTTTCTTAAATTTACCAAGGCTTGATTTGTGACCCAAGATATGATCTATCCTGGAGAATGTTCCATGAGCACTTGAGAAAAATGTGTATTCTGTTGTTTTTGGATGGAGTGTCCTATAAATATCAATTAAGTCCATCCTGTTTAATGTATCATTTAAAGCTTGTGTTTCCTTATTTATTTTCATTTTGGATGATCTGTCCATTGGTGAAAGTGGGGTGTTGAAGTCCCCTACTATGAATGTGTTACTGTCGATTTCCCCTTTTATGGCTGCTAGTTTTTGCCTTATGTATTGAGGTGCTCCTATGTTGGGTGCATAAATATTTACAATTGTTATATCTTCTTCTTGGATCGATCCCTTAATCATTATGTAGTGTCCTTCTTTGTCTCTTCTGATAGTCCTTATTTTAAAGTCTATTTTGTCTGATATGAGAATTGCTACTCCAGCTTTCTTTTGGTTTCCATTTGCATGGAATATCTTTTTCCATCCCCTTACTTTCAGTCTGTATGTGTCTCTAGGTCTGAAGTGGGTCTCTTGTAGACAGCATATATATGGGTCTTGTTTTTGTATCCATTCAGCCAATCTGTGTCTTTTGGTGGGAGCATTTAGTCCATTTACATTTAAGGTAATTATCGATATGTATGTTCCTATTCCCATTTTCTAAATTGTTTTGGGTTCGTTATTATAGGACTTTTCCTTCTCTTGTGTTTTTGTCTAGAGAAGTTCCTTTAGCATTTGTTGTAAAGCTGGTTTGGTGGTGCTGAACTCTCTCAGCTTTTGCTTGTCTGTAAAGGTTTTAATTTCTCCATCAAATCTGAATGAGATCCTTGCTGGGTAGAGTAATCTTGGTTGCAGGTTTTTCTCCTTCATCACTTTCAGTATGTCCTGCCACTCCCTTCTGGCTTGTAGAGTTTCTGCTGAGAGATCAGCTGTTAACCTTATGGGGATTCCCTTGTGTGTTATTTGTTGTTTTTCCCTTGCTGCTTTTAATATGCTTTCTTTGTATTTAGTTTTTGACAGTTTGATTAATATGTGTCTTGGCGTATTTCTCCTTGAATTTATCCTGTATGGGACTCTCTGTGCTTCCTGGACTTGATTAACGATTTCCTTTCCCATATTAGGGAAGTTTTCAACTATAATCTCTTCAAATATTTTCTCAGTCCCTTTCTTTTTCTCTTCTTCTTCTGGAACCCCTATAATTCGAATGTTGGTGCGTTTAATGTTGTCCCAGAGGTCTCTGAGACTGTCCTCAGTTCTTTTCATTCTTTTTTCTTTATTCTGCTCTGCAGTAGTTATTTCCACTATTTTATCTTCCAGGTCACTTATCCGTTCTTCTGCCTCATTTATTCTGCTATTGATCCCATCTAGAGTATTTTTCATTTCATTTATTGTGTTGTTCATCATTGTCTGTTTCATCTTTATTTCTTCTAGGTCCTTGTTAACTGCTTCTTGCATTTTGTCCATTCTATTTCCAAGATTTTGGATCATCTTTACTATCATTATTCTGAACTCTTTTTCAGGTAGACTGCCTATTTCCTCTTCATTTGTTAGGTCTGGTGGGTTTTTATCCTGCTCCTTCATCTGCTGTGTGTTTTTCTGTCTTCTCATTTTGCTTATCTTACTGTGATTGGGTTCACCTTTTTGCAGGCTGCAAGTTCGTAGCTCCCGTTGTTTTTGATGTCTGTCTCCAGTGGCTAAGGTTGGTTCAGTGCGTTGTGTAGGCTTCCTGGTGGAGGGGACTAGTGGCTGTGTTGTGGTGTATGAGGCTAGATCTTGTCTCTCTAGTGGGCAGGTCCACGTCTGGTGGTGTGTTTTGGGGTGTCTGTGGACTTATTATGATTTTAGGCAGCCTCTCTGCTAGTGGGTGGGGTTGTGTTCCTGTTTTGCTATATGGTTGGCATAGGTTGTCCAGCACTGTAGCTTGCTGGTCGTTGAGCGAAGCTGGGTGCTGGTGTTGAGATGGAGATCTCTGGGAGATTTTCGCCGTTTGATATTATGTGGGGCTGGGAACTCCTGGCTGGAGCAGCAAGAGCCTTTCATCCACTCGGCTCAGAATAAAAGGGAGAGAAAGTAGAGAGAATTAGTATAAGTAGGCGGGAATAGGAAAGAAAGAAAGAAAGAAAGAGAGGAGGGAAGGAAGAAAGAAAGAAGAAAAGAAAGGAAGAAGGCAAGAAGGCGGAAATAGGAAAGAAAGAAAGAAAGAAAGAGAGGAGGGAAGGAAGAAAGAAAGAAGAAAAGAAAGGAAGAAGGCAAGAAGGAAAGAAAGGAGGGAGGGAGGGAGGAGGGAAGGAAGGAAGGAATGAGGGAAGGAAGGAAAAAATACAGAAAGAAAGAAGATACAGTAAAATAAAATAAAGTATAATAAAGTTATTGAATTAAAAAAATAATTATTTAGAGAAAAAAAAAAAGGGACGGATAGAACCTTAGGACAAATGGTGGAAGCAAAGTTATAGAGACAAAATCTTACATAGAAGCATACACATATACCCTCACAAAAAGAGGTAAAGTGGAAAAAATCATAAAACTTGCTCTCCAAGTCCACCTCCTCAATTTGGGACGATTCGTTGTCTCAAAAAGGGAAGGAAGGAAGGAAAGATAGAAAGAAGGTAAAGTATAATAGAGTTCTTTAAATTAAAATTAATTATTAAGAAAAAAATTAAAAAAAAAAATGGTCGGATAGAACGCTGGGACAAATGGTGGAAGCAAACCTATACAGACAAGATCTCACACAGAAGCATACACATACACATTCACAAAAAGAGGAAAAGGGGAAAAAATCATAGATCTTGCTCTAGAAGTCCGCCTCCTCAATTTGGGATGATTCGCTGTCTATTCATGTATTCCACAGAGGCAGGGTACATCAAATTGATTGTGTAGCTTTAATCCGCTGTTTCTGAGGCTGCTGGGAGAGATTTCCCTTTTTCTTCTTTGTTCTCACAGCTCACAGGGGCTCAGCTTTCGATTTGGCCCTGCCTCTGCGTGTAGGTCGCTGGAGGGCGTCTGTTTTTTGCTCAGACAGGACGGGGTTAAAGGAGCCGCTGACTCGGGGGCTCTGGCGCTCTCAGGCCGGGGGCAGGGAGGGGCACGGAGTGCGGGGCGGGCGTGCGGCGGCAGAAGTCGGCGTGACGTTGCAGCAGCCTGAGGCCCGCCGTGTGTTCTCCCTGAGAAATTGTCCCTGGATCCCGGGAACCTGGCAGTGGCGGGCTGCACAGGCTCCCCGGAAGAGGGGTGGGGGTAGTGACCTGTGCTCGCACACAGGCCCCTTGGTGGCGGCAGCAGCAGCCTTAGCGTCTCCCGCCCGTCTCTGGTTTCCGAGCTTTTAGCCGCGGCTCGCGCCCGTCTCTGGAGCTCCTTTAGGCAGCGCTCTTAAAACCCCTCTCCTCGCGCACCAGGAAACACAGAGGCAAGAAAAGGTCTCTTGCCTCTTGGGTAGGTCCAGACTTTTCCCCGGACTCCCTCCCGGCTAGCCGTGGCGCACTAACCCCTTCGGGCTATGTTCAAGCCGCCAACCCCAGTCCTCTCCCTGAGCTCCGACCGAAACCGAAACCGAGCCTCAGCTCGCAGCCCCGCCCGCCCCCGGCGGGTGAGCACACGAGCCTCTCGGGCTGGTGAGCGCCGGTCGGCGCCGATCCTCTGTGCGGGAATCTCTCCGCTTTGCCCTCCGCGCCCCTGTTGCTGTGCTGTCCTCCGCGGCTCCGAAGCTCCCCGCTCCGCCTCCCGCAATCTCTGCCCGCGAAGGGGCTCCTAGTGTGTGGAGACCTTTCCTCCTTCACGGCTCCCTCCCACTGGTGCAGGTACCGTCCTTATCCTTTTGTCTCTGTTTATTCTTTTTTCTCTTGCCCTACCCAGGTACGTGGGGAGTTTCTTGCCTTTTGGGAGGTCTGAGGTCTCCTGCCAGCGTTCAGTAGGTGTTCTGTAGGAGTTGCTCCACGTGTAGATGTATTTCTGGTGTATCTGTGGGGAGGAAGGTGATCTCTGCGTCTTACTCCTCCGCCATCTTGGAAAGAGTCCTAATATTCTTTTCCATTATGGTTTATCCCAGGAGACTGGATATACTTCCCCGTGCTATACAGTAGGACCTTGTTTGTCCATTCTAAATAAAGTAATTTGCATCAACCAACCCCAAATTCCCCGTCTATCCCTCTCCCCCTCCCCCTTGGCAACCACAAGTCTGTGCTCTATGTCTGTGAATCTGTTTCTGTTTTGTAGATAGGTTCATGTGTGCCATATTTTAGATTCCACATATAAATTACAAGGTATTTGTCTTTCTCTTTCTGACTTAGTATGATAACCTCTAGTTGAATACATGTTGCTTCAAATGACATTATTTTGTTCTTTTTATGGCTGAGTAGTATTCCATTGTGTGTATGTGTGTGTGTGTGTGTATGTATATACATATATGTATGTACATATATATATGTATATACATACACACACACACACACACACGTATATATATACCCCACATCTTCTTTATCCATTCATCTGTCGATGGGCATTTAGGTTGTTTCCATGTTTTGGCTATTGTGAATAGTGCTTCTGTGAACATAGGGGTGCATGTGTATCTTTTTGAATTATAGTTTTGTCAGGTATATGCCCAGGAGTGGGATTGCTGGATCATATGGTAATTCTATTTTTAGTTTTCTGAGGAACCTTCATAGTGGCTGCACCAACTCACATTCCCACCAACAGTGTAGGTGGGCTCCCTTTTCTCCACACCCTCTCCAGCATTTGTTACTTGTAGACTTTTTGAGGATGACAGTTCGGACCTGTGTGAGGTAGTCTCTCATTGTAGTTTTGATTTGTGAATTAGTAATTTGAGAATTATTATTTCTCTGATTATTAGGGATGTTGAGCATCTTTTCATGCACCTACTGGCCTTCTGAATGCCTTCTTTGGAGAAATGTCTATTAAGGTCTTCTTAACATTTTTCGATTGGGTTGTTTGGTTTTTGTTGTTGTTGTGTTGTATGAGCTGTTTGTACAATTCTGGACTTTGTTGACAGAATTTCTTGTAGTGGAAGAAAAGGTGAGTGATGAGACGAAGGCTTAGATTTGTAAACAGAGGAGGGAAAGGAGCTTTAATAATTTATCACAGAGTTTATATTT
Organism: Lipotes vexillifer; assembly: GCF_000442215.2. Lineage (NCBI taxonomy): Eukaryota > Metazoa > Chordata > Mammalia > Artiodactyla > Lipotidae > Lipotes > Lipotes vexillifer. The sequence goes on from NW_006786512.1 coordinate 1,034,344, forward strand.
CCATGAAAATTATAGTTGTGAGGGTAGATATGCCACAGTGGACCGTGATCTTTGTGGAATATTGTGGTTTACTTGTTTTGCATCTCTTAGCTCCTATTACTGAAATGAAAATTTAATAATAATATGTTGGTATTACCATTAAAAGAAAATCTGGACCTGATCAGGCCAATCCATAAGGAAACAGTAAACCACTCTGTGTAAGACCTCAAAGAGAATAGTCCAGCTCTTAAGAATGGGTGTCTCTCCAGAAAGTTAGCGTTTTGCTTTTTGCCAGCAAATAGCTGGCTTAGGCATGATCTAATAGACATGTAGACACACCTCTTAGAAAGTGAACACTCAGAATATCCTGTATATTACAAGAAAGATTAGTATCTAACTGAGGCTCTCTCCCACCACTAGAAGAAACCAGAAACAATCTCTATTGATTAGGGCTTGAACCATTCTAAAAACATGCCATCTTGCAGCATTGTATTAGGAGATGCTGGAGAGGAACTTGAACCATTTGCTAGTACCTGCTAGAGAACAGTACTCCCAGACCAGTCAGCAGAAGCATCTGGGCAGCACTTTTCTAGTAGGGACTTCTTTGTTCCAGTTTTATGGACTCACCAAGCAGCCTTTAGTACACTTAACTTTGTTCTGCTCTATAAGCCTGACTAAATAGTCAGACTCCCCCTGAGACTAAACTATGGACTTTGGTTCCCACAATTTAAAAAAACATGAACATGTATATTTATTTGGGTGGATTGAGGAGTCTCAACTCAGTGAAATATACACATGAAATAATCTCTCCCTGGTAACCACTCTTAACTGTGTTGAGCTGAATACTTTCTTTCCCACTGGTACTTAGCAACCATAACAACACTCAGTCTTAGTCCATAAATTTTTTGTCACTTTGGGCCCTAAAAAATATTATTTCAGTTACTAAGGATAGTCATGTCCATTTTTTAAGTAAGACTTTGTTTTTTAGAGCAGTTCAAGGTTCACAGCAAAATTGAGCGGAAGGCACAGAGATTTCCATATACACTCTGCCCATACACATGCATATCCTCCCCCGTTTTCAACATTTCCCACCAGAGGATACATTTGTTACAACTGATGAACCTACATTGACACATCATAATCACCCAAAGTCCATAGCTCACATTATGGTTCACTCTTGGTGTTATACATTCCATGGGTTTGGATGAATATATAATGACATATATTCATCATTATGGTATCATACAGAGTATTTTCACTGCTCTAAAAATCCTCCGTGCTCTGCCTGTTCATTCCTGCCCCCCAACCCCTGCCAACTACTGATCTTTTTATTGTTTCCACAGTTTTGCCTTTTCAAAAATGTCATATAGTTGGAATCATACAGTATGTAGCCTTTTCAGATTGACCTCTTTCACTTAGTAACATGCATTTAAAGTTCCTCCATGTCTTTTCATGGCTTGATAACCCACTTCCTTTTGTGCTGAATAAAGACGTACCACAGTTTATTGATCCATTCACCTATTGAAGGACATCTTGGTTGCTTCCAAGTTTTGACAATTATCAATAAAACTGCTATAAATATTCGTGTGCAGGGTCTTGTACACACATAAGCTTTCAGCTGATTTGGGTGAATACCAAAGAGTACGATAGCTAAATCAGATATGATAAGAGCATGTTTAGTTTTGTAAGGAACTGCCAAACTGTCTTCCTAAGAGGCTGCACCATTTTGTATTCCCACCAGAAGTGAATGAGAGTACCTGTTGCTCCACGTACTTGTCAGCATTTGGGGTTGTCAGTGTTCGGGATTTTGGCCATTCATATCTGTGGGTAGTGGTGTCTCATTGTTTTAATTTACATTTCCCTGGTAACATGATATGGAGGGTATGGAACATCTTTTCATATGCTTATTTGCCATCTCTATATCCTCTTTCATGAGGTGTGTGTTAAGGTCTGTGGCCCACTTTTTTTTTTTTTTTTTTTTTTTTTTTTTTTTTTTT
>NW_006786512.1:1036329-1039279 GCF_000442215.2 Lipotes vexillifer
TTTTTTTTTTTTTTTTTTTTTTTTTTTTTTTTGCGGTACGCTGGTCTCTCATTGTTGTGGCCTCTCCCGCTGCAGAGCACAAGCTCCAGACACGCAGGCCCAGCGGCCATGGCTCACGGGCCCGGCCGCTCCGCGGCATGTGGGAACCTCCCGGACCAGGACACGAACCCGTGTCCACTGCATCGGCAGGCAGACCCTCAACCACTGCGCCACCAGGGAAGCCCCTGTGGCCCACTTTTTTAAACAGGGTTTTTGTTTTCTTGTTCAGTTTTGAGAGTTCTTCATATAATTTGGATGACAGTCTTTTAATAGCTGTGTCTTTTGCAAATCTTTTCTCCCAGTCCGTGGCTTGTTTTCTCACTCTCTTGACATTGTCTTTCACAGTGCAGAAGATTTTTATTTTAATGAAAGTTCCGTTTATCAGTTATTTATTTCATGGATTGTGTGCCTTTGGTGTTGTATCTAAAAAAGTCATCACCAAGCTTCCAGGTTAGTGAACACATAGAGATTCCAGGACACTGTTGCACCTGGACTTCACCACTTCCCACGTAGCTTGCCCTACGCATCTCTTCCACCTGGCTGTTCCTGAGTTATGTTCTTGCATAATAAAGTGGTAACCTAGAGTCCCCAGGGCACGGTGGGAAGATATGAGCTCTGAGACCAGACAGTCTTGGGCTTCAATCCTATCTCCCCTCTTCACAGCACTGAGGCTTTGGACGTTCATTTACTCTAAGTCTCACTTTCCTACATTGTAGGATCCTTGGATGATCTGTCTGGTATATAGAAAATATTCAGTAGATCAAACACTCTAGGTTGGCTGACCCAACCTCAAAAAAAAAAACACAAAAGGTCATTGCCATACCCAAGGTCATGTAGTATTCTCCTATGTTATCTTCTAGGAGTTTTATAGCTTTGCATTTTATGTTTAAGCCTGTGATCCATTTTGAGTGAATTTTTGTGAAGAATATAATGTCTGTGTCTAGATTCATTTTTTTGCATGTGGACATCAGTTGTCCCAGTACCATTGTTGAAAAGACTGTCTTTGCTCCACTGTTTTTCTTTGCTCCTTTGTCAAAGATCAGTTGACTATATTTATGTGGGTGTATTTCTGGGCTCTCTGTTCTGTTGATCTGTTTGTCTCTTCTTCTGTCAATACTACGCTGTCTTGGTTACAGAAACTTTATATCGATAGTAAGTCATAAAGTGGAGCAGCATCAGTTCTCCAGCTTTATTCTTTTCCTTCAAAATTGTGTTGGTTATTCTGGGTCTTCTGCCTCTCTCTATAAACTTTAGAATAAGTTTGTTAATACCCACAAAATAACTGGCTAGATCCATTTTTTAAACTTCTAGCTTTTGGTGGAGTTGCATCTCTGGAGAGACTGAGGCTGGTGGTTCCAGCACTTGTTACAGGGCTATGTTGTGCTTTCTCCCATTCCCATTCCCTCTCTGCTCTTCCTTCTCTCTTGCTGGTCTGTGGAGGAAGGAGAAGAAAGGAAGACATTTCTTTCTTAGTTTCTCTGCTTTTGTTACACAGTATAGTTTTGCATATTGTCTACATTTTTCTTAGTATTATGAATGGAATGCTACTCTATAGTTAATGTGTTATGATCACAGTTAATTTGAATTTCCTGTTTGATAATTCCAAAACTTGTTATCATGTCTGAGTCTGGCTCTGATGCTTACTTTGTCTCGTCAGACTCTGTTTTCCTTGCCTTCTAGCATGCCTTGTGATTTTTGGTTGAAAAGCAGACATGATGTATTGGGTAATAGGAACTGAGATAAATAAGCCTTTAGTGTGAGGTTTTATGTTAATCTGGCTAGGAGTTGGGCTGTGTTTAATATTTGCTGTAGCTATAGATTCCAGAGGTTTCAAATTCCTCTAATGTCCTTATTTTTGTCTCCTCTGCTGTGTTTGGGCTTCCCTAAGAACTCCTCCTTTGATAGAGTCTGAATCTACAGCTCATTCAGCTGTAATCCACTGTTTTTATATTGGCATTTGTGGGGGGCATAGGGCAGAAGGGAAGTGAATATAGTCTTGTGATTAAATCTCAGTCATTTAGTGGGCCCGTGCCCCTGCCATGGGACTTTCACCGCTGTTTCTTAGCTGCTTTTTCCTTCTTTAGGTGAGACAGGAAGGCCGGAGAAGACTAGAGTCAGAGAAATGCACTTCCCCCAGGTGGGATAAGACTCTCGGAAAGTCTTTTCCCTGGAGAGTAGGCCTTTGCTACGGAGAATGCTCTGGGTCTATATCGTAAATGCTCATTCTTCCCCTCCCCCTGCCAGAGCCACAGGGAGATCATCTGTGGCTCTTCACCATGAGAATTTGGAGGAATTCCAAGGGGTAAAGCCCACAAAAGTGTGGGTGCCCACCTAAGACTGTCTCCCCCAGGAGTTTCTCACTCCCAGGTTACTCCACATTCAGCCTCCAGCTAATCATCGAAATGACCATTGTTGAGGCATATTAAAAATATTAAGAGTTTATTTGAGCAAAAGTTGATTCGAATCTGGCAGCGCGAAACCGGAAGTGCTTAGGAGCACTCCGCCCATGGGAGCGCAGGGAGGTAATTTTATAGAGAAAAGGTGAAGGCAAAATTAGGAAACTGTTGATTGGCAGTAGCATAAAGCCTAGCCGGCTGTGATTGGTTGTCCTTGGGTTTCAGTGTTGGAACCTTGAGGCAGTTGCAGGCTTAGATTTGGGTTTGTTTACACAGACCACCAGGCATTAGAGCCACCTCAGTCTAATGGCCTCCTGGCTTACAATTAAACACCATTTAAGTGTTCCTACCTGTTTGTGGCTTCCAGTCCAGGTAGGCAAATGTCAGCTGTGACTAGATTCCCCCATTTCGCCAGATTTCGGGGTGGCAGTTTTCTTGGCATACTCAGTTCTTTGATGAACCTGAGAGAAGTCATTATTTTCACTTTGTTCAGCTTTTTCTTGTAACAGCAGGAA
>NW_006786512.1:1039386-1057179 GCF_000442215.2 Lipotes vexillifer
AGGAATGACCACTTTTACAGGTTGAAGCTGAAACTGGAAATCTACACGTCGATTTTAAACTAGGAAAAACTTTAAAAAGCCCATCGATGGAAGCCAAAGCGGTCTATAGATGAATTTTTCCATTAGTTAACAAATGGGAAAACTTACATAGTTATTTCAGAGTGGTGAAATCTGTGTGAGTCTGATTTAGTTCTTACTTTTAATTTCATTTGGTCAACCAAAGAATGATGATACTGATGATAATTATTACAAGAATGAGACACACATTTCTAAGACCTTAGTTGTATTATTCCAAATTGCCAAAACCAGGGAATATAACTCCTAAAAGTGTATCGTTTTCACTAAAAACATTAAATATTCTTCCCACTTCCTAAAGATTTTCTCACCTGAACTGAGAAAAGGGGAATTTGAAATCCAGAACATTGTTGCATGTATTCATTGACTCAGATTTTCACTAATTGTTTAATCCATGGAAGTTCTACTCTCCCCAAAAGATCAAGAGCTCATTTAGACCAGGTTCTTTATCAGAGTCTGTACTTTAGCCTAGCACATCGCTCTGCACATAATACACCTTCATTAAATACTTGAATTGGATGTGGGCTTAGATGACGTTTTATTACGCTGGGTTGCCCGAGTTCTGCCATGAGTTGTGTGTCCCAGTCTACCTTGTTATTCTTATCTTTTGGCTTAAAATGCTGTGCCTTGCAAAGGCTTCTATGAGCAAATACTTAAGTAAAAAGAATTACCCCCTTTCAAAAGGGCCTGAATATGGTTTTTCACGAGGCCTATTACAGTGCCTTATACCTCATAATGATCTACTGGGGAGTTATTGTGCATGTTGTAATAGAGACTAAACTCATATCTTTCATCACCTGATTAGTATTTCTGAATTGGCTCTGGTGCCAAACGGAATATTTCCCCTTACTGTTTCTCCTTTTCAGTAGTAATATAAGCATAATAAAAAGCAGTAAAATGCATCCCCTCCCCAGAAGCAAACAAGAACCAATTACGGTCACTCCTGAGGGAAGTCTTCAGGGGAGAAAGCCAAGAAAAGCAGAGAAAGCTGAATACCTCTGCCTTTATCTGTCCTCTCTGCCTAGCTTTTTAGGATCACACTTTCACAGCCCAATTCGGATTCTTTCATGCCCAGGTAGGGAGGAAGAATTTTTGTCCTCAATACATGGTTGATGTGTTGAAAGGTATGACATGTAATCAGAGAGGGGGGTCTGTTTCTTCTAGGGCTCATTTGTGATATGCGTTTTCTGGCTATAGATGAAGACATAGGGCAGCCCTAGGAACCAAGCCCAAGAAGCGTTAATGAAGGCCCACTCTATGCTACGCACTGTCCACCTTCCTTACCTGTAGCCCACCAGAAGGTGGGGAGATACGGAATAGGAGAGGCTGAGAGGGCTGGGGTTGAACATGGAGCAACCCTGTGCCCACTCTGTGGTCACTCACAGCAACCACCCTCTGTGGAGGGTCCTGGGCTGTTTGTCCTCTGAGCAGTATTTTGCCCTCCCTGTGCTCTGCTGTGCATCACAAGGAAGCCAACCTCTGCAGGGCCTTGGTTTTGCCTTTAGGGTTGGTTTTCTTGCTTTGATCCATCTTCTCACCAATATCAGTCACCAAGCTCCTTCTTTCCCTGTTTAATCATTTATAAAATAAAATTATTTTCCTTATTTCTCTGGTTTATGGTTGGAGAGGGATGGGATGGGGAAGGGTCTCCAGCTCCCCTCAGCGGTGGGAGGGTGGCAGCATCTCCAGCAGCGGCTGGACCTCTAGGACCAGGAGGCCCTCCAGGTTTCCAGCTCCCACCAGGACACCTGGCTCCGGCTCTGGCAACGCCTCCTCCTTCCTCTGTCCCCCCACCTGAGGGCTTCCTGCTTGGCTAGCATCCAGGTTACCTCCTCATCGCCTCTCTGGCTTCTCAGCTCTTGCACCACCTGTAAAGCTAGTTTCCAGCATTAAATTCCCTCCATGGGAAATACTGAGCGCTTTCCATTTTCCCGCTCAGACTTCAGCTTCTACCTACCTTTCTGGTATATTTGTCCCAGTCCCGGAAGGGCAGTTCCTCAATGCCAAGTGTTTTATTGTCACAAAGTTGCTTTTTTTTTTTTTGCGGTACACGGGCCTCTCACTGCTGTGGCCCCTCCCGCCGCGGAGCACAGGCTCCGGACGCGCAGGCTCAGCGGCCATGGCTCACGGGCCCAGCCGCTCCGCGGCATGTGGGATCTTCCCGGACCGGGGCACGAAACCGTGTCCCCTGCATCGGCAGGCGGACTCCCAACCACTGTGCCACCAGGGAAGCCCCACAAAGTTGCTTTTTAAAAAGTTAATTCAGACCATGGTGCTAACGTGTCATCTCAGTAGGATGTTATGAACACTTATTGCTGGAAACGCATAAGATCAACTCTGGTACCTGGTAACTGAGAAGGGCTTAGATGCATTTTTCTCAGTGAACTTTAATTAAATGCAATGTTAACTCTTCCACAGTGTGAGCCATGATCTCTGTAGGAGGAAAGGGCAGGTGCGATGGGTCATTGTTCCTGCTGCGTAGACACTGGAATAAGACTGACCTGGATTCACTTCCCACCTCTTCCAGTCATTAGCTGTGTGAGCTCAAGTCCCTATGTGTTGCTGGCCTTAGTTTTCTCAATAAAGTATGAGAGTAATAATAAGATAACACATGTAAAAGGCCTGACACAGGAAGTCCTTGGTCTTGCTTTTAGGGCTGCTTTTCTTGTTTGGATTCTCACTAATCACCCCATCCTGCTTCTTTCCCTCTCCTATTGAGGAAATGAAATTTATAAAATGAAATTCCTCTCCTCATTTCACTAAAGCTCAGCTAAAGTGAAATTCTCAAAAATAAAAACTTTACTTGAAAGCCAAGGGAAAACAAAAAGGAAATAAATAAGCAGATACAAAAGCAGTAAAGTCATACTCCCTATGGAAGACGCATTGGCAGTGACTTTGTGTCCCAGGGACCCGGCCTACCTGTCACAGCCCTCTGCCTCACAGCGCATGGCTGCTAGGCACCAACGTAGCTCTTACATCATAGAAACTTGGAACTGAATACGGGATGAAGTCCCTTTCAAAGACAAGTTTTTATTCCCCCCCCCCCCCCCCCGCAAGTAAAACTTTCCCTGCTTTCTCCCTGCATGTGTTTTTTGGAGGTTTTATTTAAATAAAGGGACTGTCCCCCCCTCTCAAAGCATCTATTCATTATGTTGCCTCCAAACCTAAAATCTCTGAGCCAGGGAAGGTTCTGAGAATGCTGCCTTTCAACAGATTAAACAGCCTCTTGGTCCTGGGATTATCTTGCTAAAAGGCAACCTGTGTACGTTTTGCTCCTTTAGAAGTTGCAAATCAAAGGAACTGGTTGAAGTCTGATGCTTCCCCTGCTTTGGTAATAGTTTCTTTTCAGGGCTCCAAGGAAACAAAAAGGGAACTGTCCAACCATATTGACTACCTAGGGACCACTTGGTAGCCTTTTGCTTAAATATAGTCATTTTTGTAGAAACAAATACAAAGATGCAATCTTCAAATAATGTTTCATCGCGCCCACCAAAGAATAAACATTCATCAGTTATCCTCAAGCATGGGCATCTTCTTGACCTCTGGCTCAGGCAGCCTCTCAAAGACTACTGCAAAGGAAAATAGATTTTTTTTCCCATAGGAAAGAAAAGGTTACCTCAGAAGCTTATCCTATATTCATCTACTCTAGACCACATATACCTACACTTCCTCCTTCTAAGACAGGAAGAAGAAATGGGTTTCTGCTGTTATTTTCAAGAATAGCCAGAGGCTTCTACAATTTGGATACATAACCAGGCACAGTCCTAGACATATAAACCAACCTGTGTAATGTAAAGAGACAAGGTGCATGAGTACTGGGAACTCACAACCTGGAAATAATCAACTGTTTTTGGGGTTTTTTTTGCAGTACGCGGGCCTCTCACTGTTGTGGCCTCTCCCGTTGCGGAGCACAGGCTCCGGACGCTCGGGCTCAGCGGCCATGGCTCACGGGCCCAGCCGCTCCGCGGCATGTGGGATCCTCCCGGACCGGGGCACGAACCCGCGTCCCCTGCATCGGCAGGCGGACTCTCAACCACTGCGCCACCAGGGAAGCCCTAATCAACTGTTTTGACTGCACACATATCCAGCGCCCTGGTGCCTGCTGGCCTCCCTGCTTTTGAACATGATTCCAGGTGATTTGGCATCACGAATTCTCTCTTTTTTGAGGAGGTGGTACAGGGAGTCTGTGAGCTCATGGTCCCTTTCCCATGAAAGGTCTGCCATGAGAGGGCGCGGGCTACTTCAGGACAGAGTCGGTCTCTGTTCAAAGCTGCTATTGAATTTGGCCAGATTGACATTCCTTGGTCTATGCTAGTTGTAGACAGAATGCTGCTAAAATATTATAATATTGCTTGACATTTGTGCTCTAGTGATTTCGAGAGGAAGAAAAGGTCTAGATGCCAGCAAGGTGATGAAAATGTTTAAGTTCAGTGCGATTTCATTCTAAATGAATCTGTGTCTCATCTATGCTGTTCTTAAAACTTAGGATTCTTTTCCCTTTTTTCCTTAATTCTATTATAACATTAAAAGCAGCAACCCATCTGAAACTTATTGTTAATAAAAAGGAAGACATTGGGCTTCCCTGGTGGCGCAGTGGTTGAGAGTCCACCTGCCGAAGCAGGGGACACGGGTTCGTGCCCCGGTCCGGGAAGATCCCACATGCCGCGGAGCGGCTGGGCCCGTGAGCCATGGCCGCTGAGCCTGCGCATCCGGAGCCTGTGCTCCGCGGCGGGAGAGGCCACAGCAGTGAGAGGCCCACATACCGCAAAAAAAAAAAAAAAAGGAAGGCATATGTTTATACATGTATATTCATATTTAGGTACCTAAAGTATTTAAAATTAATATTGACTTTTTATTTTCCCTATTTATTATATATTAAGACAAAGGAAAAACCTACCAATTTATTTTCAATGCAATGTCTAATATTTGCAAAAAGTATGGGTTTTTAGTATAGAGTATAATCATCTCTGTGTTAGTTTTCTGTGATTGCTGTAACCAATTGTGTGAGCCACCACAAGCTTAAAGAAACACAAATGAATAACCTTACAGTGCTGTAGTTTAGAAGTCTGAAGTTGGTCTCACTGGGCTATAATCAAGGCATCAGCAGTCCCGTTCCTCTGAAGCCTCCAGGGGGAAATCATGTATTGTTCCGCCTTTTCCATCTTCCAGAGGCTGCCCTCACTCCTTGGCTGTTGGCTTCCTCCACAATCAAAGCCAGCAAAATCGGGCTGAGTCCTACTCCCACTGTTAGCTCTCTGGTTCTAACTCTTCTGCCTCCCTCTTCCGTCTCTTAAGGACCCTACAATTACAGTTACATTGGAGCCACCTAGAAACATCAGAATAATCTGCTTATTTTGATCCTTAACTAAATCACATCTGCAGAGTCCCTTTTGCCATGTAATCTAACATATTCATAGGTTCTGAGGATAAGGACGTGGACATCTTTGGGGACTATTATTCTGCCCACCACAATCTCATAGGTAAATGTACTACTTACCTTCTGGAAGTGGCATAAACAGCGTTGTGTTGATGGTTCTATCACCACCTTTGACAGAATATATCTTTGCCATTACCAGATATTTCAGAAAAATAGAGTGAAGGGGTTTCAGTAGGACTAGGGGACTCAGCTGTGTAGCTGTGTAGCAAGTCATTTCCCTGGGATTCCAATTCAGCACCTTCATCTGAAGAATGTGGGCTTCAGATGCTTCAGGGCTTTATCTAGATCCTAGAGCTGTTCTGATAGTCGCAGAATCCTGAAAACTCTGTATACCACTTTGCAGATGAAAGAGATGGTACACTAGCTGCCCCAGTGCGTTCCAGGAACTTGAGTATGTAAAACCACAAAGAAGCATCATTTAAAAATTAAAACTTTGGGCTTCCCTGGTGGCGCAGTGGTTGAGAGTCCACCTGCCGATGCAGGGGACACAGGTTCGTGCCCCGGTCCGGGAAGATCCCACATGCTGCAGAGTGGCTGGGCCCGTGAGCCATGGCCGCTGAGCCTGCGCGTCCGGAGCCTGTGCTCCGCAACGGGAGAGGCCACGACAGTGAGAGGCCCGCGTACCGCAAAAAAAAAAAAAAAAAAAATTAAAACTTTATAACAATACAAATTGCAGGAAGAGAATCTTAACTACATGAGAGAGGATGAAGTCGCTCATTTCCATTCTAAATCAGTCCTTTGTCCCTATCCCCTGAGATAGGTCATTTTAATCTGTATTCATGTTTATCTTCTTGTGTCTTCTGCCCTGATGTTTGTTATGCTGTGGGTAGATATTGATTCCCTTCTCATTAAGCCTGCAAACATCTAATCATTCCTATCTGTTTGGTTGTTTTCATTTTTAATAATTTATGTTTAAATTTTGGCAAATCGAATGGTCTTAATTTTGCCCTTTGAATGCCTGTGCATTCAAGTTCTTTAGGCAGATTTTCTCTCTTGCTTTTTTAATCCTATTTTGAGTTTTATAAAAATGGATGTTTCTTGTTATTCCCCGACCCATAATTTTCTTCAGTGAGCTTTTTGTTTAATTTTCTTTTGCTTTAACATTTTATTTTTCAGACACCTCTCATTGAACCTCACGTTCCTCTTCGTCCTGCTAACACCATTACCAAGGTAATGGGATGTAGGTGGGTTGATGAGCCAGCAGAGCTAGCTTCTTAAGTAACTACTGGAAGTGGTCCATATGTCAGAGCATCACATCAGGAAACTGTGCATACAGTTTCTAGAAACAGTACATATCGGTGTGTCTCAGTTCTCAGTATAAAACAGTGACATGTCACACGAGTGAACAATGCAAATGTACGAGTGGATTGTATTTTCAAGTGCAGAGTCAGATTGGAAAGTGATTTAGTGATGCATCTGGTTTGTTTTCCATCTATAAACTCTCCTTTCTCTTCCCCTCCTCCCATCTGATTAAAATTCAGGTTCCTTCAGAGAAGATCCTCAGGGCTGGAAAAATATTACGAAATGCCATTCTCTCTCGAGCACCTCACATGATAAGAGATAGAAAATACCACCTAAAGACATACAGGTATGTGCAATAATTCTAAAGGCTATGGCCCCCTCAGATTAGTGATTAGTGAAGTTAGAACAAACTTGTGTTTCCCTGTTTTCCATCCATGGGCAGCATGTTTTATAATCCTCCAGGTTCTGGAAGTTAAGCTTGTCTTGGATCCCCACTTAACTCTAATTAGCCTTCATATTCCCAGGAGTTACTCCTAAGCTAATTTGCTTAGACATTGGTTTAACTGTGATGAACATAGAAAACTTTTGTAATTTTGTTTGCTAAAGTGTATTTTAGGAAAACTGCTAGATTTAGATGAGATTCAACTAACATTTACTAAGTGTTCATTTGTACCTGAAGCCCTGTACCAGGCCACTTTATGTATATTATCTCATTTCATCCTCATCACAACCTGCGAGGTAGGTGTGTAGCCTTTTTTCAGATGATAAAACTGAGGCTCAGAAGAGATTAAATAGTTTTCCTTGACCAAGTCACAAATCTAGTGAATGGCAGTGCCAGGATTTAAACCAAGGTTGGTTGATTTACAAGTTTAATTCATTCATTCTGTCATTCATTCATTCCACACATTTATTAAGCACCTACTGGGCACCAGGCATTATTGTGTTCCAACCCCTAAGGATACAGGAGTGAAAAAAATATAAAATGCCCTTTACATAATTTACTTTCTAATGTAGGATTTCATTCTAGTATGCATATAGTAAGATATGCAACTCTGTTTCACATCTATAATCATATAGAATAAAGACTCATTATAGCTGCCACTGGAGTCAAGAAATGATAAAGACAGGGGCTGTATGATTTAGTTGACCTTCTGGATGACTGAACCATGGTGGGTAAATGAAGGATTCGTGTCTAATCTTTAACTTTTATCAACTCAGCAGCGGTTTAGGAGCTAGAACGTCCTGTCTGTGGCACAAAAGCCTTCCCTCCCTCTCCCTGTGCCCACGGTTCAGACTCACAGCCCTCTTTCAGCAATCAGTCGGACTCTCTCATTTAGCCTTGTTTAGACATGACCTCAGAACCCATCAAACTTATCATGAGTCAAAACCCACTTGACTCACATGAACCAAATTCATAAGACACAGTGAAAAGCTAGAATACAAATTTTAAAGTTACCACAAAGGATACATATATATATATATATATATATATCTTTCTAGTGACTGTCAACCATGATAGTACCTGTAAAATTATACCTGGTTTACCCTAGAGCAAACCTTCCAGTTTGTGTACCTCAAATCCAGTCTCTTTCCCAAGGACAGAGATGGAAACACATTGCAAATTCTTTCTCTTTGGATCACTTTTTCGGCACTCCCTGCAAACTAACACTCTTCTGCTTGCATTTGTCATGAATATGTTTATAAGACCAAAACTGGCAGTTTGTTACATTTAGATTGGCCTCTTCTTGATAGAATTCTGGAAATGAGATGGGATTTGAGAAACACTTTAATCAGTAGCGTGCTCCTCTTAGGGCATGTTCCCTCTCTTAAGACAGATTGCTCCCCTTTCCCTTTTAATGTGGATATTTACCAGCTACCATTTTGGGTGATTACATTTGGAAGCCTTTTCCTTCAACTCTGGAAGTTCATTTCTTTTTTTGGCGTCTGTAGTTCCTACACACTGTTACAATTTTGAGGGAAGTAAAGGTTAAAACTCATGTGTCCATGTCCTCAGAGAGAGAGTTCAAACTCTTTAACTCATTAAGTGGATCTCAAAAATCTCATACAGCTAAAGGACCTTTTTCTTTTTAAATTTATATTCCCTTAATTTAAGATGTGATTATGCTTTCCCAAGTGTTGACTTGCATTAGGGAAATTCCATTAAAGATGTCATCTTTGGTGACAAATAATGGGAACCAGAAGTCAGAAACCATAATCTCTTTCTTGCTCCATAGTCCTAAGATTTTAACCCCCTGAAATATAGGTGTTATGTCTGTTCCACACCCTATGACACAAATTAATGATCTGTTGATAATGACCCATGGGCGCAACCGGAAGCCAGAGGCATGATTTCTTTTTCCCGCAGGACATTTTGAGTGCCTGGTCCCAGATCTTGTTTCCAGTCCCATCCTCTCCCTCCCTCCTGTTTTCACCTGCCGCCACTTCTATCATTACTGCAGTGCAAAGGGATTGAAGTCTCCCCAGATGCAGCATCACCCCCGGTGATCACCACACTAGAGATCAGCTGTCGATTTTAAAATAGCTAAAGATCATTAATAGAGAGGAAACCCGGTGATTCCACCAGCCACAAGTGGCACAGCTGTGTGTCTTTGTTCTGTGTTCTGACTGCAAGACTCTTACACCCTGTCCCAGGGCCGAGAGGCTCTGGGATCATCTCAACACCATATGCTCTTTTTAGTAAAAGTAATCATTGAATTAAAAGCCACATGAAATTGATTTTTTTATACTTTTACATGACTTTTCCCATTAATAAATTCTCAAATTAGATGAGGAACACGACAGATCATACGTTTGGTTCACAGTGAATAGTAACTAGGTGCCTCTTTGCCCATTGAAGCTCTAAAGTGTAGGTGTGGACTGTAATCAGAGCAGTCCTAGAAATCTAACAACCTTCTCAGGACATCCTCCTTGTGGTGTATTCTTGGGTCAGACCCGAATCAGGACATCCCAGGAGTTCTGGTAGATTTCAGAGTTCCAGGAGTCTTCGAACTGGACATGGCCTTTGAAGGCATCTTTTCCTCCTCTTTTCTTTTACAGATGAAAAAGCTGAGAACCAGAGATTTGAAACAATACGGTCAGAGTCACACAGCTAATAAGTAGTAGACCTGGTGCTGGATCTCATGACTTCCCTCCCAGGCTCAGCTCTTCCTAAAGTGCACCAGCACTGGGAATCTCCTCCAGTTCAAACTAGAGAGGGGCTCCCTGGGCTGGAACCAGTCTTAGTGCCCCAGAGAGGGTGGCATCCTCAGCACAGGAGTAGAGGTCACCGGTGACTCAGACCCAGCTGCAGGCAGCCAGCTGCTCTGAGACTCCCCGCTTATTCCTGTCCCTTGGGATTCCTCCCCCGGACTTCAAGATGCCATTTCCTCCATTGAACAGTCATGCCACGAACACCTCTCTCCCCGCTGAAGGTTTCCTAATATGTGTGTACAGTCATATGTTTCCAAACTAATGCACGTAGTTTGCCCATCCTGACCAGCTCACCACAGAGGGGCATCACAGGGATGAACACATGCCTGTACAGAAAGGATCTGGAGCTCTTCAGATGCCAGGCTCTGTCGAGGTGCAGATGCTCATCGCATCACACTTTTTTCAGAGATTTGCATCGCTAATTGCCTGTTTCTCCCAGCGCCCCTCTAAGGAAGCTCAGTAGTATTACTTGAAAACAGAAAGTGCTATATAATTTTGCATTTATGCATAGCCTTTCACGGAGCATCTCCTAGGGGCTCACAAACCTTAACTCATTCCTCAAAAGGCTCCGGTGAAGGAAGTCAGAATTAGGCTTTGCCTTCATTTTACACTGAGATTTTTCTGGGACCGGCTCAAGAGTTTCTGGCCCTGAGATTCGCTTGCCAGGTCACGCTCCCCGTCTAGTTGCCCTTTAGTCTCCCCTGGGGCTGCCGCCTGTCATGCTCTTTAGTTTAGCCAGGCTTGCCTAGAAGGTCCTCTCGTGAGTTGAGTGGTTTTATTGATTTGTACAAAAGTTTGAGAACCTGAGGCCACATCACGCAGTGCTTTGTTTGCCATGAGGCCTCTTAGGGTGGAAGAGCATGGAGCCCTGTGAGAGGGTCTACCTCTCAGAAGCCATCTCCTGTCCTTCATCTGCAAGGGGGTGACTTCCCCTCCTTTGTGTCCTACCGCTCCCTAGACAATGCTGCGTGGGGACCGAGCTGGTGGACTGGATGCTGCAGCAGACTCCGTGTGTTCACTCCCGAATTCAAGCTGTTGGCATGTGGCAAGTCCTGGTAGAAGACGGTGTTCTCAACCACGGTAAGATGAGCCACGGTCCCTGGAAAACCCTCAAGAAATGCTAGGAAGTGCACTTCCCTAGGTAGGTTGTGGCTGAACTCGCACATGGGCCAGAAAGAATTATGATCCCTTTAGGGACCCGCAGAGCTAGCATCTTCATTCAGCAATACAAATGCAGCAAGTGGATGCCGTTGATTGCAGTGTTCCACCATTGTACCTTCCTAACTTGGGAGAGCGGATGAATGGAAAATGAAATTGAAACCTGAGTGCATCAGTTCCAATTATGTTTATTAGTTTGCATTCACGGTTCATCGATAGCATGATTATACTCTGAGCATTGCATAGCAGTCCTGATGCAGGGGCCGACGGAAGAGCAGCGGAGTGTGTGGCGGGCTGATAACATGGAAGAGAGTACTGAATTCAGAAGCTGAGTTTTCTGGGAGAGCCAGTTTTTTTGTACCCACATGTAATATCAGGAGTGTGCTCTGTGGCATAGCCCCTGATATCCACAGGGGCTCTAACTGAGCAGAGTAGCTATTCAGGACTGGAGTGGAGCTGTGATTGAACTCCTCATGGCATTTGTTTAAAGATCACTTTTCCAAACTGACAAACTATTAAAATCATTCCTTTAATTTTTAAATACCTGGGAATCTAATGATGCTCTTGCCAGTGTTTTCACTGACTTTACTGTGTATACAAATCACCTGGAACTCTTGTTAAAATGCAGATTCTGATTCAGCAGGGCCGGGATGGGTCCAGAGAGTCTGCATTTCCAAAAGCTCCCAGACGACGCTGATGCTGCAGTTCCAGGGATCATAGTTTGAGCAGCAAGGATCCTACCACTCCTCCTTATCTTTGGATAGGGTTGATGCTCCCTCCTGAAAAGGGGCTTAAGAGCTTTAAGACACAGAGATGAGGGATTCTAAGCCAAGTTTATGACTTTGTCCTACCGAGATCTAAATCTTCTTGTTTAAAGGGAATAAGAGAGAGAAAAAAAAAAAACTCTTTAAAACTTGAACTGGAAGGAAATTACCATAATATCCTAGGGGTATTTGACCTAGATGTTTGGTATATGACCTAGATGCTTGGTCTTGTCGGCTTTGTTCAGACAATTTTGTTTTAATTTTTTAACTGCAGACAGACGTGTTTATAAGCAGTACACATAGAAAGAAAAACATCAATTCTGATCCTGACGAAGTTGGTTTTTCTGTTTTTTGCTAAGTCTGTACTTTGAAAAAAACAAACAAACATTATAGATCATGATCTGGCAGTTGGTTATTTTCCTGTTTAGGACATATAACCCACATGCTAGAAAATGTCACCAAGTCAGTTCTTGCTGGTCAGAGTGCTCATCTCAGGAAAGCTGGCAGGTTCTCATACGAGAGTCCCAGGGCAGCTCAGGAGATGGGCGGGTCAGAGAGGGCTGTGAGGTGCATGACTGCAGCCGGGAGGTCGCGTCCTACAGCTGCACCGGCCTGGGTGAGGCCGAGGGAGAAGGGTGAGGAGTCTCACCACTTTGCTGCCACTTGGCTCTCTTGCCCGACACCGTCCATCCGTTTCTGGTAAACGGGCCCGTGAGGCAGAGGTGCAGCAGCTGACGCTTGCCTCCGTGTTTCCCATAGTGGACCAGGAGCATCATTTCCAAGATAAATATTTATTTTATCGATTTCTGGATGATGAGCATGAGGATGCCCCTTTGCCTACAGAGGAGGAGAAAAAGGAGTGTGACGAGGAGCTGCAAGATACCATGCTGCTGCTGTCGCAGATGGGCCCCGACGCCCACATGAGGATGATCCTCCGCAAACCGTGAGTGAGACCGTGCGGCTCCCCCTGCAGGTCACCCATGCAGAGGTGCACACCTGGGCGGAGGAAGGCAAGGCTGACTTCAAAAGACATGGCCGGACTTCCCCGGTGGCGCAGTGGTTGAGAGTCCGCCTGCTGATGCAGGGGACACGGGTTCGTGCCCCGGTCCGGGAAGATCCCACGTGCCGCGGAGCGGCTGCGCCCGTGAGCCATTGTCGCTGAGCCTGCGCGTCCGGAGTCTGTGCCCCGCAGTGGGAGAGGCCACGGCAGTGAGAGGCCCGTGTACCACAAGAAAAAAAGATGTGGGCTTCCTTCCCCCAGGGCCAAAGGAGAGATGCTGAAGGAGTGACAGATATGTTTGCCTCTTGTGTTTGAGCCAGATAGCTCCACTTCCCTCTTGCGTGAGTTAAAACTATAGAGATTTTTCGCAGTTGGCTCGGGGTGTCCAAACTGGGTCCACGTATTAAATGACCTTTGGTCCACGACGAACAAACTGCTCTGCTTCTGTGCCAGCCTGTGGAAGCCCCTTTCTTCCTGATGCAATAGGACAGAGGTTGTCAGAACCGTTAGACCTCACACCTGTGTTTGTATGCCTGCTTTCATTCATTCAGCACATACTTTCACCCCATGCAGAGGCTTCTGCTCCTTAGCTTAAAGACACATTCTTTTTTTATTTTTTTTAATTGAAGTATAGTTGATTTACAATATTGTGTTAGTTACTGGTGTACAACGAAGTGATCCAGGTTTATATTTTTTTTCAGATTATTTTCCACTGTAGGTTATTGTAAGATATTGAATAGTTCCCTATGCTATACAGTAAATCCTTGTTGTTTATCTGTTTTATGTACAGTAGTTTGTATCTATTAATCCCATAGTCCTAATTTATCCTCCCCCCTCCCTTTCCCCTTTGGTAACCGTAAGTTTGTTTTCTATGTCTGTGAGTCTTTCTGTTTTATATATAGATTCACTTGTATTACTTTTTAGATTCCACATATAAATGATACCATATAATATTTGTCTTTCTCTGTCTGAGTTACTTCATTTAGTATGATATACTCTAGGTCCATCCATGTTGCTGCAAATGGCATTATTTCACTCTTTTTTATACCTGAGTGGTATTCCATTGTGTGTGTGTGTGTGTGTGTGTGTGTGTGTGTGTGTGTATGCCACATCTTCTTTATCCATTTATCTGTTGATGGAAATTTAGGTTGTTTCCATGTCTTGGCTATTGGGAATAGCACTGCTATGAACATAGGGCTGGATGTATCTTTTCGAACTAGAGTTTTTACCTTAAGGGCACATTCTTAAGAGAACACCACTGCTCCATTTAACTCTTCAAGGCCTCCAATCAGCCAGTGAGGTGTTCCCTCCCTTCCAGCTCAGTGGAAACCCACCTGACCATCAGCTAAAGTCGAGGACTCTGATGAGTTTTATCAGATCAATCCAGAA
Organism: Lipotes vexillifer; assembly: GCF_000442215.2. Taxonomy (NCBI): domain Eukaryota; kingdom Metazoa; phylum Chordata; class Mammalia; order Artiodactyla; family Lipotidae; genus Lipotes; species Lipotes vexillifer. The sequence continues at coordinate 1,053,662 of NW_006786512.1, forward strand.
AGACTGTATTGAGCCCCTCGTCTGTTCAGGGCACTCAGCTAATTGCCACAGGGCATATGATGAGGGGTATATGCCTCAGTCCCAGCCTCAGGGAGACCGTTTCAGTGAGGGGTGACTTGGCCCCTGGATCTGAAACCACCGCACACAGAGCTTACGTTTTTCTGCTGGAAATGAAATCCCTCTCCACCCGGCAACCGGTGTGCGCCAGCTGTGGGTGTCGACTCCCAGTCACTGGCTTGGCCGACCTCCATTCGTCAGCGGGGCTCGACAAGAGCCTTATACTTTACCCGTCTCGCGTGTCCCCTGGGCGCTTGCCAAGAGCGAGGTGTCCCTCAGACCAGCTTCCCGGCGTGGGCCCCGCACACCAACTCACAGCAGCCTCTCACTGCACCCTCCTTCCCTTTCCCCAGGATTCTCCCCTTGCCCTTGCCCTTGCCCTTACTCCGTGCTGCAAAAAGGCTCTTCAGCATAGCTCATTTTTCGTCACACCGTGACCCCTTTGTCACAACTTACTCTCGGGTCTCAGTGTCCTGCGCCGTGGGTTTCAGAGGCCTTCTCTCCACCCAGTTAGCGTCGTCATCCTTAACTCCAGAGCCGTGGTTTTTAACTCCTTCAGCCTCAAAACGCTTTCTTCAAACAAAAATGTTGCTGGAAAATCCAAAATATCAAACAGAAAAGCCAGAGCTTCACTGACCTAATCATGCGTCGTAGTCAAGAAAACTGCCCAGTAATTTATGTTTTCTCTGCCCTGAAGGACCACAGGGGTTGGGGAGCCACGGGAGAATCCTCAGGCCTTGGGGAACTCAGATGAAGGCCCCCACTCTAAACCGTGTTCTCCTTCCTGTCAGACTGCTTCCCCTCTCTCTTCCCCACACCCCCGTGTCTTATTGGCCTTTGTTTACCTCATCATTTGCTGGCTTCATCCCTTCTTGCTCTTCTTGCTGCCATCTTCATTCAAACCCACATCACACAGTGGTTCTGAAGGGGGTTTTGGTTGCCACACTGCTGGCGTTTGCTGGGTAGTTGCAAGACCTAGGGATGCCGAACACACACCAGTACCTAGAACCCTCCAAAACAAGCTGCCCTGAAAAGAATGCCCCTGTTGAGAAACATTATTGGAAACTGTGAGTTTCTTAAAGGCAAAGACATAGCTCATTTTACTTCATTCATTCATTCATTTGGTCATTTAGCCAATATTTATTGAACATCTATTTTGTCCTAGATACTATGTTAGTTGCAAACGTTGCACCATTGAACTAGAGGGTTGCACCTCCTTCCTGGAGCTTTCTGTCTGGGACAGAAGACAGACCATAAACAACTAGTTATGCAAGTAATCATTTAATCACCACTGCACTACATGCTACAAAGGAAAATGTAGTGTATGTTGATAGAATGTAATATGGAGAGGGAAATTGAACTTGTTGTGGAAATTAGAAAAGGCCGTATCCCTAGCTCTGTGCATTACACCAAGTTGACCATCAGTAAACCTTTGCTTAGTGAATGAATGAATAAATGAACATTTAGCCCCAGCTCTGATGTTCCCCAGCTCTCCCTTGCTTCAAGGGAGACAGAAATGCCATTCAATTCCCAAGTATTTTTGAGCATCTACCAAAGATGTTTTTAAAAAGTAGCAAAATGGTTCATGCCTTTGGAGAGTTTCTAATCCAATGGGATAGGCACTCCCAAACTAGATTCAGATGCAACAAACATATATTGAGTGCTGGTTGTGTGCAAAGCACCACGCAAGGGATATTTGTGCTAATTGTTTGATTCACCCTCACAAGAGCCTGAGAGCTGGGTTCATGAGTTACCCTTAGAGATAGGAGCCTGTACTCGTGCTCCTTTTTTCTTCCATCCAGCATTGAATCGCATGATCCTCGGCAGCCCAAAGATTCTTCAGAGAAAGTTACATTCCAAAGTTTGGACTTTTTTAACCTATCACTGGCTGCTAAAGTACAGGTTTCACCCGTATCCCAAGGTACCTCATTTTGGGCGCCCTTGGGATCTTCCCATCTTTTCAGGTTTTATGAAATCTCAAATGTTGGAATTGGGCTGGTAGTTCTTTTGACTTGGTACTCTTAGATTTCCTTTCTATTGGAATGACAGCCCCTAAGAAATGGAGAAGTGAAAAAGAATGAATCTAATTTTATGAGACAGACTTTCAAACTATACACACACACACACACACACACACACACACACACACACACACACACACACACACACACACACCATTTTTTTGATCTGATAATAACCTTTGGAGCTTCTATTTTACTTAAGTGGAAAGAAAATAAGCTGAGTTGATCAAGAATTGACGGTATCACTGCTGTCCTTGAAGAGAGCAGCCGAGCACTTTGCTCCTGGGAACTTGAGGGCATGTTCACAGGTTCTGTAAATGTTGACTTTTTACTGCCCAAACTGCCAAGTCATTAAGAAATATGGAGGCATGAGATGCCTTGGTTCCATATTGACCGGGGTAAGACCCCCCAATATAGTAACTCAGCACAGCTGCACTTTATAATAGTCACCACTGCCAGAGAGGTTGCAGAACTCTGATAATTACTGAGAAAGAAATAACACAATATTCTTTGATGAGAAGATTACTTTGAGAATTTGATTGTATAATGAAGATGTTGCTTTGAAAGGTACTTCCTATTGTTCTGAATCTGAGACTCACTAGCAAAAAAAAACGTGTCACTTGTTTTGACAGGCTACTTAGAAAAATTCTCTGTTTATTACATTAACTGCGGCATTTTAACTGTCAAACTATGAAGGAATGTTCCGTAGTTTAAAAAACAGAATAGAGCTTCAGGGGAAATTTTTTGGCACACTCTTGTTGCTGTTGGTATTGAAAAAAAACATACATTCTGAATGCGAAATTAGCTTTTTATGTGGTGGCAGGCAGAGTGACTCACAATGCCCATCCCGGTTTTACAGGTGCAGACCTGGATGGCATTTGGGGGCAAGTGCTATAGAACAGTGACAGTTTGATGGTGCTTTTGTTGCAGCTTCCAGACAGGGCCATGAAACCTAAAATGAGCTCTTGGAGCTTATTGTTTTGATTTTGCTTTGTTTAAAAGTCTAAAAACAAGAGGTTACCCTACAGCAAATAGATACAGTGGAGACCCTTACCAGCAGAGACATGCCTTCTGGCTACCTTTGAGCAGGTACTTTGGAGAGGGGCCATGGGCAAAGAGATGTGGAATGAGCAGGTAAGCAGGATGTTATGAACTTGAGGCCAGGTGCATAAAAAGAGACTTCAAGGAGACAAAGAAGGCCCTTGCCATACAAGCGTCCCAGCTTCTCCTTCCAAGTAAAGTGAGACATAGTGCTGCGCTGTTTAGAATGATCTATCAGAAACCAGCCTAAAGGCGGGAGGGAAATGAAGAAAATGCCATTTCCCAAATCTAATTCTAGGTCTGTCTGCAATTTTGAAATTCCCTAAAATCCTAGAAGCTTAAGACAGTTGGGTCTGAGCAGAAGGGGGAAAAAATGAAATTAAAAAAAAAAAATTATAT
>NW_006786512.1:1057241-1078421 GCF_000442215.2 Lipotes vexillifer
TATATATATATATATATATATAAACACATAAGAGAACTGTTGGTAGGTTCTGGAGTCTTCCAAATGGGTAAGAAACTCATAAGCTTGAGTTCATTTATTTCGTGTGATTGAGTAATATTTTCTAATATATCCTATGGGGCATAAGATTGAAAGGAAACAATTTAAGATAATCAAGTGATATGAGAAAATACCAGAAGGGGGAAGGAGGATTGTTTATCAGTCAGTTGGCTACATTAAGACAGCCTCCACCCTCCGTTTCACGCACTTGCTCTAGAGGGCACTTGAGAGGCTGTGTGTTTTCGTTAGCAGAGCCTGCTTTTTTTGTTTGTTTGTTTGTTTTTGTTTTTTTGTGGTAAGCGGGCCTCTCACTGTTGTGGCCTCTCCCGTTGCGGAGCACAGGCTCCGGACGCACAGGCTCAGCGGCCATGGCTCACGGGCCCAGCCGCTCCGCGACATGTGGGATCTTCCCGTGTCCCCTGCATCGGCAGGCAGACTCTCAACCACTGCACCACCAGGGAAGCCCGAGCCTGCTTTTAATAGGGTCTTTACCTGTCCAAGCTGTTTTGGAGGGTGTGAAATTTGAAATCCTGATAGTTACAGGGAAATGTGTTTCCTCAGGGGAACCCAGATTAGCAAGCCTAAAATGCGTGGTGCCTAGGGGTTTGATTTCTGTTGGGATGTGCCAAGAGAATGTTCAGAGTTATGAAGTCCATCCTCGGATGCAAATCAGATGAAAAGAGAAGCATGACTGAAAGAGCTAATCTTTATGAAATTTAAAAAAAAAAAAAAGATTTTATTGTGATTCTTTTTCTTCACTGCGTGACAAACTTTGCCTTTGTTTTTCCTGGAAAGATTTCTGTGCCCTAAGTGTAAGCTTGTGGAATTTACCAGAAGAAATGATTGCAGTAAGTGGGCCATTCGTTTCTTGAGTTTAGATTTGCCTCTCCCCTATGAAAGCAATTTACCACTTATTCCTTATGTTTACATGCCCAGGAACGCAACTATTGGATTGCTGCCATTAGGATTCAGATTTGGGAGACAGACAGATGGGTGTAGCTGCCATTTACAGTTTAGAGATCATTATTGGATTGCCTCAAGATTTTTATGACTTTTTACTGTTAAAGTCAATCTGTTCCTCATATAGAAAATTTGGAAACTACTGAAAAGACTCAAAGAAGAATAAATAACACCTGCCAATCACATCTTCCAGAGATAATTATTATTAACGTTTTGGTGCCTATCCCTCTGGTTATTTTTCAATCCCTAACTTTTTACAGTTAATAATATGTCATGGCATTCTCTTTTAACCTTAAATATTTTTTAAAGGTGGGATTTTTAGTAGGTGCATAGTGGTCTATCCTCTGAATGCTCCTCAGTGCATTCAGTTTGTCATGGTTGGATGTTTAGGTTCATTCTCAAGCCCTTTCTTCTTAAGAGCAGCAGAAAATAATATTCTAGGGCTCTTCTTCCCAGAACAAAGAAAGAATTCCTAAGCTGGCAGGGGTGCAGGAGTGGGGTTGTGGCTAGAAAGATGTCAAGAAAGTTCCAGCAGGGAAGCAAAGGAGTGCCCAGACCAGGAGTGCTGGTAAATGTGGCTGGAGAGTTAGGCTGAGGTCAGATTGACGAAGGTGTGCTTCTGTGTTCCTTGGATATTATTTTATAGCCATTTGGGGCACCGTTGACTGGTTTAAAGCGAGATGTGGCATGGCCAGCTTCGCAGTAGGTAGGTTTCTCTGCTATCTGTAAAGAATGGATTGGAGGGGCTGAGACTAAAGATAGAACGCCAGATATTCAGTTTTATGAGATTACAATTAGTTATATTTTGAGAAGTTAATGACAGCATTTGCAATACATACAAATGTAATTCTAAGCACAAGAGCCCCAGATTCTAGTCTTACCAAGTTACCAGTAAGTCCCCCAACATCTCCAGATTACAGATCTCTTAAACTATAAATTTAATACCTGCTTACTCTCTCCCAGTTTCACAAAGGGATTGTGAATGGAAAAACAAATGTATTTAATCACAGCCATTTATTGAACACACGTGTGCTAGGCACTGTGTTCAACAGTTGTCTAATTCAATTCTTTCAACAGAACCATGAGGTAGTTATTAATATTATCCCTATTTTATGGATTAGGAAAGTGAGGCGTAGGTTAAGTCATTTGCCTGTGTTCATCCTGAAAGTGGTGGACTGAGGATTTGGTCCAGGTCTTTCTGACTCTGGATCCTGTGTTCTGTTCTGTGGTCTACCACCTATCCCAGGCCAAAAGAGGCTTCAGAACGGTCTCTTGGCTTTGTTCTTTGAGCATCACTGAGGAAAGATGTCATGGAAATCTGATTTTAAAATAATTATTGCAGAGTAGTCTCATCTCATTATTACTGTACAGACCTGGATGAAGTGCAAATGTACTGTAGAAAAAAATTATATCAACACACTAGCCAGGATCACAAACAAAACTTAACAACTAAAAATGAGTCACACTATACATTTTATATAGTGACCTCACATATATCGCCTCTTTGAACCTCAGAATATCTATGAACTGAGTAGGACTAATGTTATTATCCACAATTTACAGATGGAGAAATTGAGCTTAGTAGATGGCGAGTGTCTTCTTTAACATCACACAGTAGTATGTGTGGCTGAACCAGGAACTGAGCCCAAGTCTGCTTACTCCAAATCCAATTTCATTCATTTTTTTCATGGATAATAATCTTTCCTCTCTAATAGATTGCCTAAACTTCTTTCTCTCTGCTGGATTTACTGAACAAGCAGTGGAGTCCAAAGAAATATGGATAATCTATCTGTCCCTGATTCATGAAGAATTAATTTTTATAAGGAAAAATAATACATCCACATGGCATCTGCTCAAAAAACATTTGCATTTTCTATCTGACATATATGTCTTATACACAAAGGCAGGTTGCTATGCTGTCTGCTTCTATCCAAATTTGTTTGTTTTTCTCAACTTGCTGCTTAGGTGTTTTAAAGGAAAATATTTATAGTTGTACCTTTTAAAAGGTTTAATGGTACACTTCTGTCGTGCCCTTATAGTAGACACTTCTGCTGGGAGAATTTCTGGCATATTCGGTTTCTAAACATGAAAAACCTCAAATCACACTGTCCCCAAAACACTTAGCCCTCAGAGGCCCTGAATCACAGAACCCTTACCCCATGTCCTGATGGGGATGACTTCATTTCTCTCAAATATTCATGAAGCTTTTACCCTTAACTGCAGTTGTAAACTGTATTCATTTCCAACTTCACGAAGAAGGGAAGAATCCCTGTGTGCACCGGCCTTGCTATCAGAACTAGAAAATGCCTAATTGTATCTGATAAGCTTAAGATGTCCTTTTCTGGGTTCAAGGTAAGGTGAGGGGTGATGGTGTGGCAGGGAAGTGAGCAGACAGAGCTGGGCAGGACACCTTAAATGGCAGGTCACCAAGCTCCTGGAATGACTCAAGCAATTAACTGCTAACTCTTGGGAAGCAAGGGTCCTGGGAGGTGAAAAGAGAAAGAAACAAACATGTTGTGCTGGTTTTTTAGACAAGGGGGTGGAAAAACACACCAAACTTCCCTTTAAGGGAAGGGGGGTGAGGTGAGATCTCAAGATATGAAGAGTGTTGGGAAATGATCCACACTTGAGAAATGACTTGAAAGCAGGAGAATCAGGTGGGTTGAGGTGAAGTGTTGCCACCAAAATAAAGCATTCCACCCCCAAGAAAAAAATAATAAAACATTTCCTTTATTTTGACACTTGATCAGGTCTTACTTAGATATTTATAACGTTGACTTTTCTGGGTACCTTCCCCATGCACCAGGGAATACGTCTACTAGGCGACAGTTCTCGAAGAACTGGGCCTTTTCACCTGCCTAGGTTACCACTGGCCACGCCAGTGTGCCTGCTTAGTGCCTGGACGAATCCCTCATTTTATCCACGTTCCAGTAACTGAGTTGCTCTGTCTCTGACCTTGATAAATTCCTTGATAAAACTGTATTTACCAGCAGCTTCCAATATCACCTGAGTCCTCCCATCCTTTAATGTATAAAATGCCTCTCCCTCCATCCCCGTTTATTATCTTGTCTGTAACTAAGGCATTGCTGCTGGAATGCATCCCCCGCAGAAACTAGGCCTTTCCACAGCAGGATCCAACAAATCCACATCAATGTGGCACCACGCAGATTTGTAAAGAAGCAGGGATGCCTAATACCTCTCCCTGTGACATCCGGAGAAGGGCGAGTAAAGACCAGGTACATTCACCGGCTGCCACTCAGAGCAGCCGGGAGAGTCAATTCACTTCCCCAGCCTCGCATGTCCTCTGTGAAGGTGCGTTGGGAGTTCCCTCCTCCCGCGCCGGGCACAGTGTTCCCCTGACTCTTGAAAGCCAAATTGCCTTCAGTCCTTGGGACCCTTTCATTACTGTTGGAACAGGCTGGGGGCTGATCTGCAGGATCTCTTCTCCAGTTTTTTCTCTGTCCGCCCCACAAAGACCAAAGCATGAGAGGTACTTAATGCCACTGTTTGCCACGACGAGCCCGCTTTTGTTCAGTGACCGTGGTAGGGAAGGCTCCATGTTAGATGTGGTGTCGGGCACTCTTCCCGGGGGTGGGGTACATCGAGAGGAGAGAGCTTTCGTCTGTTTCCAGAGCAGAGAGGTGAGTCTCTTCTGAGACACTAGATGGCACAGCGGCTCTGAGCGGGCGACTCCGGCTTGGCTGGGCTTGTTCTGTCACTGCGGCCACAGAGTCCACTGGGATGGGGGAGGGGCTCCTATTTGATTCGGTGGATGCAGGCTGGCCACACCGACTTTCACTCCATCTGGCCTCCTCTCTGGGACCTCCCTCAACTTTCAACCCTAACAGCACATCCATGGAAACACCTCGTGGCACACCTCTCCCGAACGCTTTTGCTGCTTTGTTAACTGTGAATATGCTCATTTTCTAAAGCAAGTCTCTTCACACCCTGCAGTCCTGACTTCTCTCACCTTGCTAAAACATGTGCTGTAAACAGGACCAAAAAGTTGGCTCCTACCTGGGTGGATCGCCCAGGGACAGTGGCCTGCCCTGTGATGACACTGACCACTGTAGACCACAGGCTCGTTTTTGTTTTGTTTTGTTTCTTTTTTCCCTTTTATTCGGGATGTTATTTAGGACTCGCAGACTGAAAACTGTTTCTAGGCTTTGTTCCGTTCTGTTTCAAATGGCTGTCACGGGTTTCTCCAGGGCATCCAGCAAGCCCCGTGGAAGTCTATATTTCTTCGTTTTGGTTATTGATGAATGGAGGTCCAGGGCTAGAATAAATTCCCCATGGGTCTCTGCAGGTTGACCATCCACGCTCCCACCCCTGTGAAGGCAGTGGGGGCCATGCTTCCGGACAGGCCTTGCTTTATCAGAGGCATGAGGCGGGCAGGCAGGGTGAAGCCACTACCGTCTTCCCACTAGTTGCCAAATGAAGGAGGCTCTCCCAGAGCAGAGCCCTTCCCGGGATGTCCCTCCTGGGAGAGCTGCCACTTCTTTCCGTCCTCTGAGTCTGGCAGGAGGGCCCAGGCCTCTGCTTCCTTCTCAGGCTCCTTCTGGAGCGGGTCGCGAGCTGTAGCCTGGCAGTGAACCCTGGGGCAGGCTGCTGCTCGGCGCATAGAGTGGGAGAGGGACCCAGCGGCCCCCTGTCCTGAATGGAGCAGTATTTTGATGAGCGCTGGGACCCTCTCCTGCCCTTGTCTTGTCAGCAGTGCTGTCTCCCTCCTGTGATGGTCTCTTCTGTGAGTCCAGAGCTGTGTCTGCCTCCAGACACATCTCAGCCGTTCTATCCCTATCTGCTTCCTGTCACCCAAGAATTCCTGAAACTCTCAGGTCCACGGATAGTGCTATGTTATGGTTTGTCGTGGTGACATTACTTATTTTCAGTGCTGTTTTGGATTTTTAAATATCTTTCCTATCAGACCTTTAACATGGCAGACAAAATTCTGACCATAAAAAGGGGTCCTACCCAACAGGTGCTGCTTGGCCTTTCATGGTCATCTCCGTCCAGGCCCCCACTGATCTGGACTTAGTTAGACTGAATAACTTCAGCTGGTCTAAAATGGTAACTTCTTAAAACTGGATGAATAAATTTATAATCCTACAGAAAAATCTGTCTTTTCTATCTTTGAATGGGATTTGGAGTAACAGGTGAGATCCAACATTTTCATCCTGTCTCCTCCCTCCATTAACAATTAACTACTTACCATGACACTTATGTGTGCCGTACCCAAAGTGAGTTGTGTCATGGGCACCTTGTCCTAACGGACCTTCAGTGGGAAGGATAACAGAGCATAAGCCCCTGTTTCCTTCAGGCCACAGAACAAGAACTGGTCCTTGGCACTGCTGCCATCTCCCCTGGGCAGACCTTGACTTCACCACGAATCCTGAGAACTTGTGCATGCATTCATCTGATGAGATGGATTGAACACCCTCCCCCTTAATAATGCCATCCTGCATGTGTGCCATATTTCCAATGTATGAATGCTTCGTGTATATTAACTCGTTTAATCTTTACAACAATCCGGTTTATTATCCCTATTTTTACAGATGTAGGGACAAGGCACTAGACCAATTGGGCACCTAAGGAAGTTCCTGTTTTAGACCTCAAATCCTGTTTCTGTTTTTAGCTTAGCACCCTTTGCACTACCAGATGCTGCTTCTCTTGAGAAGAGCAGAGTATAAAATCACGGATTTTTAAGCAAATAACATCCTTCACAGTATGTTGTAATTGCCACAGCAGTTGGATCATGTGCCATGGAAGAATAAATTTTGGAGAACCAGTTTTACCTAGGCGAGAGGACATCTGAGCTGGGCTTGAAGCAGGAAAAAATAAAAAATCCCAGGCAAAGAGAGGAGCACGTGAAGAGTCTTGGAGGCGAGAAAGAGCTTCGCGTGTCTGAGGACCAGGGAGATGTCTGGTTATCCCTGGAGCAAAGAACATAGACAGCCATGAGGGAAGGTGTGAAGAGAGGAAAGAGAGATGCGTCTAGGAAAGTCAGTTGAGACCTGCTTTAAAAGAGCCTTGTATGATGAAGAGGGAGCACTTCTGGACAGACTGAGCTTGTGGCACTTGTGGGTTGTCTGGCAGTTGGCGGCCAGGAAGCTGTCGGAGCTCAAGAGAGAAATCTGTTTGGAGATAAAGATGTAGGTCTCGGCATCGTATAGATGAAAGTTGGGGACTTTTCCCACGGAGAGAAGGTAGAATGAAGTGAGAACAGAGCTGAAGGCGGCAGAGCCTGGGGGGCACAGCACAATTCAAGAGGTGAACAAAAAAACAACAGCTCATAAAGGACACTGAGAAGAAATGTCTGGAAGACCAGGGAGAGATCGAGGAGGGCAGTGGCCTGGGCGAGGAGAGCCTCAGGCCGTGCTCAGTAGTGTGGGGCAGTGGGAAGTTGAGTGGGTTTCGAAAATAGCCTGAAAGTTGCCATCTTTACCTGTCTTCTCCCACACTTTGGTGCAGGTCCTAAGACTAACTAAGCGGCTCAAAGGGCAGCCGTGACCCACTGCCCAATTTTCAGTATGCTGCATTGAGGGTCTGACAGATTTCATCATCATCTGTTTTAACCCTTGGATGAAATTCAGTGATCTTTAATATAATGGGATTTATAGATCCTAAAGGCAGCATTTATTTTTTTAATCTGTAAAACTTGATCGGTGTGGATTTCATGTTATTATGTGAAAACTCTTCCTAAACTCATAGGTGTCTGCTCCCCAAATTCCAACTCTGAATCTGTCAAGATTTTAGAGCTAAATTCTAACCCTGTCTTTTCCCAGCTGAGTTTTTCTCCTCCCTCCATAACAGCCCGCTCCACGGAGTTGAGAACGAGACTTGGCGGCCCTTTTCCCCTTTAGCCAGGCTTCTAGGAGGGTCCATGCTATTTGCGGCTGATGTCAAGTAGCAGGAACAGCAGGGCTGCGCCTTGTGCTGAAGAGCCATAATCCTATTACGCCCACCTTGAGACTTCACATTAGCTGCCTCTATAGTAGCAGATGGGCTGAGGTGACTCAATTGACTTTTAAATCTCCAAGGGTCCTAGTTTCAAAATCCCCATGTCTAAGTCAAGTAGTAGATTAGGCCCCTTGCTAAGAAGACCTGGCTCCTTCAGAGTCCCTGGGGCCATAGCTTTTCCTTCGGTGGGTCCCCTACTTTCTGCATTCCACTAGATTGGGGCACAGTGTATCCTTAAGTGGCGCTCCTTGGCAGGAGGTGAACCTGGCTGGCATCTCCCTGGGTCATGGATTTAGTACAGGCAGGCATTAGGAAATATACCCTCTGTTGTTTCTATAAGAGATGGGTATCATATTCTTTTGTTTGTGTTAAAGCTGTCCTTGAGAAGGTAATGCCCAAGGGATGCAAAGAGTTTTCTTCCTCCAGTTAGCTCCCATTTGATCTGGAATATAGTTGCAAAATTATCTAACTCAGCTCTTTTAGAATATCTACAATTCAGTTTCGATAGCCCCAAGTACTTATCTAATAATTGACTAAGTTCTGGATGTAATTTGCTGAACCAAGTGTCATACTTAATTTGTAAGTTTGTTTTTCTCTTGCAAGGGTTTAAGTTTTGAATATCACTTTGCTGGGGTTTATTTTTCGCTCACTCAAATAAATATGCAGATACCTTCCCATTCGCCACTTCCTTTAGCTCTCACATCACTCTCAGAAAGGTATTGTCCCCAGTTTACAGATGAAACTGAGCCTCTGATGTCACACAGCTGGTGAGTGGTTGCGCCAAGGTTAAAACCTGATCTTCAGACTCTAAACCCAGTGCTCTGCTCAGTACACCAACACTCCCTGAATTTATTTGATCAAGGAACACTCTTTAAAATACAGTGTAATGATGGAACACCATCGGCAGCTCATTGAGGTTTAAATGTTTAATATACAGAAACATTAAATAATACCACAAGTTATTGAAATTTTAGGACAAAATGCATAAGACAGATGATGATTATGTAATAGGTAACACTCATGACTATAGCAGTTAGCTGAGAGTGAATGTCACCTGTCCATCAATGTGGAGATTGACTTCCTAGCACTCTCAGAATTAATAACACATTTGTTTGTTTTTTAGTTTCAAAAACATATTAGTCAGGGTTTCTTATACTGGAGAGAGCAATAGAAAATCCAAATTACTGACCAGTCATGCCTTTTACCATCGATGTATAATTAAACTCTATTAGTGATTCCAGAATTATTATAGACATGAAAGATGATTAGCAATCCACTCAGTCCTCCCATGCCAAAATGTCCATAATACCCACAAGCCCCAGACTATTAGATACTAGTTTTATAATAAATTATAGGGAAAGGCAGACTATTAGATACTAGCTTTATAATAAGTTATAGGGAAAAAACTGTACATAGTATACTGATTAACATCTCATGGAACAGTAGTCCTCCATGGAGCAGAGTTGGGGAAATGCAGGTGTATTCTTCCCTTCTTTCCCTCTTTTGCTAATCCCACACACTACTGTTTGCCTTCTGCCCATCTCATGCCCTCACTTCCCCAGGGATAGGTGAGAAAATGTTGTCTATATGCATCCTTTATCTGAGTCCTGTGGTGGAAGCATATTACATAACCCCAAACAATAGTGACAACAGCATTATTATTCTTTTAAGCTAAGATACCAGGATCCCAAGAAATTTGGATTGATCATCAGGTTGATTGAACCAATAGTTCCTAGTGATGCTAAACGATAAGTTTGTTGTTATTGATTAAGGTAGTGATGAAAAGCAATTTTGTAGAATGATCATCTACAAAGTAAGAGGTCAGTTAGACAACTGCAGTGTGAACAGAGATGTTCTTCCCTCTGCGTTGGAAAGGAAGAGGATTATGTGCCCTTCTGATTTCTCCTACGTCCTTCCGTCAAGGAACATGTCGTTCATGTCAAAAATCCCTTTAGGAACGATCATAGCATAATCTCTCCCTCTGCCGATGTTTTTTTAATCGGGATTTCTCCTAAGAATTCCCTGAACATGTTACTGACCCCCGAAGTCACCTCTATATTTCAAGCCCTTAGCAATGACTTTTATCTCATTATTTCCTTGTTACTTTTTTTTTTCTTTGTAGACCTGGCCAGAGGACCGTGGATGACCTAGAAATTATCTATGAAGAACTCCTTCACATTAAAGCTTTATCCCATCTTTCTACCACGGTAAGTTGTCTCTTAGCTGAGGCAGCGGGGAGGGATGCACAGTTTGAGTTAAATGCACTGTTAGGCCTGAAGGAGAGTATTGGAGAGTGTGGGCGAGGGGCAGGAACGCCTGAATTCTCCCTCACAAACGCCCCTCCTGTTTCTCACGAGATGCTAAGGAAGCTACGCCCATGTGCAATCACCAAAAAAGGATCAAGTATCACTACGTTATTAGTAGCTGCCCTAAACACCAAGGCAGCATGATGTGAGTAGAATTGGAACATATGCTTCAAACTTCCTGAGTCTTGGAACCCGCATACCTAGACAGGAGAGCCAGGCCTTAAGAGGGGTGTCCCTTCCATGACATATAGAGCCGCGTGCGGGAGCGGGGCTGGGGGGGGGGGGAGAAATCAAGATGACCAGCCCTGGCCCAAGGGGCCAGCTCTGGCCAGGTTTGCTGCCAAATTGAGAAGGGAAGCAGAAGGTGCAAGAGAGCATTAGTTCAGATATTTTAGGGCACAGGAACAGTACCTGCTAGTGAAAAATGGCCCAACGGCCGTATCTGACTCTGAACTTTTACGTGACTAGGGTATTTAGAAGAACAGTGGACAGAAATGTCTCCTGCCATAGGAGGGACAGAGAAACACAATTTCCAGGCAACACAAGTCTCCTATATGCTAATAATTCAATAATAATGATGATAATGATAATAAAAGAAGCTGTTTCAGCATCCACGGATCACAGGTTTTATGCTGGACTCCTCAGCAACGTCTCTCTGCTTAATCTGTCTTTCATTCCCAGCTCACTAGGCGATATTATGCTGTCACTGTCACATGGTGGCAGTGCCTGTAGTCCCTGCTCTGCGGGGGTAGAGTTCAGGTCTCCACTGAGAGCAGTGAGGCCTTCACCACAACCCTAAGCAGAAGGGTTCCAGATCCTTCCCCCTTCAACCCAGACAGGACTGCCTTCACATCCTTCCCACTCCCTGCACTACTGGGGATCCGGAAGCTTGCTCACCTACATGGAGTATCCAGGGGTCTGGTCCAGCCCAGGCTCCCCTCCCTCCCACCGCCCTGCTGTCATCTTCACTCTCTCCATGGTGGGCTAGGTCTAATGCCCCGGGGGCCTCACCCGGGGAGCTCCTGCATCTGTAGGGGCAGCAGCTGAGGCTCCACGAGCTCATGCTGGAGAGGGAAGTGAGAGAAGACCCCTTTTCCCTACCTGTTGTCCGGGTCCCCAGCATGCGTATGTTCTAACTTCCCCAGCCTTGGTGGAATTGGGAGGATTGTGGGTAGTGGAAAGGAGGAGTCTCCTACCTCAAATCCCAGATAGCCAGGCACTGTGGAAGATCTCAGGTTATTTGGTTCTTAGGGAGAGAGAACATAATTTGGGACCATAGTTTGGAATTTTAAAAAAATAGCTCACACATTTAAGCTTTATTATTCAACTTCAAGACATTGAGTTTTCTAACATGTTTGCAGTGATGCCTGGTGTGTGATGCACAGAAGAGCCTCCAGGAGCAAGAGTCATGATATTGTGGTTGCTCTCACCCTCTCACCAAGATGAAAGATAGGCAAAGCAATTGCCTAGTTCATACATGTGAAACCAAGTTTAAACAGTCTCTAGGGAGATTGTCTTATATGAATTAGCTTATGAAACAGCTTTTGTAAAAGCTTTAAGAGTCTGGTGGCACAAGACATGGACGCAACGTAAATGTCCATCGACAGATAAATGGATAAAGAAGATGTGGTACATATATACAATGGAATACTACTCAGCCATAAAAAAGAATGAAATAATGCCATTTGTAGCAACATGGATGGACCTAGAGATTATCATACTAAGTGAAGTAAGTCAGACAAAGACAAATAGCATATGATATCTCCTATATGTGGAACCTAAAAAAAGTATACAAAGGAACTTATTTACAAGACAGAAATAGACTCACAGATATAGAAAACAAACTTAGGGCTACCAAAGGAGAAGGAAGGGAGAGATATATTAGAAATTTGATAATAACAGATATACATTACTATGTATAAAACAGATAAACAACAAGGTCCTAATGTATAGCACAGGGAACTATATTCAATATCTTGTAATAAACTAAAATGGAAAAGAATCTGAAAATATATTATATATATATATGCATAACTGAATCACTTTGCTATACATTGTAAATCAACTATACTTCCATCTGTTAAAAAACTAAAAAAAATCTAGTGGCACATCTAGTGGAAGTGGTTCTAGACAGGAGGAGCAGCAAAGCAGAGTGGGACGTGTCCGCGTGGAAGTCAGCACTGTTCAGAAAGAGAACAAGTCCCTCCCCAACCGCCCCCCCAAATCTGGCCTTTCCCCACATTCTTTCTCCTTTCCTTCTAGGTGAAACGGGAGTTAGCAGGTGTTCTCGTTTTCGAGTCTCACGCCAAAGGAGGAACCGTGTGTAAGTGAAGACTGTAATCGTGCATGGTGCCTGGCTGGCCCCCTCCCGAGGATGTGCCATGGGAGCCTGACTGCAAATGCTCCCCTTTCTTGGGCCTGGGTCTGACTTGCCAGGATGTCATGTGGCACCATTTGTTTTTCTGGACCTGTGATTATTCCCAGCACGTATCCCTTACTCTGCAGCCCGCTGGGTTTTGGGTGCCAGCCTGGGAGCAGTTGCCAGCCTGTGTCTCCACTTGCTCCCTCCCCTGCTGGCTCAAGGCAGTGTTTAAAGAGGGTGAGATGAAGTCAGTGCTCTTCAGTGGGGACCCCAGGCAAAACCTTCTCACAGTGACCTCACTTCAGTTTGTGGCTTGAGAGGAACTAATCTATCTCTTGAGAGGCTAGTTAGACTGGCACACTCTCCTGCCTTCTTGTTCTTCTCTCATTTTCCCTATCAGCTCCAAGCCTGAGAGAATTTCTTTGCCCCAAATATTTATGCAATACTAATATGTAGTATCTCTCCAGCATGCACATTGTAGTTTAGTTCTGTGATCATATTTGGGAGCAAGAAATTGAAATTTCATATTAATAAAAGTGAGCAAGGGCTTCCCTGGTGGCGCAGTGGTTGAGAGTCCGCCTGCCGATGCAGGGGACACGGGTTCGCGCCCCAGTCCGGGAGGATCCCACGTGCCGTGGTGCGGCTGGGCCCGTGAGCCGTGGCCGCTGAGCCTGCGCGTCCGGAGCCTGTGCTCCGCAACGGGAGAGGCCACAACAGTGAGGGGCCCGCGTACCGGGAAAAAAAAAAAAAGTGAGCAAAATTATTTCGGCTGGCATTTCCCACTAGTCCTACAAAACCCTTCTTGAAAAACATGGTTAGTGGTGTATTCAGATCAGGAAATGCCTCTTTCTCTAATCTCTCTTGGAGAATAGTAACACACACCAGCATGCTACCTTTCTCAGGAGTTCTACAGTAAAGATAAATTTCACACCATGTAAACTGACACTTCCTAAACCCAGTGAAACATAGAAAACGTTTATAATGGACACCTGTTAACTTTTCAAGAGACATCCTTTGGAAAATCTTGCTCTTTCTTCAGACTGAGTTGTTAGTCAAATAAGCAGAGACCATGAATTGTAAAAGCAAAAAGAATTAAAAATGAGTTTCAAATATTTTACTTTTAGTCATCAAAAGTGGTATTTCTAACACTGATATTTAGTTTAGTAAGAATGTCTTTTCTTTACATTTTAAAGGTTCACTTTTTTTTTTTTTTTTTGCGGTACGCGGGCCTCTCACCGCTGTGGCCTCTCCCGTTGCGGAGCACAGGCTCCGGACGCGCAGGCTCAGCGGCCATGGCTCACGGGCCCAGCCGCTCCGCGGCATGTGGGATCTTCCCGGACCGGGGCACGAACCCGTGTCCCCTGCATCGGCAGGCGGACTCTCAACCACCGCGCCACCAGGGAAGCCCACAAACACCTTTTTAAAAAACATTTTTTATCAAATAGTAACCTTATGCCATATTTTTTCATATTTTCATTTTTTACATTTTCTAAAAAATGAAATTCTACATTTGAAGGCTCCTTGTTCCCTCCTTTATCTCATTCCTCTCTTCCCCTCCCCAAGGTAACTCCTACCCTATATGATGCGGTTATCATTCCAACCCATTTTTTAAAAAATATGTAGATATGCATCCATCAACACTATGTAGTGCTGATTTGCATGTTTTCAAACTTCACTTTACCATTCAGAATACTTTTAAAAACTGTGTTCTATAGCTTAGTAAGTTTTGATGAATTGTGGGGGGAAATGTATTGCTTTAAGGAATGGATAGCTGGTGAATTTGTATCTAGTGAATACGTATCTTTAGGGCACAGCAAGGAGTGCAGTATTTCTGTTCCTTTCACATTCTAAAGAAAAGGAAGTAATATTCCACGTGAATAAGTTCGTATTTGCCAGTAATTTTTTTTCCCTTCTGGAATTAAATGCATAATTCTGGGGACTTAAAAATGATGATTTGATAAGCTGTAATTTATACTGATGTGCTTCTACTCTTGTCATAAGTCTTTTCATCTTTTTGCATCTAGTGTTTAACCAGGGGGAAGAAGGCACCTCCTGGTACATTATTCTAAAAGGATCAGTGAATGTAGTCATTTATGGCAAGGTATATATATCTTTTTTCTTTCTGAAACTTTATTATGCTCCATATACTAGTGGTTCTAAGTATTAACAACTTAATGCTACAATTAAACTTGCTACAACATTGTTACTCTATGCAGAAAAGACATTATAGCATCTCTAATCATAAATTATCTAAGTTATTATACTCAGAGTAGTACTGAACTTTCTGGGGCTCCTGGATTATAATGTATACATTTAAGTTAGGCCCTAGCCCAGATTACTCAATGAAAGAGAAATGAAACATTATAACGTAATTATCTGATTTCCCCCCACACTTGACATCCCTGGGTACAGCCTGTTGACATATACAGTGTTTTGGTGGGAGGGCAGGTGGGTGTTTGCTCCCTTTCAGGGATCACCTTCATCTGGATGTGTTGCTCTCTCCAGGGTGTGGTCTGCACGCTGCACGAAGGCGATGACTTTGGCAAGTTAGCGCTAGTGAATGATGCCCCGAGAGCTGCCTCCATCGTCTTGCGAGAAGATAACTGCCATTTCTTAAGAGTAGACAAGGAGGATTTTAACCGGATCCTGAGGGTGAGTCCAAGGTGAAGTGTGGCTGAGGGGCACTGCATTTTCACTTTTGCCAGATAAGAAGAATGAGTGTAGTGTTAATTGAGCCAGCACTGTGACTAATGAATGCTCTAGGGCCAAAGGGCCTTGCTTACAAACCTGGCATGTTCAATGTGCTGGGGTGGGTTCTGGGGTCCAGAGGTGATATTCCAGTAAAGCTGCAAATGTGCCGTGCTGTGCTGGACCAAATAACCCTGCACACACCTGAACTGGTCCATGAGCCCTGAAGACAAATAGGGATGCCTTGGCAAAATGTCAAAGCCTGAGACATTTCTCTTTGCAATCCTAGGTTTCCCCTTTTGTGTCCTTCCCCGTCTCCCTCTCCATGTCTTTCTCTATCCTAAACCTCCTGTCTCTTCCCAAATCTGAATCCTTCTCATATGCTCACACTCCCTCTGGATTTATTAAGTGACTACATTTTAGTGGCAGTTAATGTCCACCATGGTTACTCTAACCAAGCATTTTCATTTCAAGTGCTTTTTGTCAAATTGCTTCACACTAAAGGAATTTCAGACTCTGGCAAGTAGGTGAAGAATAGTTGGGGTTGTAGGAGGAGCGATGAGATTGCACTTAGAGATGGCTCTGCAGATGGGCCTAATGGAAGCTTGTTAAAGTATTTGTGAGAGTGGGTGATGGTCCCTAGGTTCTCCCCACCATCCAGCTCCTGGTCCCTTGCGAGGGACAACCCAGCTTTAGCTGGTGGAAGCCTGATTGTGGACCGCTGGGCATGGTGATATTGTCCCAGGGGTGTCCCAGCACCCCTGGCCTTTCAGGTGGCCCATGGTCTATCCCACCTCACCCAGAGACACTGTTCCCTCCAGGATCACTTTGCTCTTTCCCCTTCCCTGCTGGCTCACAGAGCAGACTCCTTTCTATGCCTTTCCCAGCCTGAGCATCTTTCTCTCTCCTACCCTAAAATCCTAAATGCACCTTCTGTGCTTTCTGGTACATTTGGCATTATTTAATGAAGATTTACAGTCTCGTTCCCATTCCTTATGTGTGGACACCTATTCGTACACAACCTTAAGCTTTTGCCTTTGGCAGCAAAATTACTGACAACAAAGTTTGTCTGAGGAATGCGTTCTCTTGATGCAAAAAAAGTTAAGTTAAAGATTAAAGCATTGACTAATATAGAGAAAAACGCCACATGGAATTTGATTTGGTTTTTATCCAGTCTCTTAAAATAGGAACCAAATGAGAAGGAAACGTGCATTAAGATTTTTTAAGAAATTATTTTTTAATGACATGGAAATTTGAACTTTACTCTTTTGGAAGTTGACACACATGAAGTTTGCACTCAGCCACAATTATTCTTTGAAAGAATCAGATTAGGACCATTATCATGGATGTAATTTATAAAATTATTCCAAATAACTGAAAAGTGTTTTTAACACATTTCAAACTGATAGTTTTTACAAGTCTTTTTATTAGAGGGAAAACAGGCCACTCCTAAGTAAAGTAAGTACCCTCAGAAGATAATCAGAATGAAAGAACGCTGCTGAAGCTGAGTGCTATTTGCCACACATATTTATCAAGAATAAGTGCACTGGCTCCTCTCTCTCTCCGCTGTACCACCCTCTCCCAAAGGTTTCTCTGAGCACACTCCTCTCTCCTCAGCTGATTTTCTGCATCTCGGGTAACAGCAGACTTTTAAAACCACGTGCCTCCAACCTCATCTGGTCCTTTCTCTGACCGTTCCAGCCCTTGACTTTGAAAATGACTTAATTTGTAGATGCAACAATTAGCATCACAAGCACCAAATGAGTTTCTGAAGCATTTGAAATTTTTTTCATTGTCTGAGAAAACGGCAGCATCTGTATGTGGTGTAATTTGTATTTGCAGGACGTTGAGGCGAATACAGTCAGACTTAAAGAACATGACCAAGATGTCTTGGTGCTGGAGAAGGTCCCAGCAGGGAACAGGGCTTCTAATCAAGGAAACTCACAGCCTCAGCAAAAGTAGGTTTGCATCCAACACTGCAATTGCCAGACTGTGATTAACCTTTTCACATGGTATCATCATCTCTACAATAGCACGTTCTCCTTTTTTGTGGAAGACGGCAGTGTCTGTGACTTTTTTTCTCTCTATTGACTAATCACACATCGTGTAGAGTATAATGTATCCGTTTCTGGCGCTGCGTCGAGCTCGGTGCTGCCTAGAGTAATTCGGGGGAGAATACTCCCCCACTGTAAAAACACTCCCTCTGTCTGTGTGCAACTGTAATAGCTTGGAGCAGAAGGCAATAGCTTTGGAGAAAACAGTGGGAATAGGAGTGCCAGGCAGCTCAAGGTAGGCCCCTGGGTGTGGAGAACCTTTGGTATTTGAATTTCACATGTAGGATTTCTCAAGAAGTGTTTTCATCGTGCGGTCAGAATGAGCATCTTCGATGGAAACCCACACTTCAAATATAACACAGTCTATTTTTTTAAAAATATGTATTTATTTAGGCCGCAATGGGTCTTAGTTGCGGCACGCGGGCTTCTTAGTTGCGGCATGTGGGATCTGGTTCCCAGACCAGGGATCGAACCCAGGCCCCCTGCATTGGGAGCGCAGAGTCTTACCCACTGGACCACCAGGCAAGTCCCAACACAGTCTATTGACTGTGGCCTGGAAACATCCATTTGGCCTCATGCATACTTATTCCTGCTAACGTCTGAAGGGTATTTGCTTCACATTTAGCATCAGGTCACCCATTTAACTTGACTCTTTTTCTGTATGTCTATGTTCGGTTCTATCTTTTGCTGCAGCTTCTTACATGAGACTTCTTTTAATCAAATGTATGAACATTTGAATAGTTAGGGAAATTAGGAAATGTAGCTCTAAGAAATTATTAAAAAATTACAGAATCTCATTTTTTAAATAAACGTTAATTTTTAATCTTAGAGTAATAAAAACACCAATTCTGTAGGTAAAGAAATGTGGCCACAGACTATGTTGAAATGGAGTGCATCCCAAGTATTTTCCTTTTTTTGCCAAGTAAACGGGATGTTCCCACTAATCAACACACTCACCATAAATGATGAGTTTTCATTGTTTAGACTGAAAGCCCAAGGCTCAGACATTTCATCTGGATGAGTCAACATATCTGCAAAGAAGGCAGGAAGAAATACAGTGTTATTGAAGAGCCGTAGTACATCTTGCATATTTTATCTAATCCTTATTACAAGCCCTTTTAACAGGTGATGGAAAAATTTAGGCTCAGAGAAGGGAGTTCCTTGCCCAGGATGACAACACTTTTAATGATACAGCTTGCATTCAAGTCCAGCTTGACCAACTTCTGAGTCTATGCTCCTTTAGCCTCACAACTTACTCTAGCAAAATATGGTATATAGATACTCTCTCCTCAACACTATCTAGTAAACGTTGCAAAGCAATATATTTCAAAAGGGCTGACATAAAATAGACTATATAAGAAACTATCCCTTCACTTACAAACCTGTAAAATTACCATCCAGAATTCTTTATTATTTTTCTATTTTTCACTACTATGCATTCTTGAAAAATGTTCAAATGTTTTTCAGCAGTTGTCCTTCCAGCCCACAAAGGA
Source organism: Lipotes vexillifer (assembly GCF_000442215.2). Classification (NCBI taxonomy): domain Eukaryota; kingdom Metazoa; phylum Chordata; class Mammalia; order Artiodactyla; family Lipotidae; genus Lipotes; species Lipotes vexillifer. The sequence continues at coordinate 1,076,119 of NW_006786512.1, forward strand.
GGATGGGAATGAAAATATTTTTTATGTGAAGTCTGGGATGACCCCCAGTGATTTTCTTTAGTGCTCTTAAGTATAACTAGACCATTTTATAGTGGTCATCTACATTCTTTAATAATGCCTCAGATGTCTCAGGAAAATTTTGCTACCTGAAAAAGTAAGGCTTAAATTCTTCATAACCTTAAAACATTTGACCAAGAGGGCCCCGGAGGCCCCCTTCCTTCACCTCATATATGGCATGGGAAGATGATCAAAAGCGTTTGCCTGTTACAACAGCTTCCATTCAGAGTGCTCTCCAAATATAGACTTTTTTATGAAATCAAACTAAAGGGAAAAGGAGAGCCCACACGCATTCAATTTATTTTAGGCCTAGATCTGATTTCTGTCATATCTCCTTATTTGTGTCCAGTAGGCCAATCTAAATTTCTTACATAATTCACAGCCTCGTGCATGTTCACAGCACACCATTTAGGAAATATCAGGCATACACAGAGATGCACCGTGCCAACCATTCCCTGAAGAGTAAGAAGCCACCCTTTCAAAGGGTCATTTTCTGTGTTGAGTTTTCCCGAGCCAGACCAGAGTTGAAAAGGGGGGGCCGTGTAAGTGAATTTTGGCCTGATGTTCTGGACAACTCGAAGCACGTGGCAACAACCGTGTCTCTGGAGGGACTTAAAATTTAGGATCCTTTAGGGCCCCCGTCTCCTCAGAACTTACCTTTTTTCAGCTCAAAGAGGGTCACCATGTTGGTGCTGATAACGTTGTTTTTCTGATTTACCTTTACCCTGGGAAATCCAAAACAGTTTGTGCATACAGTTGGCCCTCCGTATCTGGGGGTTCCACATCCATAGATTCAACCAACCACAGATGGAAAATATCTGGAAAAAAAAAATTTTCAAAAAGTTCCCAAAAGCAAAACTTGAATTTGCCACACACTGGCAACTGTTTAAACAGCATTTACACTGTATTTACGACTATTTACATAGCATTTACATTGTATTAGGTATTACAAGTAATGTAGAGATGATTTAAAGTATATAAGAAGAAAAAAATAAAAATAAAGTATATGAGAAGAAGTGTGTAGGTTATATGCAAACACTACGCCATCTTACACAAGGAACTTGGGCATCCGTGGATTTTGGTACCTGCGGGGGTCCTGGAACCGACCCCCTGTGGATACCGAGGGATGACTGTACATTTTATTTTTTTTTAATTTTTTTTTTAACATCTTTATTGCGGTATAATTGCTTTACAGTGGTGTGTTAGTTTCTGCTTTATAACAAAGTGAATCAGTTATACATATACATATGTTCCCGTATCTCTTCCCTCTTCGTCGCCCTCCCTCCCGCCCTCCCTATCCCACCCCTCCAGGCGGTCACAAAGCACCGAGCCGATATCCCTGTGCCGTGCGGCTTGACTGTACATTTTAAACGTTCAAAACTGCCTGACTCTCCTCAAGCCACTCAACTCTGAGTGTGATATTAAAATGTCAATAGCAAGACAGTATTTCTCATGTTGGATAAACTATATGAAGCCCTCAAATATTTACCATTTTGGATATCTTCTGCTCTGTGGTTATGTGGGTTTTAATAAGAGAGAATTTGAAATGACTATTCCTGTCTTTAGTGACTGTGTTGCTTTTTCCTTAGACTATCAACCACCCAATCGTTCAACTCCATCCTGTTTGCAGAAAGATAGTCTCTTTTAGGCACCATTCCCCACCTCTTTTTTTTTGTTCTGGTTGCAGATAGATGTGTCCTCATTTCCAGACTTGGTGTTAGAAAAAGATTTTTCTCTCTCAAGTTTAGAACCTCACAGCTTAGATAATATAACCAATCAGGGTTCTCTTTAACTTGGACTACAGTGACTTCTTCATGCAATAAACTGAAGAGAGCCACACTGTCTGGTCTACAAGTCTTCTCCATTTAAACAGAGGTCAAGCAGTAGGCACCTGGCAGTGTCCAGCCTGAAAGAAAGTAATAACATGTTTCAGCCAAGCCCAGAGCTGCAAGATCACAGGCCAGAAGCTCCCTGTCCCTCCCTCTTCAGAGTTCCTGGTCCCGAGAGATTACCAACCCCTGAATAGCCTTCTGTGGAGCTGAGAAGAGAGATAGGGTAGGGTAAGGCAGTTGTACCACTAGAGGAAGACTTTGGCAGCAAAAGCCAAGGTGCCCTGATGTCTGCAATTGACCAGGTGGGCAGAGAGTAGAGACGCCATTTTCTCTTACTAGTGAGCCGAGAGCATTCAAGGCTTGCCACCCAGGTAAGCCTTTATTCTTTTTTTTTTTTTTTTTTTTTTTTTTTTG
>NW_006786512.1:1078671-1079855 GCF_000442215.2 Lipotes vexillifer
TTTCCCTCAAATAGTCATTGCCTATAAGAGGAAAAACCCTCATCTTCTATGCTGTTTACTTTGAGAAAAGGGTCATACTTTTCGGATTAAAGTAGTTTGTTTGTTTGTTTTATTCCCTGGCTCTTCCTCTAGGCTCCAAAGCCAGATTCTTTCAGAGATTGAACTCTTCAGCTTCCTTTTGGTCCTGAGGGCACACACGCACATGCACACACACAATAGGTTTAAGTAACAGTTACCTTCCAAATAGACCGCATTTGCTACTCCTTCAAAACGGGGATTGCTTCACTCACTCGGTGTTCCCGGGGTTCCCGGGCACAGGGTCATATGTTGCATTGCCTCTTCTTCCCTCCCTCAGGCAGAAGGTTAAGCCCCTGAGATTGAATACATTAGAGATATTCTTGGGATCTCAACACACTTCCTCTGAGGTCTCAAACAGGCAGGGGAAGGGTATTGGTGAGGAGGCACAAAAGCCCTGAGTTCTCCTGGAGCTGAATTCTACCGCTGCTTTCTAAACACAAGAGAATTTTATTTTCATTGTTTTTCTTCCCTGTCATTTTGCCCTAAGTGAAATGCCACGCAGAAGAGCAAAGTCTACGTTTTGGAATAGGATTACCCAGATCCCATTAATGTATTTTGCCTATAGCTTTCACCCACTGTTTTTGACCGTCTTGAATATGACTTTGAAATAACCCACCTTCAGTTTTAAAAACGACATCCTCCCATGTTGATTGAAGAGCTTCACGGCTGGATCTTCTGATATGATGCCTAACGTCCCCCACCCTGCCAACTAATTGATATTTGACCTTGATATAAGTTACATGGATGTTCCACTACTCATTTATTTCCTCTTCAGATGCTACTGGGGTTTGTTTGCTCCTTGGTGTTTTGGGGGTTTGTTTTCTTTTCTCTTATTCTTAGCTGCATTTCCAAAGCACATACCAGTGTACAGTTGGGAAAGACAGAGCATTCCAGAAATAGGCAGGGGAATCCAGTGTGCGGTCGAAATTTTGCAACAAGTAACCCATATATGGATAACCTAGTTTACTGTCACTTCCCCTCGCCCTGAGCTGCCCCGGGATTTACATGTTCCTTTTCACTCCCCCTTGGAACAAGGCTGAAATGCCTCAGTTCGCAGCCTGCTAGAGCCACTCTCTAAGAAGTTTACTTTAGTCCCATGTAGGGAA
>NW_006786512.1:1080150-1102686 GCF_000442215.2 Lipotes vexillifer
GTAGGGAAAAAAGAATAATGTTTTAGTAACTAATTCAATCTGAGACGTTTCTGTTGCCTGCCTGTGTGACTTTGACAAGGTACATGACCCTTCTTACCTTATGGAGAATATGGGTCACAAGTTGAGTCCATATGGTTCCCTGGGATCTCAAAAAAAAAAAAAACCCCAAAAACGCAGATATGTAAAATGTTATATATTAATGATTTGCCCACTTTTGAAAAACTAATGATGGTTTTATTTCTTATCCAGGTATACTGTGATGTCAGGAACACCTGAAAAAATTTTAGAGCATTTTCTAGAAACGATACGCCTTGAGCCAACTTTAAATGAAGCAACAGGTAAACACCTAGAACAGTTGTGTGTCTATTAAATCCACGCAGAGCATTGTAAAAAAAGTTCTGAGTTCATTCTCAGTGTGTGTAACCACAGCAGTTTTAGAAATGGGTCATGTGTATGACCATTAGAAGAGCATCCTCTTGACCCTCCTCTGCCTACTCGTCCTGGTTGTGCTTTGTAGATGGCTCAGTCTCATTCACAGATATTAAGAGTAGCCTTCCAAAGGCATTTGTTAAGTTATCATTTAGATCCCACCTTCCGTAGGCACCTCTTAGGCTATAATTGAAATAGTACCTATTCCCATAAAGGATTTGAAGCTGCCTCTGTAAAAGGCACAACTGTGCTCCAACTGGGAGTAAAGTGGTTCTTTCTGAGATCCTTGGGCTGCCCCAGAGTGTAACGAAACACCACCTGTATTAGATTCCTAGGACTGCTAGAACAAAGTGCCACAAACTGGGTGGCTTGAACAACAGAATGTATTGCTTCTTAGATCAGGAGGCTAGAAGTCTGAGATCCATGTGATGGCAGGGTCGGTTCCTTCTGAGGGCTGTGAGGGAGAATCTGTTCCATGCCTCTTGCCTAGCTTCTGGGGGTTTGCTGGCCATCTTTGGCATCCCTTGGCTTGTAGATGTGTCACTCCAATGTTCATCTTTACACAGTATTCTCCCTGTGTCAGTTCACATCGTTTTCCCTCTGTGCATGTGTCTCTGTGACCAAATTTCCCCTTTTTATAAGGACATCAATCATATTGGATTGGGTCCCACATGAATTATCTTATCTTGACTTGACTATATCTGCAAAGACCTTATTTTAAACAAGGTCACATTCTGAGGTGCTGTGAACTTAGACTTCAGCCTATCTTTTTTGGGGGAAAAAATCAACTCATAATACCACCTTCCAGTGAACCAGTCTTCTTAACTAAGACACAGAGATTTGAGGGTAAATGAGATGAATCTTACCAATGAATTAAGTGTTCAGAGTTTGGTATCATTCTCCACTTTGGTTACCATCTTATGTGTGACTTTGGAACAGCCCACATTCATTTGCTACTGGCCCTTCAGAATAATGGGTGAATATTTTAAGCACACTGAACTCCATAGAAGATTTCTCACTGAAAGAAGTTCAAAGACTTACTAAAAAACTTAGTAGTGGGCTTCCCTGGTGGCACAGTGGTTGGGAGTCCGCCTGCCGATGCAGGGGACACGGGTTCGTGCCCCGGTCCGGGAAGATCCCACACGCCGTGGAGTGGCTGGGCCCGTGGACCATGGCCACTGGGCCTGCGCATCCGGAGCCTGTGCTCCACGGCAGGAGGGGCCACAGCGGTGAGAGGCTCACGTACCGCAAAAAAAAAAAGAAAAAACTTAGTAGTAGTTCAATGTCCAGTTCTGTCATCTTTGCAATATACTCAAGGTAAAGTTAACATTATTATGCCTCCTAAAAGTATTTTACCACTGATTTACTTCTTATTTTATCTTCTCATTCCAGTTTCTCATTTTTTTATATACATTATCTAAGGTTTTTTTATGTAGTGAATTAATTGGGGAGTAGTAGATATAAAAGCCAGGATCTCTGGCTGCAGGGCAGCTATTTTCAGTTCAATATTTGTTGAGGATCTTGTTGGGCTGGTGCTAACCTGGATGCTTAGGACAAGGCGGTGTGAACAAGAAACCACCCTCCTGTCCTCAGGAAGCTTATAACCTGCTACAGGACCTAAAGGAATGTGCAGACAACTTGATCATAAGGCTGAGGGGACCAGGCAGGGTGTCACAGAGGATACAGCCTTTGAAGTGGCCCTGAAGGAAGGCAGGTAACCAGTAACTAGCGACTAAGGACGAAGCCTTCCATCCTGAGGGACAACGTGAGTGCTGACCTAGAAAGAGACAAGGAGGACCAGGTGGTCTGGCTTTGCTAGACTATTGTATACATAAGTGTCAGAAAGAAGGTAGGGTCTAAGAATTAGGGTTCAGATCTCAGAGCCCTCTTAAATGTGAAGCTAAGCCTTGAGAAGTGGTTGAAGATGTCTGAACAAGGAGAATGTGATAAGATCTCTTCTTGAAAAAGGAAATCCTTGAGGGACCAGTTATGAGAGGATTGCTTGCTTCCAAGAGGCAAACATAACCTCAAACCAAATTTCTAGGACCCGAGGTCAGGAAAAATACAGATTTTTCCCCTCTGATTAACTGTTGCCCAGAATGTGTGATTGCATAATACAAGAAACAACATCTTCTCTAAAGTGAATATTGTCCATAAAGGAACGTTCTGGTGCATTAGAGACTATGGAATCTAAGAAAAGATCTGTAAGATCTTTACTACCCATGAAGAACAAATATATTCTTCCTTTTAAAGTCACTTCTGAAAGAGGAGGGGACTGGATTATGGCTTCTTAAAAACTTGAAGGCCAGAAATCAGTGTATATAACGTGGCTGCCACTTAGGATATGACTCCTGACCATTCCATTTTTTATATTAGAACTAAGTTCACATCATAATTTAATACTGAATTTATTCCCTGCAGTTTTTTTCTGATTTTGTTATTCTTGCAAGTAATGTTTATGGATTGGATGAAAGAATAAATCTTTCTTATAATCAAAAATATGAATTACTGTATGGTCATCCTAGACACTAAAAATAATCTTAGTTCAGCCCCATGAAACTCATGGATGCAGTGGGGTGGGAGACCCTTGGCATTTTTGGATTTACAATACGAAAGAGATGTCAGAGTTGCCAGTGAAACTGGTTTACATCGTAGAAATGAACACCCCTGGCTTTGATAGTACATTCTCTTAGTTTACCCCAAAACATGTATTTTCTGCCTGAGACCTTTTGGTTTCCTAGACTTTCTACTTCTATGACCAGAATTAGTCCTTGAGTGACTTGGAAAATCATTTTCTAGTAGGAAACGATTTTTTTAATCAGTTCTCAAGAGTTACTGCTTAGGAGCAGAGAATAAAAAAGCTACATTGAGATGTGGGTGCTGGGTGATTACCATGCTGATTGACAGTCTCGCCAGCCTTGGAGCACGCTACTCAAATCTCTGCTTTAGCAAAATTTAACTTACTTTATAGCACAGGCCTCGGGGAGCCTTATAAGCAAGATTTTCTCTCCTTTCCTCAGAGAAATCCTTTATATCTAAAACATATAAAGATGACACTAGATGTTAAACTCAGACATGCCAGTGAACGTCCTTTCATACCTAAGAGAAAAGGTTCTGTACAGCTTCTGTCTGACACCTCAGTATCTTCTCTGGCTCAGTATAATGGGACTGAAATCACTAGTAACACCTAGTTATGACAACTTTGGATTACACTCATCACCTGTATTTAAATGAGTATAATGGTATTATGTGACGTGATAGATATGTTAACTAAAGCTAAGGTGGAAATCATATTGCAATATGTACATGTATCACATCAACACTTTGTGTATCTTTAGCTTACATAATTTATGACAATTATATCAATTTTAAAAAAATACGTATAACAGTTAAACCTTTAGTCACTGATTCCAACTTTGATAGTATTTGTTAATTTAAAACATAGACATTGAAAATTCAATGTATATAGTTAGACAATTTTCATATTTCTCACCCTTTTCTATTTGAAAAGTTATGTGAGTTTCACAAATCTCAGCCATGGTAGTTCATTTTTAATTGAAAACCCCCATAAGCATCTTGGATTCCAAAGCTTTAACTTGTGTATTCCTGAGGCTTTTAGGTCTGTCTTTATGTGCTTTCCCATTAAGGCTGCCTGGATAATATAGTCTTTGCAATGAAGAACCAGCATCAAATTCAAGATGAAGCTTATTTGGGGGGACTTGCCTTATTTCTTTTGCCATCTCCCCCGCTTACCTATCTAAAAATAGCTTCAAATATAGGACATACACCATTTCAATCTGCTGGAGAGCTTTTGTTTTGCTTCAATTGCTGCTCACAGCCTTTATCTTGTCTTTTTTTTTTTTTTTCTGCTTTTGTTTCCCTCCCCAGTTTCTCTGCTCTTACCACCTCCTTTTTCTGTAATTCTATCACCCTTTCATCTTTTATTGCTCCTTCCAGAAATAGAAGGTAAAAAAGAAATAAAGGAAAAGAGATATTGACAAAAGACAGGTGGTGTAAAATAGACAAAGAAATGACCATGTCCTAATCCTGCATACATGGTACTGCCCATGTGTGGCTCTTTAATTTTATATATATATTTTTTTAATTAATTGTGGCTCAGGTGACCAGTGTCATTATTACAAGTCTGTCTCTTTTAAACTACCATACGTTTTGTCCATTGTCCTAAGAAATGGAGTTTTGATCTCAAGCTCTGTCAGCCGTATATACTTTTATACGCAGTGCTGCTTTGTACGGTAAAACCACAATACCCCAAGCCGATGTGTAAGAACCACTGGCCAAGAACAAATGAATAGATACTCCTGCTTTCCTAAACATTTCTACAGGAATCTAATTTCCTTTTCTGCTTTGTTTTGCCCCCCTTGCAGATTCAGTTTTAAATGACTTTGTTATGATGCACTGTGTTTTTATGCCAAATACCCAGCTTTGCCCAGCTCTGGTGGCCCAATATCCTTTTGTTGTGAGAAGTCTTTTCCCTCGACAACACCCCACATGTACATGGCCATTTTCTCATTGCATGCTCCCAAGGTAAGTCATGGCTCGGGCAGAATTGTGATTTCCGCCCTTGTCGAACTCTGAAACATCAGCAGTTTTCCCCTCGTACAGGTTTCCAGCTCTCCCTGGCATGGTTTTGCTGTGCCATGTTTAAGGATTTCCTCCTTATTCCCTGTGCAGACAAAAGTGAGCCAGTTTACCCTTATAAGGAAAGTAATGCTGATGAGAAATATACATACCTGGGAGGTAGGCCAGAGAAGGCTATGGTGAACAATATTATTAGGGAATATTATTAGGGATAGTTTCCTAAGCTTGGAGACAGACTTTGTACCTCTGTCAGGATACCTGGCAGGATGGACGGTGATCTGTTTGTGTCCCTCTAAGCTGTAGTATTAATCAGAACACTAACCTGCTGAGAGAGATACAAGTTATCATTGGGGGGGGGGGTCACTTTTCTTTCACATTCGTCCTAGTTCACCCTATTCTCTAGATACCGAAATTTATTCCTTTGTGGCTATTTTTATTATTATCCCACGGACTTATGTCAAAGATATAAAACTTGAAATTCTAGTGGCAGTTCCTCTAGGTAGCTTCATACCGAGCTTGTTTGGGGGCAGCTTTTCAATAGTCTATTGAGTTGACCAGTGGGTGCACAGTGTCTGGCACAGAGGGAACATTCAGAAGATAGAAGTTGAATAAGAGGAGTGAATATTATGAATGAGATACACCCTCAACTTTGGCAGAAGTGAAAGTATACTTTCCAATTCTGCTTTATTTTTAAAGCAGCAAAAAATTAGGCCCCCAAATACTTTGGCCTTCTTGAGCAGCGAAATATATTGAAGGAGAATGGCTCTCTTTTCTCTGAGCAACCCAATCAATGTGGCCTGTTTTCCTTTTTCAGAATTATAATTGCCCTACCTGATTCTCATTTTCTTGTTCACCCATAATTCTCTTTGAAGTCAACAGAATGTGTGAGGATGGGAGATTGGAGTTGAATGTGCTATTCAGAGGATGCTGCAAGAGTGAGATTTGGGTGTTTATTTGCCTGGAAAATATCTTTCCAAGTAATGACAGCTTAATGAGACTTAAATATATTACATATTCTTTCTGGCTCATATTTAGTTTTTCTCAAGTAAAATTAACACATTCAGGATCTCTCTGTGCTCTTTAACTCCATACTTAGTAATCATTATTAGACCTTTGAGATTTGTTGGAAGGAAAAATAAAAACCACCATTGAGTTTAGATTTGTTTTTTTTCCCCCAACAGTTAGCATGTTGATAAGCTTAAGGCAAACAAAACCAGAAGAAGGGTGAGAGAACGTAGTGGGCCAAGTCATATCTTTACAACCCAAAGCCGCAAACATTAAGCTTATATTCTTCTGGCAAATTCTGATGTCTTATTAGCTTATTCTCCTTCAGAATTGATGGAGAACATTCATAGCACTGACCTCTGTTCTTAAAATAGAAGATCCTAGAGGGAAAGTCTGTGCCATGCCCCAGCAGGGATGTGGCGGGGATGATGTTGCACGGACGAGAAGGCAGGAAAGTGGACAGTAGAATCAAGGGAGGCCTGTGATATCCAATCCGAATCCTTTCCTCAGAGATGGAAGGAATCAGGATGGTTGGGTATCATCTACACTACCTAGTGCCCTCAGACCACCTCCTTCACACCCCGCCCTTTGAGAACTTAGATTCTCTTAATTGTTCTATTTTGAATCGACTCTACGTGTCAGGCACCACTGACCCATATTATACTACTTTATCCTTACAGGACTCTATGGGGTTAGTATCAGCTTTATTTTACAAGTGAGGATTCTGAGGCAAAAACAAACATAACCCAAGGCAAGTGGCAGAACTAGGATTTATCCAGGTCTTAGGATTCCAAGCATGGGGTGTGCCACTTTTTTTTTCTTCACAACTTATTTCTTTAAAAGCTTATCTTTTAATTAGAGTTTAAGAACATTTCTTGGCAATGTATTGCATGCATGATACATGTTTATCTGTGCTTCAGTTGGCTAAAAACCAAAGTGGGCCTAATTTGTTAAAACCAAATAGTGTCCAGTAGAACTTTTTGCAGTGATGGAAATATTCTATATCTGTGCTAGTCCAGTAGCCACTAGCCTTGAAATTGGCTACTATGACTGAGGAACTGAATTGTTAATTTTGTTTAATTTCTATTAATTTAAATGTAAATAGCCAGATGTGGCTAGTGGCTGCCATGTTGGACAGCTTAAGTCCAGTCCTTAGATACTGGGAGTAAAACAAGAATTACTGTCCTCTGATGCCTCGAGAAAGCATGCCAGGGAGGCCAGGAACTTACCCTGCTGCAGGCAAGCGAATGGAAAGGGCTCTATCCTTGAAAGTCACATATGTGTAAGTGTGTTTATATCATGCTAAAGACTCAAGTTTTAGTCCCTTTGCCTCCAGGGAGATGTTATATAGGCTTCTTATATAAGCTCCTTTTTTTGGTCATAAGTAACATAAACCAACTGTGAGTGACTTAAGGAATAAAGGAATTCATCAGAAGGATGGGGTAACTCAGAGAACTGCAGGAATCCTTAAAGAGTCAAGACCTTAGAAGGGAACCTCGGGGGTAGCAACTAAAGAACAGCTTTTAGAGTAAATCTACTCCAAACATCCTGGGCCCTCACCTCATTCCCACGTCCCTGGGAATAGCTTGAGTCACTGCTGATATGTTGGTCAAAGAAAGGCAAAGCACTTTACTGGACAGTTTTATAGAGACTGCCTGTAAAGAAAAATAGAGAAAGTGGAGAAATAGACAATGAACAGTCAAAACGAAAACAAACACATGTAAACTGCTTAGCACCATGTCCTCATGTGACAGGGAGATAGAATGTAAAACGGAACAAGTGGGCTAATACCCATGTTGTTACGGGATTTAGGGATAGTAAAATGTAATACTTAACCACGTTCCATTAAAGCACTTATACTGAGTGAGTTGATTTGGCTGAGTGTTTTTAAGTACTTAATATGTGTGACTTTTCATAGCAGCTCTATGAAGAAGTCAGTGTTTTCACTGCTCTTTTTCCAAATCAATAAACTAGGATAATGAAAAATTATGATTTGCTCAGAGAAAGGTAATTACTAGTACAGAAATGATTTGAGCCCTGAGCCACTGGCGGCTATTTCTGTCCTTAATCCACATTGTATGTCTCCTCCAATTTTGCTTTTAGCACAGAAGAAGATGGTAAAACTCTGTTTAACATTAATATTTCAGGCCTTTTATGTGCTAATGAGAGAGACTCTCTATTCATTAGATATGCTTGGAACATGATTTGGCCTGATGAATACAAGTGCTTTATAATGAGTTTTTTTAATTATATTTGTTCAATTTCTGTACTTTTCATCTCTAGTTTCTTTAATCTTTTTAAAATCTGTACTTAGAATTCAGTTCAATTTTCCATTAGTCTTTAAAAAGAAAATTAAAACCCCCTATAAACCTACCAGGTATTACTATGGTTAACATTTTGGTATGTAGCCTTCCAGTCTTTTTTCTATACATATAGATATGTGCTTTGAAATATAAGAGTGGGGTCATAACGCTAAATAACTGTGTATGGTTTGTTACTAAACAAACAGAGCCATTTCTCTCCCATTAATTTTTTCACACCATTTTTCTAAATGTAGATAGCTTTGTCATCCTTAAAAATAGAACATTCTCATTGTAAAAAATTCAATTTACCGAAAAAGAACAAAATTCACCTGGTAGCTCACCATTGTATTATGAAAAAGCTTTCAGAAATTATATACGTGTATAATTTTATATAAGTGAGATCACGTTGTATATGGTTTTTAAAAATATGGTTTTTTTCACTTAACAGTATGTTGTGGATATCTTTTCAAATCAGTATATACAAATAAAACTACATCATTTTTTCCAGATAATTCCACAAACACTGAACACTTACAATGTTATACTGTGCTGGGCAACAAGGTGACGAGGATGCGTGAGAATAACATGTTATCATTTTTATTGATTCACAGTATTATATGGTAGATATGCCAGAATTAATTTTCTTAGCCTCTTCCTATTGAACATTTAGATTATCTCCACATTTTTTCCTATAACAAACACAGTGGGATGAATCAGCATCCTTCCAGCTAAACCTTTGCCCACATATATTCCTTACTTTAAGTTTCTAAATGTAAGCAAAGAATACGGAATATTTTAACGCTTTTGATGTTTATTACTGAATTGCCATCCTGTTGTTTTAATTTTGTGTTTTATGGTTAAACTCTGCCTTCTTTTTGTCTGTACAAATGCAGGCAGGCCTTCAATTAAGTGATCGCAACTAAGTTAATATTATTTTGAATTTTGATAAACGTATCTTTGATTCAGAGCATTTTCACATCATTTACTTTATCTTTCCAACACCAACCCCACATGTGAGGCAAAAAAGGCACTGGTATGATATTTATTTTCATTTTACAAGGCACTCAGAAGCCAAATAACCACCTAAGATTCCACATATACTAACAGATGTTTGGAGGAACTCCGTGTAGCATTCGTGTAATTCCAGTTGCAATGGACATTGTATTTGAGTCCCCACCATCAGTGCCATGTCAGGTGGTCAGTCTAGCTGGTCATGGTAATTGGCTGCCTTTGACCGTGACTGGCTCTCACATTGCAGGCCCAATGTAGACAGGGCCAATGAGATTCAAAGAGAGGCTTCCTGGGGCTTCTGAGTAAAAAGCAGTTAAGAGAACAGGAACAAAACAGAAACGGACTCGCAGACTTTGAGAACAAACTCACGGTTACCAAAGGGGGCGGTGACAAATTAGGAGTATGGGATCAACAGATATAAACTACTATACATAAAATAGATAAGCAATAAGGATTTACTATATGGCACAGGGAATTATAGTCAGTATCTTGTAATAACATATAATGGAATATAATCAGAAAAAAATAACTGAATCACTATGCTGTACACCTGAAACAAACACAATATAGTCAATCGACTATACTTTAATAAAAAAGAAAGAACAGGCAGCCTGTTGCCCCAATTGCCTGTGGCAGCCGTCCTACAGCCATTAGGGGAATAAGCCCTATGACAAAGCTGAGATGAGTTGAGCGTCAGGGAAAAAATGAAGTCTGTGATGACATCATTGCACTTGGACCAATCCTGAAGCTTATCCTACCGATAGAGTCTCTGTTATGTCAACAAATACAACAATACTATCTGTTCTAAACAACAGTCTGTTGTTTAGAACAGATTGTTACTTCAGCTGAAAGAATCTTAAGTGATAAATGGTTTATATTTAAATTTATAAAAATTTAAATACAGCAATAATTTGGGTCAAATATTTTCTCTTAGTATCCTAATTTCTTTTGGCTTAGTATTGAACATGAATTTTATGCCTCTGGCGTGGAAATAATTTAGTTTCTTGAATTAAAAAGAAAATATGGAATACAGATTTGCCACTAAGTTTTAGCTAAAACTTCCTTTGTATGTATTACGTCCCTTATACAGAAACAAAGTAAACACAATAGCTTTCCTTACTGAAGAGGCAGAGTCTCCATCCTTTATTTCTCTGTGAAAATGACCTGGGGGTATTCTCTTTATAAGTTGACTTGGGTTCTCTAAGAGGAGCAGTTACCAAAATTTGTAAATCAAGATTTACAAAAGAGCATCAGATTCTTAAAGCCATGTTTTTAGGAATATTCTTGGCATTTCTAAGGAAGATTGTCAGCTTAAATTTTGTTGAAGCCAAATTTTACCATTTTGGTCCTTTACTTGGTTCCAAAAAGTGTTTGATCCATGTGGCACTATAAGAACAATTTATCTCTGCAGATATGCAATTTCAGAGTTTATTTCCAATAAGGAATGCTTTGTTTGATGATGATATGAACATGGTATCCTCTTTCAAAGAAGATGGCTGTATTATCAGATATTCTACAAAGTATTTTATATACATTTTCTCAGCCTCATGTCAGCACTGTGAGATGTGTACTCTTTTTGCATTAAGGAAGTGAGACCAAGCAGATAAATAATTTGCCCCAAGTTACGTAGCTAGTAAGGGTTGGAACGATATTTGAACCCAAGCAATTGTTGCATTAGGCCAAGTCCTAACTGCTCTGCTGTGAGTACAAACCCCTGACTAAAACTCAAAAGAATAGCCAAGAACTAAAGCCTTCTAAAAATGCAGAGAAGTCTGAAAATCAGTGAGGAAAAAAAATATTCTGAGCAAGAAAATGGGAGGCAGAAAGAGCTCATGTGAGCTCCAAGTTAATAGATAAGCAATAAGGATTGGTTACACACCATAAGCAATAAGGAAGGTGCACACAAACACAGGAGCAGCTGTGTTGGTAGGAATAGCATCACAGTGTTAAACTCAGAAATGCCTGGTCTTATGAAAAATTCCAAAGCCATCCATTTAAAGATTTTGTATTATTTCCAGAGGTGGATCAGCGATAATGATGATCGATAACCTTTAACTGAGTACCTAATATGTCTCAGATACCATTCTACATGGTTTACCAGTATTGCCTCATCTCCTTCTTAACAGCAGTCCTATGAAGTTTACTGATGGTGGAGAGACTGAGGCTCTAAATGGTCAGTTAACTGACCAGGGGTCTCACAGTTGATAAGTGGGGAAGCCAAGAGATGAATCCATATGGTCTAATTGCAGAACTTGCATTCCCAAGCACATGCTGCATCAAGGAAGGAGTAGACTTGGTGCTCAGGATGTGGGGATGCTCCGCAAAGTCAAGCAGGGTAGTAAAGAGGCCCATAATACAGTAGGAAAAGCAAGAGCTCTGAAGTCAAAAGACCCGTGTTTGAGACCTGCGTCTTTTGAAACCTATATTACTTGGCAATTATCCTTAACCTCTCTGTACCCCATCTATATAAGAGGGGTAATTATACCTGCCCTACCCACCTCACCAGGTTTTTGCGAAGATCAAATAAGGCTGTGTGTGGGAAATACATTATCACCCTTAAAGCCCTGTGTAAATATTGCCCCCTATAAATAAATGATTGTACCATCATGAGAGGAATATGGCATAAGATAATGTGCAAAAGCTTTGTCTAGTCAGTGGGCAGATGACCCCCAAAGTTTGTTTTCAGCTTCAAGCAGAGATCTTGTATGCAAAGCAGGGTTTTAAAAAACAACAACATTGAAGAGTATCAGTTTGAATGTTGATAAGTGTTTTATAAATAGCTGCATAATTAGCATGTACTTACTGCAAAAAGTATACATAATATTTTATTCCCTGTTGTAGGCTGTAATGAATCTGCTGCCTCTACATCCTAGGAGGTTTTCACTTACTTTCCCCATGATAATTTTAATACATGGAACCATTATTAGCTGAATTAAGAATAAGTAAATGAGCAGTAAAAAAAAAAAAAAAATACAGAAAAATTACAGGTGCCTGTGGTGAGTAAGATAATAACTAGGTAAAAATATATGAAATAATTACAGTGTTTGAACGGCAGAGCCGGCATGAGGAAAATGCCTCAGTGGAATATTAAACCTGCTGTTGGCAGGGTAGAAAGACTCTGTGGCCTTCACCTCTTCTGATTCTCAGCCCTAATACCTCACTGAAAACAGATCCAATTTGTCTTCATCCATGTTTATATGATGTCAAAGGGGCTGGTCCAGTTCAATAAAGATTTAGTCATTCTGAAAGCCTGTGGTCCTATAGACTAAATATCCAATAACTAAAAGGTTGTGTTTAAAAGATGTACCAGATTTTGGTATTTATTGTAGACTTAGTCATCCTGGTAACATTGAATATGAACTTATTTAGAATGTATCTGTGATCTGCATTTGATATCTCGACAAAATGGAATTTCAGGTAATTTAGATAAAGAGTTTTAAAGAGCTGGGATATTTTGGGGGGAAAACAGTTTAAAGAATATTCTATTATATGTAGCACTGCAAACAGTGTCACTGAATAGTTTAAGGTGAACATTTGAGGCTTTTTATGTTTCACGTGCCCAGTCCTTGATTAGGAAATGTAGAGATTCACATTGAATTTAAGACATGGTTCCTGCAGTTAAGGATTCTTTTTTTTGAATTTGTTTTCTTTTTTTATTGAAGTATAGTGTTAGTTTAGTATAGTGTTAGTTTTTTATTGAAGTATAGTGTTAGTTTCAAGTGTACAGCAAAGTGATCCAGTTATAGATATATATGTTCTTTTTCAGATCCTTTTCCATTTTAGGTTATTACAAGATAGTGAGTCTAGTTCCCTGTGCTGTACAGCAGGTCCTTGTTGATTAATCTGTTTTATACATTGTAGTGTGTATATGTTAATCCCAAACTCCTAATTTCTCTCTCCCCCTGCCCCCCAGCATCCCCTGTGGTAGCCATAAGTTTGTTTTCTATGTCTGTGGGTATATTTCTGGTTATAGACGTACATTTGTATCTTTTTATTAGATTACACGTACAAGTGATATCACATGATATTTGTCTTTCTCTGTCTGACTTCATTTTAATATGATAATCTCTAGGTCCATCTATGTTGCTGAAGGATTCTTCTTTAATGCTCTTGGATGGTGAAGAGTCGTATTACCATAATGAGAAACCTCAAATTAGGATTTGAATCATCAGTAGTTTAAGAATGTCTGGTCTGATTAGGAGTGTGGAGAGCCACTGCTTTCTAAATCAACAGACGTTGGACAAGAGAACTGGTTGAATATATATAGCAGAGAGGGTCTAGTTCAGACATGAGGGATCCTGCTTCGCCGACTCTCAGATGGTCAAGGCTGCAACAATTAACTCTTGGTTTTCTGTATGTGCTTTGTCTTCTTTGAGGGCTTTGGAGGATCAGTTCTACATCTCACATGGATTTCCCTGTTATCCAACAAACTTCTAGGTCACCTAGTTCTGCTGCATAATATATGTTTGGATAAAGAAATAATAATATTAGACAAACACAGTAACGTAAACAAGTCAACAGAGTACTGGGGCGGGAGGTAAGAGAGCTGAGTTCTAGTTGGAAGAATTCCTTTGATAAATTCAGAAAAATCGCTTCACCTCATTCTACCTGTTCCCTTACCTCTAAAAATGGTGGAGTTGAAGGAGACAAAGCTCAGATTCTATGATTCTGTGAATCATCTGAAATCAACTCAGTATATGACTGATGAGTTTGGCCACTTGGACTACTATGGCCTTTTCTTAATTGTGTTAAAAGTAACAATTAAGGGAATAATTCCAGATTCTCTTCTAGACTTTAGCACTTTATGAGCTACCAGAATCAAATACCAGAACCGTGTTATCTTTCTGTGACTTTTTCCCATGAATTCAAGCAGCCATATTGCTTCTTACCAGAACCCAGCTGTCATGATATCACGAGTCATGACCTTATTCTATACAAGTATTTCCTGATCATATGACAAAATCATTAGATTATTATGTGTTTGATATTCTCTACGAACCTACTCTTGAAACAGACATTAGCTAAGTATGTATTTCAGATGGTGTTCTTCGTATGTTAAAAATGTGTGTGGTATGCATTAATGATCCTTTCTAAACTGTTATTTGTGCTGGGGAAGAGTTAGATTTTTATTCCACGTAGAACTTTCTCCATCAAATGGTTCATGCATTATTATCCCAGCTTTAGCCACGGAAAGTAATGGTTTCTGCAACCTTTCTGATGTGTGTGAATTTACAAATACTATATTTGAAATGTTACTCTTGTTAGCTTGCATTTTTGACCTCATATTGAGACAAGGGACCTGGTGGGATGCTCTTTATTCTTTGGCTGCTTTCTGAAGGGAATATAGGTTTTTTCTCTTTCCCCTTCTTTTTTGTAGGAGTTAAATAAAATCTAAAAATCACATAAATATTCTTAAAAACCTGGGGAGATTGTTACGGGAATAAATAGAAGCCCCAGCACCTCCCCTGTGACCATTTCAGGCAGATCAATTACATGTAGAGTCTTCTCTGTGTCCCCTGAGAATCTGATTCAGCAGCCTGTTGAGGAATGGAATGGTGTGATGCCTGTGGAGGGGCCGAATCCTTGAGCACGTGCCTAGATTCAGCTATGAAAATACTATTACTCCCAACTCCACCTTAGTGAATAAACACCTGGAAGGGGAAAGGCAAGACTTTGTGAAACAGATCAGTGCTTCCTTTTGTTTTTTTCCAGAGGTAAAGATTCTAACTTTCATGAGAAAAAAGAGAAAGCCTCTTCCTAACTCCCTCTGGATTCAGTCAGTTCTAGCTCCCAGGAGGCTGTGGAACTATACATGAAGAGTAGGCAGCACTCAGCCCTTGGTTTCGGGACTGGACATGCTGAGTCAGCTCTAGGAAACTAGGAACTTCAGCAAAAAGTTCCAAAAGGAAGGAACGAAGAGAAGGAGGGAGGGAGGGAGGGAGGGAGGGAGGGAGGGAGGAAGGACGGATGAGAGAGAGAGGGAGAAAGAGAGAGGAGGAGGAGAAATCTCTTTCCCATTAGGATCTCTGCTTCCCAGATGCAATTACAGGTAATAATTTCATGAACCCAAGCACCAGTGTGTAGTCACTATAGCCACTGTTTGGGCCATAGGGGTGGCCATAAGAGCCCTGGCTGGATTTGTAAGCCCTGCCATTCACTCACTGAACAACCTTGGGCAGATCTCCTCTCTGACCCTCGGTCTCCTCATCTGTAAATATTTACCCTTCAGGTTTGTGGAGAGCATTACACGATCATGTAAGCACTTGAGTATATTTATTATAAACTGTAGAGCCCGACCCATATTTGAAGTGTTAATCACGTTAATCCTTGCAATCATGTGTTTTTATTGTACACAAAAGACAGATTTCCCCAGCAGAAGAGAAGACAAGAAAAATCTTTGTCCTGACCCACAGAGACAATGACAATTCAGTCATCCTACACTAGGGCCCTATAGATTAGCCACAGGTGTGCAGCTGGTGCCTCTGGATGCAACATACAAGCATTTGTATTGCTTCCTTGAGTCCAAGTCGGGATAACCTGGCAAGTTAGAATTATATCCACTTACTATCAACTAGATATTTCAAACCATTTCAGCCTCATACAAGTAGGAAAGAACCTCTCTCTCTCTCACTCTCTTACTGACTTATGAGTGAACCAGTACATATTTTTCAGTCAGTCAAGAATTACTCACTTGGTACCCACCATATGCCTGACTATGCTCCTAGGTGCCCTAAAAAATAGTCTTAAAATGTAGTGCCCAGTATTGCAATTCTTTGGAAAGAAAAACTGAGTTATGTGTGCATACCAGCAAGAGACCAAAGGGTTAATCAGAAAAAAAATAATTTTCACAGAAAGTGATCTTTCTTCCCTTTTTTACTGTAAGCTCAAAGAGAATTGTAGCAATACAGGTTGAGCAATTTTCTTTTTTATGAATCCCGTGCTCAATTGACGAAAGCCATTTTGCAACCCATTTACATGCAGTAAACCTTTGCTTTAAAGTTCTGTCACTTACCTTGATCATGATTACTTACAGTCCCTTTAGAAAAGGCCCTTGACTGGTTTAGCTCCCAAGCATAGCACTGCCACAAGACAGTTTTCTACGGTGCCTTTTAAGTCATGGTCGTAAGCTAAGGCATGCCCAGTCTCGGAGCCAGGTATGAGGCACAGGGATATTGTATAATGCAGAATAAACGAGTTGGAGTTAGGGGTCTTGGATTTGAAACCAGCTCTACAATCTCACTATGTAATCTTGGCCATTTACACTCCTTTCCTGTCAGCTTGCTCACTTGTAGAAAGAATGATGTTTTCATCACAAGACTATAAAGTAGGGCTTAACTGAGGTACTCTCTGTGCAAGTTACAGTGTAAGTTATAAAAAGGAAATTGTTTTATGAACGAATCGTCTATAATATGTACTATAAATCACTGAAAAAGGAACAGTATGTCTAATCTAAAATTTTTCTTGAACACATACTATATTTTCCCTACTGTAATCCACAGAAGAATGTAAACTGAGAGCAGGGACCTTCACCAGACACGTACAGCAGACAGTCAATCGGGTACCTGTTGTATTAATGGATAAAATTTCTATGTAAATGTCACTGTGCTAGGCATGGTACGGAATACAAGAAAAATAACGTGTTACCCCAAGCCTCAAGGAATCTATAGTTAAGATGACTAACCACTGATGCACAAAAAGCCAATAAGAGTTAAGTAATGGTTCTGAGCGAGAGAAAAAAGGATGGTATAAAAACCGTGTCTAAAAGAAACTGTGTCTGAGTCCCTCATCGGCAGACGGATACAGCAGGAACCTTTCCTTGTCCTGACCCTGGGTGAGTTTATCTACCCCAGCCTCACTTGCTTCCCATGTGCTTTTTGTGTCAGTCACGGTTCCAGCAGGACTAGATGCCCACTCGTAAGTGTTTAACTGAAGCGCATATAATGAAGGATTGTAGAGATGCGTCCAGAATTGTGGGAGCCAACAAGAGGTGGCAAGGCGCAACAGCAGGAAGCATTACCAGCCCTAGAGGTGAAGGAGGGCAGCAGGCAGGCAGGGAATGTGATGAGAGCCGGAGCCAGGCGCAACAAGAATCCCTGTCAACACACAAGTCCAAGTGGAGCCATGCAAGTCTAATTCTTTGGGCAGCGATCAAGGCAAAGTCAGCTGGGTTTGTCTGCATTTGGTCCAGAACCCGTGTGCAGGTGAGGGTCTTCTTGAGGGCCTAAGGAAGGTTTTCCAGTAGTCTAGAAGGCAGGCTTTCTGAAGCTGGGATCTGTCACCCTGTCTTTGCAAGCAGCACAGTGAATGGCTAAATATCTTCCTTGACTCCTTGGCACTTACCATGCACAGCCTTCACAAGGTACAGAACAAGAGAAAATGGATTATGCCCTCAACAATAAGAGGCGAGTCATCCGCCTGGTTTTGCAGTGGGCCGCCATGTATGGAGACGTCCTGCAAGAGGATGATGTGGCAATGGCTTTCCTGGAGGTATGTGGGGGTCATCCCTGCCAAGAATGCACCTTTGTCCTACAATGCAGGGACTACCCATAGGCATGGCAGCTTCCCTGGAGGGAGTGTAATTGCAAATTCTAGATTCTGTTAACATGTTCATTCATCAGAAAGGTACTATAAGGAAAGTAAAGAAAAGCATCATCCATTATCCTGCCACTCTAATTCAACAACTGGAAGTAGGATTCTAATGTATTTTCATTTGGTTATTTTCTCTGTTATATTTTCCGTAGTTGTAATCACATAGTACCCATCATTTTACAGGCTGCTTTTTCCACTTGATGTAAGGATTTTTCCATGTCAGTAGAGTCTTTCTAATAAAAATTTCTAATGGCCTTGCCACAGATATATTTATTTGTTCCCATATTATTGGATATTTACATCATTTCCATTTTCACCTTCCTAGAATAACAGCGTAGTGAACACTTTTGTGCCAATAGGTCTATCCTTGGTTATATTCCTAGAAGTGGGATTTTACTAGATCAAATGGTGGATATTTTTGAGTAGAGTGAAGCAGATAACTTTACTGAGGAATTCCTGGGGCCATGAGGTAGTCCTGAAGGGACATGATTTACTTTGTAAACACTGCTTTAAGCTGAGCTTCGCTTTTCCTTCCCATGGCTCCAGCCCAAGTTACAGCATTGACCTGGGCATTTAATCCCTGATGACTCATTCTGTCCTCCGAATCTGAGATGGGGACCTTACTCCTGTGCAGGCAAAAGGCAATGTGGCTTCTGTTTCAAACCTTATCAGTCTGTCTGCTCAAGAATGAATTATCCAAAAGAAACGTCCCCGCTCTCTCCTTTTTACTCATGTCATTTGGCAGGCAGAGAAGTGGGGCTGGGAGGAAAGATGGACGATGAGAGTCCCTCACGGCTGTGGGATAAAGGATTTTGAAAACCTAGAGGAATTGTAGTAGCTTTTGGGTCATTGGGTCATGGCCTCTACCCATTGCATCGAGTAAAGGGCCACTTTACAGATGAGCCAAAGTGGTGTGAAGCTGCCACTGCCACAGCTCTCAGCTCCTGCTGGGGAGGCCACTGCTCCTGCACAAAGCAGGGCACGGCTGCTGCTGCACAGTGGGCGGGACCATTCCCAGGACGTCAGTGAAGAGTCCTGAGTTGGTGACATAAACTCAGCAGAATTTCAGTTCAGTGCTGAAAACCACAACTGTACTTTTACCACCAACAGTTAACCACGACTAGTGGTAAATGTTAAACAACAAATACTAAAATAATACTCAAAATAAATATTAAAGTTTCCCTGAAAACAGTGCTCTTGAAGGATAGACTATAAAATAACCCATTCCAGAACATTGCATTGCATTGCCTTTTGTATAAATATCATATAAACAATTCATTTGCAATTCAATTTTTTAATTTTTTTATTGTGGTAGAATATATCAAACATAAAATTTGCTGTTTTAATCTTTCTTAAGCATACAGTTCAGTGGCATTAATTACATTCGCAGTGTAACGCAAGCATCACCACCATCAGTTTCCAAAATTTTTTCTCACTTGCAATTGTGAATTTAGGCATGCCGTAACGTTCTCTTTTACTGTTTTGTCCCCAGTCCATGAAACCATGGTCTGGAGATGCTAGTGAGGCAGATGACATAGGGACACGTCTTTGTTGCTCTTCACAGAATTACGTACCTTTTGCGGTTCTTGTTAAAAGCCTGTGACCTTTGCCAATTACAGGAGTTTTATGTGTCTGTGTCAGATGATGCCCGGATGATTGCTGCCCTCAAGGAGCAACTGCCCGAGTTGGAGCAGATTGTCAAGCAAATGTAAGGAAGGGCTTGGCTTTGGGGTGTGCTTTCATCAAGTAAGTGCCTGCTGCCCCTGAATCACATCATCTTCCGGGAGGTCCTTTGCCCACCTCCCAAAAGGTGAAAGATGCTTTGTCAACAACCACACACTATTCTGATTTGAGCACTCTGAGCATCGGGTGAAGAGGTGCGGTCAGGCCAGATTAACAGAAGGACAGAGATTCCGCTTAGCTGCCTTCTGTGCCGGATGGCTGCCAAGAGAGAGCCTGGGGAGCCAGAGATCCTCTCTGAGTGTCTGACTCAATAAACTCGGGTCCCTTTGGTTCAAGGCAGTGAATCCAGTAATAAAGTGGTCAGTGGCATCTAAAGAAAGTTTGAGGAGAATTACTAATATGGTAAATTCACTTTGGGCTGCCAGTGCGGTTGGTGGTGAATATTTGTGTCCTCTCAGTGGCAACACAGAAGGTTTTCACATGCTGTTCTTTGAGCCGTTGATTAAATACTGGCTACTAAATAGACTTTGAGATCGAGAAATTCTGGCTTTTAACATCAATTCGACCAGGGATCTGTCTGTGACAAGAGCTGATCTCTTAGCTGTCTCCTCTGGGCCTTGGCCTCTCAGTATTAAAATAAGGAGGCTCAGGCTTCCCTGGTGGCGCAGTGGTTGAGAGTCCGCCTGCCGATGCAGGGGACACGGGTTCGTGCCCCGGTCCGGGAGGATCCCACATGCCGCGGAGCGGCTGGGCCCGTGAGCCATGGCCGCTGAGCCTGCGTGTCCGGAGCCTGTGCTCCGCAACGGGAGAGGCCACAACAGTGAGAGGCCCGCATACTGCAAAATAAAAATTAAAATAAAAAAATAAAATAAGGAGGCTCGTATTGCCTCCTGAAGGGATGCTGTGATTTCATTTTCTAATGTAAGGTTAAAGTTATATACAAATGAAGTAATTTAAAATAAGAGTACCAACAGTATTAAATAATGTGCTTTCTCTATTTCTCGTAGTTCAGAAGATGCAAAGGCTCCACAAAAGAAGGTAAGTGGCAACGGATTAGGATTCTCTGTGCCCTGTAGAATGACAGTTCTCCAGAAATATAATATTGCAATATATGACAGTGATATCTTTGTAAATACAAAATATGTTTTCTTTATTTCTCGACTCTGCTTCTCAGACGTGTGTCCTCTGAGTTGCAACCGTGCATTTTT
This sequence comes from Lipotes vexillifer, assembly GCF_000442215.2. Lineage (NCBI taxonomy): Eukaryota > Metazoa > Chordata > Mammalia > Artiodactyla > Lipotidae > Lipotes > Lipotes vexillifer. The sequence goes on from NW_006786512.1 coordinate 1,100,978, forward strand.
CATTCATTCCTTATGACAGCTGCTGCTGTTATTATTATTTTTTACAGCACAAAGTTCTTTTGCAGCAGTTCAACACAGGCGATGAGAGAGCCCAGAAGCGCCAGCCTATCCGTGGCTCTGATGAAGGTGAGAATGTCTTCCAACTTGTGCAGACTATTTAAAGTCAGAATAAAATCTTCCCCCTGGGAATCACCCCTTGGACCCACAGAATATAGCTTTTCTTGGCCGTCCCTGTGTACTCCAAATGGTTTGCTTGGAGGTGCCCGTTTGCATTCCAATTATTTATGTTCTTGAACTCTGTGCCTGGAGCTGAGGTGCTTGTTCACACTCCCCTGACTCTGCCTCTCCCCCACTGCTACCTCTCCTTGAAGGAGAGAAAGATTATCTCAGGCACCCGTTGCCAACGTGGCAGGAGGGTGGCTGGCGCTTTGCAGATGCCTCGCCGAGGTGGAGCGCCAGGGGCACCTGCAGAGCGGGGCTCCCACCCAGGGAGCGCACTCTGGCGCTGAGCAGTACCTCGTTAGCAGCCATCAGGGAGGCAGAGATGCTGGCTGTTATTGTTTGCTTGGTTAAGATTTCTCCAAAGAATCACAACCAAAATAAGATGAATGATCATGATAAAATATTCATCTTAAGCCACAGATGACTCTTGTAATTTAGCGGTGCCCCAAACTCCAGAATTACAGGAGCTGGAAATTGCCTTCAAGATCTATGTGTTCAGAGCTGAGCGTCTGGGTGCCACATAGGGGTCTGCTGAGCTGAGTACCACCCGTGCCACCTGGCCTGGCCTCCGAGTACACAAACCAGGGAACAAGTGAGCAGCCATGTCAGCAAATGTTCACGGCCCCAGGCGGAAGCACTCCTGTTTGCAGAGGTGTTAATGTTGGCTCCCCACCACTGCGCTGGGCTGCAGGAATCTAGTAATCTGCCTACAACACAGCACTCCCGGTATTGTGAAAAAGAAAGGCTCACAGACAAAGGCAGACCCAGAAAATTGGCCTAAACATACTTCTCGTTGTTTCGCATGACCTATGTGTGGGTTTTTCACAAATATCTGTTGTGGTTTTTGTAACTGGAGCCGCCAGTCATGGACTTTTCTTAGACCAGTGCTAAGGTAAGAAGTTTTAGAAGGGGGCAGGCATAGGCATAAATGAGTACAAATAAATACAAATCTTAAGAATGGCAAGATGATGCAAATTTCGGAGCATGTCTAAACATTTTGCATAGCTTTTGTTTCTTTTTAAGAACTCACAAGACCAACTTATCTTATTGTTGCTGCCTTCCCAATAGTTCTGTTTAAAGTCTATTGCATGGACCACACCTACACAACCATCCGGGTGCCAGTGGCTGCCTCGGTGAAGGAAGTCCTCAGCGCAGTTGCCGACAAACTAGGCTCTGGGGAAGGCCTTATCATCATCAAGATGAGTTCCGGAGGAGGTAACCGCCTTCTGCAAAGCAGAATATCCCGTCCAAACAGAACCCTGCCAGAAGTTAGCGAGGCCCTTCCAAGCTGATCCAAAGGGACAAATAGGTGCTGTGTATGCTCCCCAAAATAACAGAAATAAAGTGGTCAGAGGCGGGCTGGGCTAGTGTCTAATATCCCCTATCCTGTAGGTAACCACTCTGAAGCAGAAGAGGGTGAAATGATCTATCCAAGGCAGTTGGAACTGAGGTCTCTGGTGTGGGTGTCAGCCTGGAGTTCTTTCCCT
>NW_006786512.1:1102714-1116647 GCF_000442215.2 Lipotes vexillifer
TATAAACCCTAAACAAAAAAGCTTAAGGCTGTAATAACATATAATGGAAAAGAATTGAAAAACAATTTATACATGTAAATACCTGTGTCTATATGTATATATGTAGTACTGAATCACTTTGCTGTATACCTGAAATAACGCAACACTGTATCAACCATACTGCAATTAAAAAAAAAAAAAAAAAAAAAAAAAACTTTAAGACCTTGGAGCTCTGAGAAATGTGGGCCCTAAGAAGGCACCTGGCTTTTCTAGCTAAAGGCTGTAGGTTTTCACAAGTCTGAAGTCGGAGGTGGCCATAGGCTGGTTCTTTTCAGTTGATGATGGTTTTCCTCCTTTCCCAGTAGAGAGGGTAGGAACTCAGCTCGTCAAACAAAACGAGAAGTCTCTTCCCTCGCAGGATTACTAGACTGCTCTGTGCTTTCCTGAAATGTCGTTTATTCATTCTTCATATAGTTTCTGGCCACTTAGTGTGGCTGTGAGAGGAGAGGAGGTGTTGGACACAGCCCTGGGCCTCCAGGTTGCTCACAGGCTGGTGAGGCGGGAGACAATAAATAGATAATTAGAGTCCATGCCGGCAAGAGTTTCGGAAGGGTCTGCATGCATTGCAGTGAGAGCCTGGAGGAGAGAGCCGTCAGGCTAGCTGGTCCAGTATGATTTGATAGTTACTGGAACATCCTTCAGGATCGGGTGAGCCATCCCTGCCGTGTTTGAAGACAAATGATTCCACTGATGTAGGATTTTTAAATGCATCTTGGATTCCCAAGATATCCCCTTCCGTTTCTGTTCCCGGCACACACGACCCAGGACGTCTGTCTGCCGTGATGATCCCTCTGGCACACTCTTGCCATAGCTATCCAGGTGCCTCCTTCACTTCCTCCAGGTTTCCCGCCAAGTGTCATTGTCTCATGGAGGCCCCCTCCTTCCTTTCTCCAGTTCCCTTTCTAAAATTCCCCCTTATACATACTTCCTAGCCTCCTTCCCTGCTACACTGTTTTCTTCTCCTCACTGCTTACTCTCTGGTACCTTGGCACTATCTGCATCCCTCACTATGATATAAGCTCTTTCTGGACTGTTTTGGGTTTTTTTCCCTGTATTGTTCTCTTCTGTATCCTCAGTGCCTAGAGCAGTGTCCAGCATACAGTAAATGCTAAATATTTATTGTATGGATTATCTTTTAAATATCGAAGACTTAATCTAATAAGGCAGTTGCCCTCCAAATTAGGGAATGAGTGATAAAACGGTAATAAATTTTACATCTAAAGTCATGTGGGATCTCAGAAACCCCCTAAGTTTTCTAAAAGTTATGTCAGCTCCATCTGGAAGCGTAACTTGTTTTTTAAAAAGCAGGTGCGGTTTTTGTATGCAGAACTGGGTGAATTGACCCTCGGGTATTTCCGTTCCTGTTTTGTGGTCATTTCTGACGGCATCCTGAGTGTCGTGTGCCTGCACGAATGCTGTGTCTCTTTTATTCAGTGGGTTCCTTCAGTACTATATTTTATGCAGTCACTCTGCGTGTTCCGGTAATCCACCAAGCTGGCGATCTGTTGGTGTGATTAGGGCAGTGCAGCAAATCTCAGGTGCATTTAATAGGCAATCTCTTGCTTTTTATGTTCACAGAAAAGGTGGTGCTCAAACCTAATGATGTTTCAGTATTTACGACGCTCACTATTAATGGACGCCTGTTTGCTTGCCCGCGAGAGAAATTCGATTCACTGGTAGGTGTGGATGGCCACCTCAGAGCAGCGTCTGCAATCAGAAAAACTTGTCTGGAGCTTAATTTTGCAGTCACGTTGAACCTAGTTGCTAAAAAATCTTGAACACTGATTGTCTTTTTCTTTTCTGCAGTCTATCAGGTAAGCCTCAGGTGTTCATTTGAGATGCTCTGAGCTTTAGATTTTCCTTTGTGGAAATTCGCCAAGTAACACCACTACTGGGGCATAATTCAGCTTTCAGAACTCTTTGTAGTAATTCACGTCCTTGAAATGTCCCCGGTTTAAATATTACTATTAAGAATCTGAATACTTAGACACCAGGATAGAAATAACGTTTTAAGACAAGATGTTGCAATTTATCCTACCCCGTAGGGGGGATGTAGAAATGCATTATGGCAGAGCCACTCTCCGGTCCAGGGAAAATGCTGTTCCCTGAACGGGCTCTCTCCATCTTGTGTAGGAAATCTCAGAGGCCAGCCGTCTTTCCTAAGTCTCCAAAACAGTGTTCGCGGCCCCACCCAGCTCTCTGTGAGTAAAGGCTTAATCGGCCCTTGCTAATAAGTGACTGGCCCGCCCTTCTTTTTGCAGCTGGTAGGGTTCATTTCTATTTCTCCTGTAAACAGGCATAGAAGTGAGCAGCTACCAGAGTATCTTAAGAGAGCCTGTGGGGCCAGTTCAGGGGATAGAGGACTAGTTTTTTCCATCTTGAGACACACCGGGCTTCTTTACCAAGAGAAGTGCAACACGGGCGCTACAGGGAAAACCGCATTGTGTTTTAGGGGGAAAACTTAAATACATAAGTGACGCGTGAATACGTTCAGTTTAATCAGATCAGACATTGTAGTAAATCAAGATTCCCCTCCTTGGACTTTTTAGAGCTTGTTTAGCCTCATCATGATTCTGACCTTCCAGTTTGGGGAGAGCTATTTTGTGCACTCACAGCCGAGCAGATTTTGCAACATCTTGAATTCACCTGGAGGGGAGCTTCACAGAAGGGGCGTTAGTTCTCCCGTCCCTCCCTCATCCGTCTGGCCCGTGAGCACCCTTGCCTCACTCAACCAACCACCAGCGCTGTGTGATCTGAGTCTGCCCCCAGTTCTTTTCGTATATTTTTCATCATCTACATTCATGGCTTCCTGAAAAATAAATATGTCCCAGTATTGAGGGATTGGGGGCAAGAAATGGCGTGGATGAGTTACACTGCTCTCTTCTGGAAGCGAAAGCCATCAAAAGCCAGTTCAGCCAGAGCCCTGCCAAAGGTGCCACATGATGTGTTTGCCACACAGCGCTCAGGCCTCTCTTGCCGGCTGGTCCTTGGCCGCAGTGTCTGATGATGTGGTGTAGAGATGGAGAGTGTGGACCATCTCCAGCTCCCTGTGGGGGCAGATACTAACTTTTTAAGCCTCTGTTTATTTGCACACAACCCTTCAGCCTTACAAGTTCTTAGTCCTTGCTCGTCTTCCACTTTAAGGCCGGAGTAATTGCAGGGAGTTTACTTTGCAGCAAGTAGCCAGACGAGAACCTGCTTAATTTCTTCCCCGTCGGTGCTCTGCCATTCACTGGGCTGCCAGCTATGCTGTTGTTTCTAAGGAGTGGTCGAGCTCTCCCTGCCTCGCAAAACTGTAGGCACGGAGCTCCTTTTCTGGCTTTCTAAAGATTTCTTTGAGGACAGTCCATCTAGGAAGAGTCGCATACAGGATGCCCCTGCAGTACAGAATGTTGGCCAAACCTTTGATCCATCAACACATACTTATGAAGTGCTAGCTTCTGTGTGACACTAAACCAGTGTCCCAGAGCCTCTGCCCTTAAGACAATTATGGTCAGATTGGGAGATGAAACTAACACAGACAGCCTGGAACAGAACAAATTGTAGTGCTGAAGTGTTGTCTAGAATCAGTAGAGTGCCAGTAATTTATCCTAGTTGCCTGAGGGCTTGGATTCTAGAGCTTTACTTTCTTGACATTTTAAACATAAATGTCACTATAGAGCAACTTACAATAAAACCCCATGGCACTGTAATTTCGTTCTAAATACTTTGATCCATTCACTAGCTCCTTAGGTTTTTATTTAGGGCCTATACTGTATCATTCCAGGCGGATGTTTCTGGCTCTAGGATGGTCTTGAAGATGAATCCATCATGGTCCTTGTGCCTCAGGGAGCTCACAGTATAGTGTGGGACACCAGAGTGTAATGAGTCTCCAATGTGACAAATGCCATTGCAGAGCTAGGCACAGAGGTGTGGGAGCACGAGGAAAGAGGATGCTGAGGTGGCAGCTTGCTTTAGCCATCTCTTTGTCACTGACAATCAGCACATCCTTTTAATGTCTTAGTTGCCTCATCTGGACAATGGGAGGGTAACAGTGCTATTCTCCCAGTCACCACCATCCAGGCTTAACAGAGAAATCAGCTCTCAAAAAGAGCAGAGAGAGAGAATCAGTCTATAGGAGTTCTTTGCCTCTGTGTGGGCACTTTTCAGATCTGTCTGTGTAATGCAGACCCTACATAGGCTCTGCTACACTTCATCTGTAAGGAAACTTCCACAGGGATATCTATGAGAAAATGGTCCAAGGAATTGCTTCCTATGGGGCCAGCATGTTAATTCCCCACTTCAGTTAGAGGAGCCCTCTGTGCTACTCAGATTGCCTCTCTGGTGGTTCATGGAGGGAAGGATCGGCCTGCCCTTTGCTTGGTGAGCCCTGTTCACTCAAAAAAAGTAGAGATTCAACAGGGGTTTCTGTTTTTCTCTCAAAAGGGATTCAGGATGATGTACCAGCCTCCATGACTAAAAGAATTTAATGGCATCGTCCCTGTATTTGTTGGGTTAATTTATCCCCTCTGTGAAAAGCCATAAGACCTCAAAGGAAAGAGATAAGGAGTCAGTTAGACTGAGGAGAGAGCAAACCCAAGGAATAGAGGGCAGGTCCACAGCAGAGCAGATGGGCGAGAGGGAAGGCAGAAGACCTACCCCGCTTGAAACCATTCTCCTTATTTGCTTCCATAAGCTACTTGCCCATCAGCTTCCGGTCGGTTCCCTAAGTTTTAAAACATTGGAATAATGGTTTTTCTTCCATGCTGTCTGTGCCCTAAATAAAGTGAATCAGGAACAACAGTATTTGGCTCATACATCCGGGTCCTGTACTCATCACACTTCCCCGTCTCTGCATTGGTGCAGCAGAGCTGGGAAGGGAACTAATTCGGAGGGGACGGTGGGGACCTTCTCTGTGCTAGGCACTGTGCTCACGTGCTGCACTTCAATTATTCCCATCCAATTCCCTTAACAAGCCTGGGTACTAGGTACTGGGGCCCCAACTCATCAGAGCTAGAAACAGACAGTCAAGGGATTAGGGAATCGTTCAAGTCTATGTAATTAGGGTGGGGTTTACATTTAGAATCTGTTGCTCTCTAAAACTGGCACTAACCTGGTCTGTTTCAAAACCCTAACTCCCATCTGGTACTCAAAGACTTTCTAAAGCTGTTCAAGCTGTCCATTTGGTTCCCCTGAGCTCTCTGTTCCTGCCAAGTAAGTTTCATGACGGCTTCCTCATCTTCATGCCTCTCACGCCATCCTTCAACCTATGACAGACCATCCTGGATACTCAGGGAAAACTTTGCCATTCTAAACCCACCCAGTTTTGTCTGTTTCATCTTTTCAAGCCCATCTCTTTCTCCAAGAACCTCTTCAGGCCACACATTCATTCCAAACGCCTACTAACTCTCAAAAAGCCCATTCATGTTTCCTCACCTGTTTCTCCGTGTATCTGGGAGTCAGGTGTTTTTTGATGCTTCTGTCCATCCCTTTATACGTGCAAATGAATGCCAGCAGCTGACTCTTTACTGGCGTGCAGTGCTGTACTTGCTGGTCAGGGCTGACTCCTTTTTTAAACTGCAAACTTTCAAATGCCCGGAATGCAGTGGCCATTCATAGACTGTCAAGGTTATAGGTGATGATTATAATAGAATGTGAACGATATTAGTACTTCCAACATAAATATTGAATATCCAAATATGTTTAGCATCATATTGGGGAAATTATCTTTTAATTCGTGTGACTTTTGTAACTTTAAACATATTATTATAGATCAATAGGTATTAATATATTATACGTAAGTTTCTAATGTATACAAACCACTCATCTTATTAAGGAAAAGCACTATAACTCATTTCCCGTAAAATAAAAATGAGATAAGTAAGTTGGATGGAAAGTCTTGACCAGTGGTCTTCCAGAAAGTAGCAGTTTAGTTTTCTGATGCCTAGCCCAAAACACCATGACCATGTGACTGTCATTCCTAGCTCAGAAAGTGGAGCAATTGGACATCATATATAATCACATGTAATCACATAGCCCTCTGTCACCTAGTACCCCAGGCAGCGTGTTATGAGAAATGGAGATGCAGCAACTTTACCACTGTTACCAGCCCCTGCAGTAGTAAGTAGCCCTGTAGCTAAACATCCAAAACCACCGTGCCAGTACCTGCTTTGGAATGGCTTCAGTGGGAAATAGGAGAAGAAAGTCCTTAAGGGCTGCTTACATGTTTGTCAGGGAAAAGGAATCATTCCCCGGGAGCTCCCAGGCCCATGCAGAAGAGAACTTTCATGGGTCAGTCTTCACTGAATCTTATTTGCCATGGTCCACATTTTTCAGTCAGTGGAATTGATTAGAGTGATGATGATTACTATAAAAATGGCACAGAAGCAAGTGAGCATTAAGAGCAAAGGCATTTTTCTCCTCTGGGTAAAATCAGTTTCAAGATATTCCTGAAAGCCTCTCCAGAATCCTTTTCCCTCAAAGTCCTGACAGCACTCAGCGTGTCTGTTTTGCGATTCCGATACATTTTTGCATTATTATTCATAGACTCCCTTGCCAGAGCAGGAGGGCCCAACTGTTGGAACAATGGGAACTTTTGAATTGATGAGCTCCAAAGATTTGGCATACCAGATGACAGTTTATGACTGGGACCTCTTCAGCTGTGTGCATGAGGTAAGGTGCTCCATTTAGAGCATTCATTCGTAGGTATCGTGGCAATTCTGGATGCAGCCTGTAAATGTTAATACGTGCTGCAATGTGTGGGAGCCACGCGAGGGTTTTTTAAAATCATTGAGTCCATTAATAAAGGCTGTTATAAAGCCTTTAAGTGTTAAAGAAAAATCTTTATGATTTACAGCGAGCTCTGGCTTCCTGTGAACATTAAGCCAGTGGCACCTAGTTTATAGTTAACAGATTCAACAAGGCTCATTGAGCCATTAAGATCTGCAAGTTGAAGTTCAGGTTGAATCCTGGTCAGTGACCGTATTCACATTTGCTGACCAGTATCAATTTGTCACGTCAAAGGGAGGAGCCAAGCTGGTGTTTTGATTTAAAAACAAAGACATGGGCTTCCCTGGTGGCGCAGTGGTTGAGAGTCCGCCTGCCGATGCCGGGGACATGGGTTCGTGCCCCGGTCCGGGAAGATTCCCACATGCCGCGGAGCGACTGGGCCTGTGAGCCATGGCCGCTGGGCCTGCGCGTCCGAAGCCTGTGCTCCGCAACGGGAGAGGCCACAACAGTGAGAGGCCCGCGTACCGCAAAAAAATAAAAATTTTTTTTAAAAATTAATAAATAAATAAATAAAAATAAAAACAAAGACGTGACATTGTTTTCCTTTCTTCTAGCTGGAGCTAATCTATCACACATTTGGAAGGCATCACTTTAAAAAGACCACAGCAAACTTGGATTTGTTCCTCAGGAGGTTTAATGAAATTCAGTTTTGGGTTGTCACTGAGATTTGCCTTTGCTCCCAGCCTAGCAAGCGTGTTCAGCTCTTAAAAAAATTCATTAAGATCGCGGCCCAGTAAGTATCATCCACTTGGAGAGACAAAAACGTTTGCGCTGTGTTTTCATTTTGTCCCCTTAGATTACACCTTAAAAAGAAAAGCGAGATAGAAAAATCTCCTTATGTACCAGGACCAACCAGAGGGGCGTAAGAATCACTGAACTCTTGCGAAAGATGTGTTTTGTCTAGCTTTTGTAATACTTGACACCAATATATAAATTAACATCCTGCAGCACTGACGCTCGAGTTAAAATCGTGACCTCTTTTTGCTCTGAACTACTCAGACTTCGTGCCTCCTTCCGCATAAACGACTCCTTCAGCAAAGTTCTGCACAAAATTCTGTTGGAAAGGCTGGGCGAGTCCAGGTCTAACTCGACACGTTCTTGCCAGTAGAGGGCAGTGGGGACATGCACGTACAGCCGTGCATCCGACTCAGCCGGCATAAAATCCATAAAATGCATAAAGGCGAGCTAACCTGGTCCATGAAAATCATCTCCATAAACATCAGAAAAAGCAAGCATCTTATAAATATTCTATTTAACAGCACTTCATGGGAAACAATTTATTTACTGCAGGGGCCAGTTAGATTTCTCCCTGAAATGAATTTAATCTTCTCCTGCTATTTAGATATGCCTGACAGCCTCCTGTTTACTTCCTTGTTTTTGGTATCACCACAGTGCTAAAAATAAAATGCTAAATGCGGCTGTGGCTGTGGCTGGGAGACTTCTTTCTTTTCTCAACCCAGGGAGCTCCAGCACAGGAAGGTGGGGAGCACAAGTGACCCCAGCTGGGCAGTTTTCTTGAGCCAAAGAGTTTAGATCCCATACAGAGTCTGATTTCCAGAGCTAAACAAAGAAGCAAACGCTGCCTGACGTTTTCCACATGTCAGCTTGCCAAATGCCTTGAATTATTTTGCCAAAATTTGGGAGTTCAACGGGATATCCAGATCTCTTGCATTCAAATGCTGGTATCTCTTAATTTGGAAAAACTGCCTTTTGAAAGAAAGATTTGGTAAAATGTTGCTTATGAATTTCTGGTTCAGAGTGTAGCCACTTTCCCCCCCGGAGCCTGAAGAGGCTTATCGCAGGGAACAAATGCCTCCGTTTACTTGGAAGGAGATGACTGGAAACTGTGACAGCATGTGCTTCCCTGCTAGCAGGAGCACATTCTCTCCTCACCTTAGCCTGGCAGTGCTGAGTGCAACAAGCGGGGAGAGAGGAGGTCTGCACACAGACGTGGAGACCAGAAAACCTTTGGGGGCCTAATCCTGCCATTTTACAGGGCAACATAGGAGAGCCTTTCAGAAACTCAGGAATTTTTTTTTTTTTAATGTCTTTGCCTTTCTTATCTCTCTTCCTTCTGATTATGGGTGGATTTGGCCTTTGGAATAAATTGGTTTATGTCATTTAACCTGCGCCGTCCTACACAGTAGAACTCTTCACACAACCCAGCTGGAGAAGACTGTAGACTCAGAAACCGAGATCTACACAAATGAGATCTTAAATCAGTGGCAGTTGGCATGTTTTACGTGATATTTTTAGAGAACGTCAATATATTCTATCGAAGCTCTTTGACCTGCCCAAACTTTGTGAAGTTGGGGGTCCAAATGTTATCCTCACCTTTTACAGGTGAGGAGACTGAGGCAGAGAGAAATTTCGTGACTTACCTAAGGTGATAAAGTTAGTCGGTAACCAGAGCAGTGAGCAGAAAGGCAGCCCTGCAGTCCTGCGTGTGCTTTCACGATCGCACAGATAGGACAAAGGCAAACACGTCCATGACCAGCCTCGCTGCCTGCAGTCCGGGGACTCTGAAGTTGCTCTCAGCCCCTGACCTGAGAGCCACCGCCCCGGCCCATCGAAGGCCCCGCCTGCTTCCTCAGCGGTGCATGAGACACACCATATCTCCTCTACATCTGTTTTCCCATTTCCACACAGACCATTTATGAATCACTCTGCAAGGAGTACGCAGGCAGCAAATGCAACAATTAGCCTTTTGCGAAAATGCTAATCCAAAGAAGATTTAATTATGATGTAGTCAACTTAGATAACCGTATTGATTTGTGGTAAAGGATGTGTGCTCCTTGCAAAATGAACCCTTCTTTCCCTTTGCAAGGAGCTGGTATAAAGAAGTCGAAGATTCCTTTTTTTTTTTTTTTTTTTTTTTTTTTTTAAGTTAAACCAAGGTATTGATTTGTGGTAAAGGATGTGTGCTCCTTGCAAAATGAACCCTTCTTTCCCTTTGCAAGGAGCTGGTATAAAGAAGTCGAAGATTCCTTTTTTTTTTTTTTTTTTTTCTTTTTTCAAGTTAAACCAAGTACCTGGGCTAAATATTTGCATTCTAATAAGAACCTTTGGTATTGTTCCACAATATTCTTCCCAAATATATATTCATAAAAGCTAATGGCATAAGTACAGATTCAAAATGACCAGCTTCATCGACATTGGTAAAACAGACAAAGTAAGGTCATTTTTTGGTCAGTTGTTTAGGTTATTAGCTATATAGGGATCATGATTTGTAAGTTGACATTTTTCAACAAATTGGAAGCATTTGCATGGCAGGTAGGAGCCCTGACGGCTGCAGCAGTGTGATTTTCCTTAGTTCCCTCTCGTGCTGCCAGAGCCTGAGGTGTCCAGCTTCAGCCTGAAAGTCTGGAAGTCTCCAAGGACGTTTTGCTTTCTCTCTTCCTAGCCCTTGAGATGTTTCGCTCCAGGTCCGACAAGGCTTTTAGCAAGCTTTGGGATTACAATAGCAATCTCTAGGAACTTCCTCCTCAAAACCTGAACCTAGATGGCCCAAACCATCACCTTTCTAAAATTACAGTGAGAGATCAAACGGCAGAACACGGTCACCCAAGTGGAACTTACACAGAGCATTAAATCTGTCACTGCCTGCTCTCATAAAGGAGTCCTGCCGAATATTAATGACCATCAGAAAATAAAACTCTAATTTTTTTTTTATCTCACTCAAAAGTGGCATTTTACTCCAGTACGTGCCTCTTGTGTTTCAGCTGCAAGGAGTACAAGAATCTGAATTCCTTTTTTGCCATCGTCATGGGACTAAGCAATGTTGCTGTGAGCCGCTTGGCACTAACATGGGAGGTAAGCTTCAGCTGAGATCCAGCTTCGAATTTGCCTGAAGAGTCAAAACACAGGCTCACCAGTGAGCCTTTTTTTTTTATAGAAATATCACTCATGCTTGTATAACAGTGGGAAAGGTGGGGCACTTTGAGGGAGGTGACCTGTCTCCTTTTGCCTCAGAGTGTGAATTTTAAAAGGCATTGTCCTTTTGTAGAGGGGGGAGGGGATGAGGGGGGGGGTCTCAGCTTCCTGGACTATACAATGTAAATAATAACAAGTCTAGTTCCTAGGTATAGCATTGCTTGGATGACTTCATCTTGTTCACAGATCCTATTCTCTGAAATGTCTGCTTCTTGCTTTTTAAATAAGCCTTATCTGTAATTAAGAGAGGACAGAAGATCCATTTTTATCCCGGTAGTCATTTTGCTCCTGGGAGAATTAACCAGAAGGCCAACTGTTTGGCCCAGCTGAGTCCCAAGCATCTCCTAACTACCCAGCAGACCTCTCTGTGTCTGGAGGAGCAACAGTTGGCTAGAATTCGGTTTGGTGCAAAAGTTATGCAGGTGTGTTGTGCATTTCTGTAGCAAATACGATTAATGGTTTGTTGATAGTTGGTTATCTGTGCTAGAGAACAGCTTCATTTTTCATTAGCTAAGTTCTCAAAATATGCCTGACCCCTTACATGTGGTATGTAGTCAAAGAAATATTAATCTCTAATGGAACACACACACGAAAATAGACTCTTTCTAAAAATAAAAAGGTATGTGTAAGTGGGACACAAAAAGAGAGCAAGGAGTAGGTAACACAGATCTTAATTTGCAATGCTGCTGTAAAAAGGCACCAAAGGCAGCTGTTCGCATCTCTACATGTTTTCCTTGAAACATTTTCTTCCCTACTTCCCTCTTGAAACTGTTTTCTTTCTCTGTTTGTCCTCAGTGTTTCCACTGTTTATAGGACAGGTCTTCACAGGTCCTTCTGTCTTGGGTTTCTCTGAAAATTCCCAGCAGATGCTGCACTCAGCAGCTCATCCCCTGAATATAGGAATGAGGGAATTGGTAAGGCCTGCATGCCATTTGGCTGGGTCATCTTCCAGCTAGTAAAAAAAAAAGTGCTGCCAAAAAATCTAAGCAGTGAAGCCAGGGTGCAAGCCTCCCCTTCTTGTAGCCCACAGCTCTTGGAATCTTTGGAGAGCTAGGGTTCCCTCTCAGAGAGTCTGCTTTCCCCAACTTGTTTCCAGCTTTTCACTCTCTCACGGAGTCCAGATGATTTGGCTGGGAAAATCAAAGAAGGTATAAAGCCTCACGGGGTCTGGGAAGGCCAGGTACAGGTGCACATAACAGCAGTTAGACATTAAGGCCGTAGCATGGGGGAAACACTCTCAGAATCCCCTTTCCCGGTCTAAAGAGAGAAATAGGAGGCTGCTTGGGGGGCGGTGGGGACAGGCAGCAAAGGGAGAGAGTTTATTGGCCAGTCCTTCAAGGAAGGAGCACAGCAGCCTGTGAGCTTGTGTTTCCATCCTTGCGTATTGCTGAAGAGAGTCACCTTTCATCATTTGTAAGCCTTTATCTCTTAAGGTGAAATGTAATTGGATCATTCTGTAGGAAGAGCTTTCATTCTTGAGCGTCTTTGATTTGGGTTTAGCTGCCTGGACTTGCCAAGACCCTCCCACATGCTTCCCACACGACAACAGTGAGTAGCACGATGGCAGCAGGAGCAATGTGGGAAATAGTGCCTGCCCGCTGGGAACTAGAAAACACGCGAGAGAGTCGATGAACGAAACAGAAAACAGAGTGAAGCCACGCAGCAAAGGGAATGCTCCAGCATAGAGGGGAAAGACCCCTCTGAGATAAAGCCAGTGGGAGTAAGAACCCAGAGCCGAGTTTCTCGGCCTCAGTGGTGTTGGCACTTCAGGCAGGATCATTATTCTTTGTTGTATGGGGCGGGGGTGGTGGTGGTGATGTCCTGGCCACGTAGGAGGCTTAGCAGCACCCCTGGCCTCAATCTACTGTATACCAGTAGCGCCTCTCCCTCCACCCACCCCAGTTGTGACAACAGGAAAGGTCTGTAGACATCACCAAATATCCCTGGGTGTGGGTACAAAATTGCCCCCAGTTGAGAACCCCTGCTCCAAAAGCATGGGATGTGGATAGGTAATAGTATTAAGACCCACATGTTTTATTACCATATGCACTCCGGCTTTTGACCCAAAAGTCAGCAAAGCGCAGAAAGAGAACTAGAGCGATAGATCTAACCAGAAATGTCGTTCGCGGGGCTCCCCTGGTGGCGCAGTGGTTGAGAGTCCACCTGCCGATGCAGGAGACGCAGGTTCGTGCCCCGGTCCAGGAAGATCCCACATGCCGTGGAGTGGCTGGGCCCGTGAGCCATGGCCACTGAGCCTGCGCGTCCGGACGCAATGGGAGAGGCCACAACAGTGAGAGGCCCGCGTACCGCAAAAAAAAAAAAAAAAATTGTCTGTGTTCACGGAAAGTTATCGCCTAGCATGGTGATTTGGACACTTCGTGGAGCATGAGACCCTTGTATCCCTTGATGCCCAGCCCAGCCTTCATCCCTTTGAACTTTTTCCCCTAAACAAGGATATCAGGTTTCCCTGAAACCCAACTTGAAAAGAGGCACTAGGACAATGAGTTTAGACACTATAAGGAGACTAGTTCCTAGAAACAAAATAAGATGGTTTACAGTGTTTAAAATGGGAATATGACAAACCCATTCAGAGAAGAGAGAAAAAGAAGAGAGAGGAGCTTTGGGGTGGATTGCAGAGGCCTGATGGGGTGGATCAGTTGTTGATGGTAGACTTCACTGCGTGAAGCAGAGCTGAGCGGGACGTTCAAGGCCCGGGACTTGGTCAGCACTTCCACGGTCTCGGGATGGGGAACATCACACTGCTATGTCTTGGAGTGACCCTGTTAGAAGAGAGAAGTTCAGCTTTACTATAAGCTCAGGACCTAAGCAAAGTGAGAACCAATAGATTGAAAGATGATTCATCATCGACCTACGGTGTAAATGTGTGGTATTGAATCATATGCCAAAATATAACCATGAGAAATTCCTAAATTGATAGAACTATCTAGTTTTGTATTATAGCAAGGCAGAGAAATCCTGTGGGAGAAAGGCTTGTGTAGGAAAGCACAGCGCATATGATAGAGGCAATAGAAAAGGAGGCAGGAGATGTGAATTACAGAGGCTCTGACCATCATCAGCTGTGTGACGTTGGCATGTCATTTAATCTACGAGGTTTAATTTCTTCCGTCTATAAAACAGGTTTAATCTAGTCAAATAAACATGTATTGAGCACTTGCTCTGTACCTGACACTCT
>NW_006786512.1:1116657-1171575 GCF_000442215.2 Lipotes vexillifer
CCTCAGTATATAGCAATAAACAAAACTGATAAAAATCCCTGTTCTCTTGTAGCTTACGTTGTAGAGAAGGAGGAGGGTTGAACCTATAGGTAGCTTCTGAAACTGTTAATCCTAATACTCCCTGGTCGAAATTCCTAATTGTGGGAATGCGAGAGTTTAAAACGGCGGAGGGTTAATGCCAAACCACTTGTAGTCTGGGAATGCAGCCCTCTTTATGAATAACCCATTTCAGAAACCATTATAAAAGCAGTTAAGACCAAAGCATCCATAGTTAGTTTTGGTTCAACTAGGTTAAGACTTTTGAAAGACGAGTTCTCTAAGATTATCCTCAAATGACAAGACAGATTCCGGTCTGGCCTGTCTTAGCGATGTTTGATGAAGAGCCAAAAGTAATAATTTCCCCTAGAAATGGTAACACGATACACATCTAGATATTGAATCTGACTTATGAGTGTGGCATTTTCGTTTCATTAACAGAAACTGCCAAGCAAGTTCAAGAAATTCTATGCAGAGTTTGAAAGTTTAATGGTAAGTGACAGTGGCTCCTTTATTCTGTTCACTGTCTGCGTTAATCCAGTTTCTGATGAGCTGAATTGAAGTTCTCATTTCAGAAATTTTATCTGTCCTTGTATGACTTTAAGAAGTTTATGATCCCATTTTAGTGCTGCTAAAACAAGCACGTCCGACTAATGAATGGCACCCTCAGGTACTAACTTAAACAGGACTAATGTCCCACATAAGGTCAATTTGTGTAACTAAGAAAAGCAGTGTAATGGGATCCTTTCCACCTAGCACAGGCTGGCTAAGGACTGGAAGCTGCATTTTCCTCGGCTTGCCAAAATTATTTTTCCCCATTGGCTGGGAGGTGTTAACGGACAGAAAAGGAGTGAGTGGGACTTGGCAGGAGTGATGGAGGGTTTCAGAGAAGGCAAGTAGGGACTGGCTATGCAAGGCAGGTAGGAGGGTGAGCTGGGCTCCCAGGAAGGAGGCTGTGCTTCAGGAGAAGGGGAATCTCGCAGCTGGGGGGTTGTTTCACATTTCAAATGGGCTCTCAACGGGAATCTCTCCCCTGGCTCCCTAGAGGCATATCTCCCTTTCAACGAAAAAAGGAAACAAAAGTAAATTATTTTCATGTGATACAGGAAGCTGTTTTAAAACAAAAATCAGTTTAACTGAAGCCACCTTTCTTTTGTAGCTACACTCGATTCAAAACTCCCCGACTGGGAGATGACAAGGCTGGGTGTGGTGGGAGGTAGAGGGGGTGGTGCACATGTCACTGGTCATTAAACCAGGATCTCTTTGTTTCTCTAAAGGATCCTTCAAGAAACCACAGGGCCTACAGGCTGACGGTAGCCAAGCTGGACCCTCCTCTCATCCCCTTCATGCCTTTGCTCATTAAAGGTAATTCCAAGGAAATGCACAGGCCGAGTCAGTGGTGAGTGTGTGGGGAAGAAAATGAACAGGGGCCTAATCAGATTGACCTCCTTGGGAAGAATGATCCCATCTTTCCACCTTCCTCATCATCTCCTCTCAGCCCTGACTTTTCTGAAAGGGTTGGAAAGATTATTGGAGGAGCAGGGATCTGTGCATGGTTTGAAAGACTTGATAGTGCAACAGAGGGTTAGTTTGGAAATTTTACTAAGCTCAGGGAAAGTGCTTCAGAAACTTAAACACCTAACATAAAAGGAACTATTATCGGCTTTTTTCAACTGCAGTGTCATGCAAATCCTCCAGCATAATCTCATGGGGCTATTCTGGTTTCTTAGTATGACATATTTCTGTTAGTGATTCGAATGTGACTTTTATTTCTTTGCAGATATGACATTTACTCATGAGGGGAACAAGACATTCATTGACAATCTAGTAAACTTTGAAAAAATGGTACGTATGGTATTATAACCTTAACCATGATGTTTTTTTAAAAATAAAATTTGCATTTGTACTAATAAAGGAAATAATTTCCATACATGCTGCCATGTCAAAAAGCTAGTTACGCATAAAGGAGCTGTGAAATGTTCAGTTCAAATTGGCTACCTCTTTTAGTCTGTCAGTTCTCTTTTGTGAAATTGAACAGTATTTGTGCAGCGGCTCACAGCAGCGGCTAGCTTTTATGCTGTGTGCCTCGTCCTTAGCTGCCTGTTGCTAAAATGCACGAATGTTCCAGAGTGACTTCCATGTTGTTGTTTGTAAGGTTTGTGGAGCTGGACTGCCCCAGGATGCCTTTGAAATGTTTATCTGCTGAGGCTGACTTTAGTGCATGTAGGTAAAAGGCAACCCTACAGAGGATCTTTATTATACAGTAGTCATCTGAGTGTGTATTGCTTATTCCAGTAAAGTTCACCCAAGTTCAGAGTGGGAACTTGAAAATCTTCATAACCAAAACCAAATTTTTTTAACAGTTGTGTGGAACTGGCACATAGCCACTATTTTCCAGCCTCCCCCCCGACCCACCCCCCCCAAAAAAAGCGTTAGTTACTTTGCAGTTTCTTATCTTCTGTGAAGCAATAAGGCAGGTCTTGCCAAAGCCTTTCTTTAGCGACATAGTGCGTGTTTAGGAATGCTCCATTGTCTTCTAAATCCTTTGGCTGCAGCCCGCATGGATGGGGTGGTAGGGTGTTATCTCTGTGTGGGTGAGAACGTGCCCGCGGTTCGCTCTGCAGTGATGGACGTGGCGCTACAGGAAAAGCTCAGAGCTCGGAGTTCAGGAGACACGAGGGTCAGTTCTCAGCTTCATCACTTTGTAGCTGTCCCTGAAGTTCTCCGTGGGTCACTTTTCCCCCAACAGAAAATGGGGATTGTGGCCACACCATCTACCCCTGGGCATTACTGGTGGGGCCAGAGTATTTAAGGCTTCCTGTAATCATTCTTATCAGAAAACTGTTCTCATTGTTTCCCGAAATCCAGCTACTGTGTGTGACTCCGGAATTCGAAACATCCCGCGGTCATCCTGTAGGGATCATACCATTCAACTCTGGGGATGAGCATATTGCAAAGCCCAGCCTGGTAAAGAAGTGCAGCAAGTGCGAGCACTGTGTCCCGTGTCTTAAACTTCTTAGGAAATAGCCCACGAGTCCACACTCCTCAAAGACACCCTGTACTAGATGAGGGCAAATATTTCTCAGCAGTCTTTCTCCTCTACCCCGCACACCAAGGGGAGGGTAGGAACATCTCTATTACTGTGTTGGTTCAATCATTCTATGATCAAAGTAAAAACATTCTTTGCTCACTTATTAGTATGGAGAATTAAACATATTTCCCTGACTTCTCAAAAGAAAACTTGTCATCCAGAAATGAAAGATTTAGCGAATAGGTAAAGAACCTCCCGGATCAGATCACTCAGGGGTGGCTGAGCCAACCATCTGACTGTAAAAATATACATGTGCACAGAGGCGTAGACGTCAGAGTTTCCTAAAGAGTTGACTGAGCTTTAGAGCTTTTGATTGTTAAAGTTAACAGAACAAACAAGAACAGCAAAAATATCTGTCAAGGAGGATGAAAGCTGTTTTATCTGGGTTTTTAGATCTTGGTGTGTCTCATCCATAACCTGGGAAGGAAGAGTCAAGGTCGTATTCAGTGGATGTTAAGGGAGTTCCCCTTGCCTGCTTCTGTACTTTGTGCCCACAGCAGTGGATTCTGACATACCTGAGGAGGGAGGTCCTTCACATCCTGCTCTGAGAAAGTCCACTTTCGATTGAAAGCAACCGTAGAGCTAAGACAGCAGCTCAGCTGCAACAATGGAAACCTAGGTTAGCCATGGCTTAAGCAAGATAAGTCTATTCCTTTCGCACTTAAATGTCCAAGTATGGAAGCTCCGCTCCAGGAAGCAGTCAGGGTCCAGCCTTCTCCTGTCTTGCCATTTCACCACCCACAGGGTCCAAGATGGTGGACCACCACCATCCCCATCTCAGCTAGAGGGAAGGGAAAAGGAAAAACGTGAAGACCTGCTTCTTCCGCGTAAGGATGTGACCTGGAATCGCACTCAGCCCTTGCCTCACATTTTATTGGCCAGAAGAAACTTAGTCCCATGAAAAAGAAAGTTAGAATATGTAGTCCTTATTTTGGGTATCTATGTGCCCCACTCAACATTAGGGGGTTCTATCACTAGGAAAGAAAAGGAGAGAAAGAAAGGATACTGAAAGAATACTGTTACGTTCTCTGTTCCAGCAGTGATCAATTTTACTTCATTTGATAAATCATACCATGAGAAAGTTGGATTTTACAGTTACCCTTCCATGAGTTAGGTGTTACTGAAAAATGAACTGGAATTTCAAAAAGACTTGATTATGTTCTTTAAACCGGGCTTAGACCACCTGGCACTTGTTGCCAACTTTCCAACATTTTCTCCCCATAAACTAGCCCACCCCTGCCCCCATACCACCACCACTTACAACTCCCACTAGTGGCTGGTGTTATTACTGCATTCCTGGGGAAGGATGTGTCTGTCTCCCTTCTCAGGTTCATGTCCGTGCAGCTTCCCAGTCATTCATCATGCTCACCAAGGTGGTAAGCAGAGCTGGCAGCCTTTGTGGGACTGCTAGGCTGTATCCCCTGAGGGAGCCCCTGCCAGGGGCAGAAGTCACCAGGGTAGTCGGGAGCACAGATGTCTTTTCTTGGTGGCGACATTGCACAGTCACAGTGAACTACCATGCCAACCCTAAGTACTTTTATTTTGAACCTCTTCATCCTTGAGGTATGAAATGAGGATTAGAGAATGTGTTGCATATTGGTTTTCAGGATTTATGAGTATGAACAAAAGAGAATTCGCACTCTGATCCTTATGCCAAAAAAAAAAAAAAAAAAGCAGACATTCTTTCCTTTGGGGGGAACATAAAGGAATATTCCAAAAAATGTTTGAATAAAGCCCTTTGTAGCTTTCTATGGCACACATGAATATTTATAACATTTAGGAAGTAGACTAGCCATGGATCAGAGGATAATATGCTGGCCGGCTGCCACTACCCCAGGCTGCATGAAGCATGCTGATAGCCACAGTTGCTGCTGTATTAGGAGGTTGCTTCTATTTCAGACACACCCATATTTAGGTGGATTTATTTATGAATATTATTTTAAGATAGTCATTTTATTTGGAAAGAGAAGCCTAAGGCAAACTTCTGTACTTCTGGCAAGAGTAATAGAAGCTAATTCATAAAGGAAGAGAAATGTTTTGAACGCTTATATTGCTGTATCACTAATCATGCCATTACATTATTAGCAACAATTTGTCTTCTATCATCAATAACATTATTACAAGATTCACGGTTAGAGCACTGGACTTATATCAAGCTATGGAGAAAAGAATCTCCAAATAAAAATCTTTAAGTGTTCAAATCCACCCAATTCCCAGACCTTTCCAACACAATAGAAATCTACCAAAGGACTTCGAAAGTTTACTTCTTTATATAGAATACATGAACTGGGCTAAATGCAGATTTTCCAAAGGGTATGTTTTTTTCAAAGCAATTAAATATGTGTAGAGTGTCTAGGAAATATAAAGAAATCCAAAAAGTAGTCCTTGGCTTTTAGGAGATTATATGCAGTTAAGAAAATAAACACATGAAGTACTAAAAATCAATAAAGGGTATAAACTAGTTCAAAACAGTAATAAAAGAGATGTCAAAATAGAGAGAAGACAGTCTCTACAGCAAGTTGTGTTAGGAAAGTGGGGCAGCCACATATAGATCAATGAGGTTAGAACACTCCCTCACACCATACAGAAAAGTAAATTCAAAATGGCTTAAAGACTTAAATATAAGGCATGACACCATAAAATTCCTAGAAGAGAACATAGGCAAAACATTCTCTGACATAAATCGTAGCAATATTTTCTTAGGTCAGTCTCCCAAGGCAATAGAAAAAGCAAAAATAAACAAATGGGACATAATCAAACTTATAACCTTTTGCCCAGCAAAGGACACCACAAACAAAATGAAAAGACAACTTACGGAATGGGAGAAAATACTTGCAGACGAAGCAAACGACAAGGGCTTAATTTCCAAAATATACAAACCACTCATACAACTCAATGAGCGAAAAACAACCTGATCAAAACATGGGCAGAAGACCTAAATAGATGTTTCTCCAAGAAAGACATACAGATGGCTAACAAACACATGAAAAGATGCTCAACATTGCTAATTATTAGAGAAATGCAAATCAAAACTACGATGAGGTACAACCTCACACTGGTCAGAATGGCCATCATCAAAAAGTCTACAACTAAATGCTGGAGAGGGTGTGGAGAAAAGGGAACCCTCCTGCACTGTTGGTGGGAATGTAAATTTGTACAACCACTATGGAGAACGGTATGGAGGTTCCTTAAAAAACTAATAGAGCTACCATATGATCCAGCAATCCCACTTCTGGGCATATATCCAGAAAAGATGAACACTAATTAGAAGAGATACACACACCCCAGTGTTCATAGTAGCACTATTTACAACAGCGAAAACGTGGAGGCAACCTAAATGTCCACTGACAGATAAATGGATAAAGCAGATGCAGGATATATAGATATGTAAAATATTATATGTACATATATATATATATATATGTATGTATATGTATATATAATAGAATATTACTCAGCCATAAAAAATAATGCCATTTGCAGCAAACATGGATGGACCTAGAGATTATCATGCTAAGTAAGCCAGACAAAGACAAATATCATATGATATCACTTATATGTGGAATCTAAAAAAATGATACAAATGAACTTATTTACAAAATAGAAACAGACTCACGGACATAGAAAACACACTTATGGTTACCAATGGGGAAGCAGGGTTGGGGGAGGGATAAATTGGGAGTTTGGGATTAACAGATGCACACTACTGTATATAAAAAAGATAAACAACAGAGATTTACAGCACAGAACTATATTCAATATCTTGTAATAAACTATAGTTGAAAAAAAAGAATATAGATATTTACATATATATGCATAACCGAATCACTTTGCTGTACACCTGAAACAAACGCAATGTTGTAAATCAGCTATACTTCAATTTTAAAAAAATGTGAAAAAGCAAAACGCAAAGAGAGGTAACTTCCTGTATCAGAGGAAAATAAAACCATGTTAAATATAATCAAATCCAGACTTGTTCTCACACTTCATCTACGCTGTATTCAGTCCAAGTTGGTGAGACCAACCTTCTGTCTTTTCCTTTCTGCCTCAGGGCCTTTGCACTAGCTGTTACCTTTGCCCAAAATTGTCTTCACCAGTCTGACACTTTCACATCATTCAGGTCTCAGCTCGTGTGTCCCTCCTCCGAGTGGTCTTCCCTGACCATCCTTCAAATATTATTCTACCGTCCACACCTTGCCAGACAGCTGGATTTCAACAGATAACCTTGCTTTGACAGCTGGTTTCACATTCTAAGATGATCTTTTTTTTTTTTTTTTAAATTAATTAATTTATTTATTTTTGGCTGTGTTGGGTCTTCGTTTTTTATGTGCGAGGGCTTTCTCCAGTTGCAGCAAGTGGGGGCCACTCTTCATCGCGGTGCGCGGGCCTCTCACTGTCGCGGCCTCTCTTGTTGCGGAGCACAAGCTCCAGATGCGCAGGCTCAGTAGCTGTGGCTCACGGGCCTAGCTGCTCTGCGGTATGTGGGATCTTCCCAGACCAGGGCTCGAACCCGTGTCCCCTGCATCGGCAGGCGGACTCTCAACCACTGCGCCACCAGGGAAGCCCGCCTAAGATGATCTTTATTGCCTCTTCATTGCCTGTCTTCTCCACTAGAATGTAAATGTCCTAGACCAAGTATCTTATCCGTTTGGTTTCTCTAGCACCCAAAAAGGTGTCTGGCATATCTTAAGTATGCAAGAAATACTTGAGTAAAAGTATTTGTTGAGTAAAAGAATAACCCAATTATATTCCGGTGTTGGACTTAGTGAGATAGGACAGTACACTAAAGCATTTATAAAGGAATTTATGTAACAAAGATTTAATCCAAAAGCATTTTCTATTTTATTAGAAAATCTGATTAAGCAGAATGTCCCAAGCATTTTATGTTACCGATACCTTATGCAAAATGGCTCCCTTAGCTTTCTGTTCCTCACTGGACACTATTCTGTCCACCCTCCTCCCTGTGGTGCTAATTGTGTCAGTCCTTCAGTGTCCTTCCCTGCGTTCAGAGATGCACAATATTCTGCAAGCGCCTGCACAGACACCTGAGCTGCCATGTCCCCATGGCCACTGTATGTACAATATACCAGGAGCATCATGCCTGTTACATGCTTGTATCTGTATGTCACTCACCTCACCTCTTGGATATTAAAGATCCATAGGCCAGAAGAGGGGCCGGGGTTCTTCCTCAGGGATACATACGGTGAAGACTGGCTCAGCTCCTGGGCCATTTTATCTTTTATCTCTGGTCCTCACCTTGCCTTTAATTCCACTTGGTTGCTGTCATGGGCAGAGTCTTTGCAGGTGAGAGACAAATATATTTCTGGATATACATGTGGAAAAAAATTCTTGTCCCAAATATATGAGGGTCTGAGTGAAATAAACAGAATGGTGTGAATGTGGTTTTACACATGGTAAGCAAGGAGTAGTTGACTGAGATCCTAAATTTGATAGGCATATGGACGGGGGCAGAGTCCAATGAGTAGGGGCAGAAAGAAGAAAAGAAAAAGCAATTTACAAACATTAAGAACAAGGAGGGCAAAGATCTCAAGGGGCAACAGAAGGAAAGACAAAAACGTCTGAGGGCAGGCGTTTAGAAGACACCTGACATCTGGGAGCACCTTCTCAAGGTGCTGGACCTGGAGCAGAGAGCGAGCGTGGCCTAAGAAGAGGCAGGCTCGTCTGGCAGCTGGCTGTGCGTAGGAGGTTGGGAGAGGAACAGTGCACGGTGGTGTTGCCTGGAGGGCCTGCTGGCCTGAACTTGAAAAACAGACATTAAAGTCCACTCCCCTTCAGGGACAGGAGAGCTTAGACGGGGCACAAGAGTCTATACAGAGCTGGCCAGAAAAGCCAGAGACGGCTGGGGAGGCCTGGTGGTCATCGACCATCTGGAAAGGAGTGAAGGTGTAAGGTGGCCAGCCTGCCCCTGAGGGGAGGGTGCCACAGAAGGTAAATGGGGAGGCCTGGGCCCCGAGGACCCCATCTGAGAAGAGCCCCCTCTGACCCCTCGCTGGATTCAAGGAGAAGGAATTACTTGCATCCGAGCTTGAGGGAGATTTGTGTTTGGGACCACAGCCTCAGGGCCTCTCTTCTGGGCGGGGCTCAAGTGCATACAGCTGGCCACTCCCTCTCTGGACAACATCTTTGTGCTGGTCACTCTGCAACTCAGGCCCCAGGCAGGACATCTGCTACTGAGTCGCCCTGTTTTCAGCTTGATAAAGAAATAAATACCTGACACAGTGTCATTGGGCATGCACTGTCTACGCCTTCATCCAGATCAGACTCTCACATTGGTCAGCTGTCCCGGTGAGCTGCCGAACAGGACAGGCCCAACGCCTGGGAAGTGCCCTTAAAATGGTTGTTCTTGTTAAGAATCATTCACCAGGTTGTATGCGAGTTCTTTGGACGACTCTTGCAAATTTTCTGGAAGTTTGAAATTACTTCCAAATAAATACATAAACACTGAAGAAAAAAAAAAGAAGAAATACCTGAGGGTAGTTACAGAAGCCTTCTCTTGCTACCTTATTTTTCCTTTCTGAGCTTCCCCGTGTGAGTTCATGTCCAGAGGGAGATGCATCAGCTTTCAGCTGGGTCCACTTCTCAGCCCTGTAGATGAAAAACTGTATGAACATATTAATTCTTGCAAATAAGCTCTGAAAACCTGTACTTTGAATTAGTCCCAAGGAAAGTGGTGGCTGTGGGAAATGTGGAATGTGGATTCCCAAGGGGAAGCCTGGCATTCTGACTGTGGACCACTTTCTTGGCTAGCATCCTCCAGGGCAGGCTGACAAGCAGACCCTAAGGTGGGGCTTCCCAGCAGGGGGTGGGGCTGTATCAGAGTCAGGTCAGGTGTGAAGAGGGGCTCACACTGCCCACCTGCACTGATTCAGGTGCCTTCTAAAGGAACACATTCCCCTCACCTTGCCCCTGAATTACAAATCACTGTTTTAACAAGCCAGTTACTAATAGGAGTGTGCCATAACCTCAGGTTTGCTGGGTGGGAAAAGAAAAAAGATGAGAAGCTCTGCTTTGGAGTGATCAGGTATTTTCCCACTGGCCTGGCTTGGTAGGAAAGTTGCCTGGCCTGCTCCAGGCAGGCCAGCATGCTCTGGCAGCACCACAAAGCCTAGGGTATAACTTTTGGCTTCATCCCTGCTGTGGCAGTTGGATAATAAAGCCTATGTCTTTTAATCTTAGTTTCTGCCAACCTTCACTGGGAACAGCAATGAATAAACAGTCATCTGCTGTCAAAAATGACATGTGAGGCTTAAGCCTGCTGAAGAATAGAAAGACTAACTGGATGGCTGTTAGTGGAGATAAATGCAAAATCCTCCACTTTGGTCCAAGAAACCATCTGCACATCTATAGAGAAGGAAGCTCAGTGAAGAGGGCTGAGAGGTTTAATTCACTGTAAGTTCAGATGTCAGCAGTGTGGCTTTTTTTTAAATCGTGGACTTTGATGTGTAGCATCATCTAGATCGAGGAAGGAAAATCGTGTTTCTTCTGCACTCTGTGATTTGCTCAGGGTAGGGCACCGCGCTAGACACTATCCACAAGATACCTGAAACTTATGAGAAACTGGTGAAGAAAGTGGGAAAATTTAGGCTGAACCAGAAAAGACTTGGGGGTGAAGAGATGTCCGTGATAGCTGTCTTCAAGTATTTAAAGAACTGTCCCCTTAAAGCGGAACTAAACACATGTGTTGTGGCTCCAGAGCTCAGAACTACGATTAGTGGCGTGAAAAGCAAAGGGGTATAGGGAGGGTGGGAGGGAGGCGCAAGAGGGAGGGGATATGGGGATATATGTATACGTATAGCTGATTCACTTTGTTGTACAGCAGAAACTAACACACCATTGTAAAGCAATTATACTCCAATAACGATGTGGAAAAAAAAAAGGGACTTGGACTCAAAATGATAAAGAAATGTCCAGTAGTCATACGTGTCTAAAACTGCAAGGGGCTGTCCTTGGAGGTGATGAGCTCCTCGTTGCTGATGCCTTTAAACAGTGGGGAGCCATTATTTGTAGGCAGGCTTTGATGGCCTTAGGCCCCTGGAGACAAACGAAGAAGGGACCTTCTGAAGTCTCCTTCTGCAGCCCCAGGAAAGCACCTTGTAGCTGTTAGCAGCATATTAAATATTGCATGTGTCAGTGGGTGCAAAAGAGGGTGGGGTTAGAAATAACAAGTTAACCCTTCTTTGGCCTTGTGAAAGCATTCTGTAACTGCATTGACCAGCAGTGCTAGTAGAGTCCGGGTGCTCTTACTAAGGGTTTACGTATTACATTATTGTGCAGCCACCTCAAAGGGAAAGAATGGGCCTCATTGCAAAGCCAGATTTGGATTGCAAAGTTAAACTGAAGTTATCTTTGAGTACAATTAAAAGGGATACGTCAAAATTAAAACCATTGTTAAAATTAATCAAAGATTTAGAAAGGTAGAATGAACTCCAGAGCTGGAAATTACTGATTTAAACAATTGTTCTCACGTTTTAAACTACATAATGAGCTAAAAATTATGAAGCCTCAGAGTACAGCTGTAAAGAGCAGTCCAGAAACCAAAGTCAGAATGAAACGTTTTAGCTTTCAAAACTAAAAAGCAGAACAATTACTCCCTACAAAATGGTATAGGAAGAGGTTTCTGACCTCTGCTAATTGTTTTATTATTCTTTGGAGGGGCACACTGGCAGCATTTCCCAGGGTTTTCAGTAATTACACTCCATTCAATATCTGAAGAATTACAATAATTCTACATGGAATATACTTGTGCCCTTCAAATGCAAAGCCCTTGGAGAAGTGAAAAAACAACTTAAAGTAAATTAGCAGGAAAATTATCGTAGTTACTGTTTATTTCAGGGCTCCATATATCAGAGGCTAATTATACATTGTATGTTATATTTTCTTGGAGGTATTTGTAATATATTTCTCATGCTGATCAATGGACGTGCTGGTTTGCAGGAACCTTTATGAAAGTGAAGTTCTAACTTTTCCAAGTGCCTCTTTGTGTATGAGAAATTACCCAGTGCAGACAGATGTCACTTCATGCATGCCACAGGCCTCAGAGCAGTAGTATTTAGTGAGGTATTATGAATGTTCACCTGTACATATTTGTAAAGTTCCAACTGTTCTATGAAAAAAATTCCCTGCCAAATAAGTTGATTTTTTTTTTTTTTTTTTTTTTTAAACACTACATCAGTTTTCTCAGAGCCATTTTCTAGATTTTGGCAAGCCAAGGTTCCAGGAGAGAAAAAAGCAAGGACTGGAATTAAATAGCCACTCAGAGATTAGAAAGTCTCTTTTCCTGGCTGGAGCCTTAACAGATTTTCTGGTGTTCGAATTAATCCACCATCTCTGCGGGACCGCCTTGAGAGCAAAAGTGTCCTGAGATGTTACACAGAGACTGGGGTTCCCCGTGTCCTGAGACGTTACACAGTTACCCTTAAAATACCACGAGCGGGCTTCCCTGGTGGCGCAGTGGTTGAGAGTCCGCCTGCCGATGCAGGGGACACGGGTTCGTGCCCCGATCCGGGAAGATCCCACATGCCGCGGAGCGGCTGGGCCCGTGAGCCATGGCCACTGAGCCTGCGCGTCCGGAGCCTGTGCTCCGCAGCGGGAGAGGCCACAACAGTGAGAAGCCCGCGTACCGCAAAAAAAAAAAATACCACGAGCAAGAAATGTACATGGTGGCTCAGTGCTTCAGTCTCACTGATAGTTTTCCTTATGTTTCTTGTCCTTCATTTCTTTCCTTCTTTTTTTGTTTTTAACTAAGTTGAGCACAGTTCAAAAGGTTTCCTGATAAGTTTTTATGGCAACCAAAACTTAGAAATTGAGATCGCTTAATGACAAAATTAACAAAGGTTAAATAAATTATGATCCATCCACATGACTGAATACCTGCTTATTTAAAAAGGACTTTAAAATGCAAATGGCATGGAAAAGTCATAACGCCATATGAAAAGATTCAGACCAAAACAAACATGTATGTTATGACTTCCATTTTTTTTGGAAAACATGCTTATGTATTTTTTAAAGTCTTAGAAGGAAATGTACCAAAATAGAACCGAAGTTACTGTCTGAAACGATATTCTAAAATACGCATGTGTTAGTGTTATAATCAGGAAGGATGAAGGAGGGAGGGAATCACATAATTAAGGTGAACATTAAAACGCACACTTTCGCTGGAAGATGAGAAAGGTTAATAATGCATAGTGTATAGGAAAAATGTGGCGATAGACTGTCTATATAGACTGTCAGTATCATCAAACACCTCATTATTGAGTCCTGTTTACTGTGAGGAACTTGACAAGCTAACCATTCTCCAGATCCAGAATAGTTACAATTGTTACAATAGTTACAGCTGTCGCAATAGTTACAATCTCTTGCAAATTCGGAGTGACCTCAAGAAAGGATGGTAAAAACGAGTCCTGAGGAGTAAGGTCCATTTCTCAGGAAGGGACAGCCTGCTTCTTACGTCTTGAGGAGCAAGCAATTAGAGGAGAGTTATGCCACTAGTATTCCTCACCTGACAAATACCTTGTATGTGTGGGAGGGGGGCATGCGGGGGTGGGTGCCTCTTTCAAGTGATTAAACGGGTTATGTGTCAACCAGTTGCCTCCAGATAATCCACGTCTCAGAACCTGCTGTTTCTCCTGGTCCCAGGTATTGCTGAAATAAATAATGGTTTGTTTTCTTTTTTGGATTCTACACTAAGTTTACCTGCATTTCAGTTTTTCTTTTTATTCTTTTTAGCGCATGATTGCAAATACTGCCAGAACGGTGAGATACTGCAGGAGCCAACCCTTCAGTAAGTTAATGCCGCTGCAATATGGATCTTGGTGGCTAAGTCCTTTGCAGTGAGGCTACTGAGACATTCTAGAAGTCTGGACAATATTTGATGGTGTCAGAGACACTTTGGACCATGAATCCCATGGGATAGGGGCCTTGCATTTAAAATAACCATAAGAATATTATTTTATGAATGAACTTAGAGAATTCATCTGCTCGTTACAGGATGGACAGACAACTAAGGCATGATTGCCAACAAATCCTGACTCTAACCAACTCTCTCTATGACTCACTGCTTCATGTTGAGAAACTCACATCAACTCGTAATGACTCATTCCGTCGTTTATAAACTGGGAAAGATAATATTTATTGTCTCTCGGGGTGTTGCGAGAAGGCATTAATGTCTATAAGCACATGTGTAAAAGGTCCCATAGCAGGAATTCATATTATATGTCTAGTATTTCTAGGTGAATTAAGGTGCTTTTCTTAAATCTGTACAAAAACTGGTATAATACAATACTTTAATATAAAACCGTCGCTAATAATAAATAGCAAGTTTAAACTGTTGGGAGTTAAGTTGCATCATCGCAGCACATCACCCTGCCAGGCCAGTGCTACTGTCTCCTCTGGACTCGGACTTTGGGTAGGGGCTGGAGCTTTGGCTCCCTGCAGCTGGTCTGGGAGTGAGAAGGTAGCCCCCATAAAGTTTTGTGCTAATAACTTCATTGTATGAGTCACTGAAGTCATTGGGCTCATTAACTTAACATGATAATTTGACATGGACATGACTGCGTGGCTACCAGTACCATCCCCTCCAATAAACCTAGTGCTCAGAGACTAAAACCTTCTTGTTTTATTCATCAGAGCTATCTTTGCTCTTCCTAGCACAGGACTGGCCCAAAGCGAGGGTCTGCTAACACAGGATACCAGAACTGCTAGACATTCATTTTTTAATGCCCGGGGGCGAAATCTAGGAAAAAGAGTCTTGACTTGGGGAGCAAGAGCTTTAAAAAACTGATTCAAATGATTATGCCTCCTCTTCCTTCCAAAAGGTGCAGGCTTGCACCTCATCAACCGATCTTATGTGGATTCTGCCAGAATTAAAGTCTCTCATATCTCTTCATCTAGTGATTTACTATATGTATAAAGACACGATCATAAGGCAGTTATACAAGTGAGTATGAGAATATATAAGTGATGCCAGTCTACACAACAAAGGTTTATAACCTAGAATCCATGGCCCTTCAGGGGGTTCTAGGAAATTCCTGAAATTAAACGCAAATGCTGTGTGCCTAAGAGGGTTCAAAGCCTTGAGAAGGTTCTCCATGAGGTCCAAGAACCAGAGAAGAACCAAGATAGAATATATCTTGTTCTATAAACTTCTTTGGAAGTAACTCCTACATTCTCCTATATCTCCTAGAGACATGGGGGGAAATTTTTTATATACAAATCTCCACTGCATTTGTTGAAGTTATCAGTAACAGCTGGTAAACAACAGCTGCTTAGCTCTGAAGTCAAAAATCTATAGATAAAGCTATAAGAATAGACTCACAAACATTGTGGGAATATGTACAATGTAATTACAGTATATTGTAAATGTAGAGTACACTGCCAGTGACAAGCGAGGAAATTAAACACTGTGGTATTATTTATATGTGATAATTATACTGATGAGTTTCTTCTTAGAGCAAGTGGGGGCCTTTGTATCTTTTCTCTGCTTTTCTGTGTTCAGACCTGCAGCACTCCCCTTCGCCCCTCATGCAGATGGCATTCTAATTGTCT
Organism: Lipotes vexillifer; assembly: GCF_000442215.2. Classification (NCBI taxonomy): domain Eukaryota; kingdom Metazoa; phylum Chordata; class Mammalia; order Artiodactyla; family Lipotidae; genus Lipotes; species Lipotes vexillifer. The sequence goes on from NW_006786512.1 coordinate 1,132,349, forward strand.
TTGGGAGTGGTGTGTGGATCTAAAGAGAACAGATGGACTGTAGAAGGCAGTGTGCTATGGCGGAAAGAACACTGGTCCAGAGTCCAGGCTGGCTTGGCCACTCCCCGTGTCCCACACCAGGGATCCACAGGGCAGAGGCCACCCAGGGACCATGCCCAAGGTGTTGGATCTAAACGGAGCTTTTTTTCCCTTTTATTGTGAAATAATGTTACCATTCAAAAATGGAAGAATTCCCAGGGAAGAAATCCAGATTTCTCATTTCTCTAGAAAAATAGGAAGGTCCGGCAACTCAGGGTGCAGATCCCCACATGGCATCAGCATATGCAAGAGCTGCATAGTCACTTCTGAAGGGAACTGTGTTTCCAGTTCACCACTGTCAAATGGCCTTCCTCATTCATGTCTATTCCCTGTGTGGGGATCTGAGCCTTTGATTCTTCTTTCATTCTAGTTTTAGGGAAATTGGTTAACTTCAGATAGCTCTGCTGCTCGAGTGCTTTGGGGAGTGGCTGAGAATAGAATGGTAATTGGGATTTCAGAACAAATAGCATCAGAGGATTGAAGGTCGGGCATAAGTCACGCCTTCAGCCCGAGTTGATTTTTCTTTTTTTTTTTTTTCTGAGTATGGACAGTCTCTGAGAACACACAATCTATGCAATAATTCTGTATATTGTATGCAAGTAATGAGGGGAGTCGGACTTACTAGTCTCACTTGCTTGCTTCAGTTCAGCCCAGGTGTTAAGTGCTTTTGTTAGGAGCTAATGAAAACTATGTCTTTTTGCCATTAGTCCTCATCTGGATCAAAGGGAGTGTGAGACACAGGTGGGATGGCAAGGGCAAACAATTTTAATGTATAACCAGGGCTGTCATGAGATGCTTTCACTTTTATTTGGTGCTTTTTTTTTTTTTAAACAATATGTAATGCAAAGGAAAATGATCAAAATATGTGATTCCAGGGAAGAATAGGGTGGGAGGGAGGAGATGGGACATCCAAGTAGAAACATTTCAATGAATATAGCATGTTGAAAGGTCTTGATGGAACCCAGGAATTCATGATAAATGTAAAAGCTGGAGTAAATAAGGCTGTATCTTATATGCATATATTATGCAACGCTAATCCTGCTCTTTTCTCTTTCAACAGATCCTGATGCTGCTCAGGCTAACAAAAACCATCAGGATGTCCGGAGTTATGTACGACAATTAAATGTGATTGACAACCAGAGAACTTTATCACAGATGTCACACAGATTAGAGCCTCGTCGACCATAGACATTTAAAGTGCTCAGAACAACGGTTTGCCTCCAGTCCACCGTCTTTCAAAAATGCCATTTATGCTAGTACTCACTGTATGGTCACTAGAGAACTCTATAAAACAAGCAAAAACCCATCCTGAGGCATCTCAGTGCTGCATTCAGCTTACCAGCGTCATGACAATAGAAGACATTCTTTGACTTGCATACAGCTTGCACACACTAGCTTAGGAGTCCCCTGTTTGTAGTCACCGTATTTTATTTCCAGTTGTGCCATCTTCTTTGCTGAAACATAAAATAAGACCAACATGAAGAGAATGGTAGAAATATCATTGTCAAGAGAGAGTATCAAGCTGATATTTTTTTCTAGGAGTGTTTACAGGGTGAGATGTGCTACAAATGGTATTTATTTGGCTGCATCATTGGTGGTATAGTTTCATAATTTCTAACTCAACATTTTGATTTGAGCATGGAGTTTTGGGAAGGTGTTGAGGAATCCGTGTAACTCCAAATTAGAGATGATATTCTTCCATCTTCATAGTTTTACCTCTGAAGGAATTGTATCCGACCACATTACTATAAAACATTCTGGCTGCTTATGTAATTTAGGGAGGACTGGTCTGTAATTTCTGAATGACATATAGAATAATATTTATGTTTACAGTGTAACTTTTTTAAACTTACAAATCAGGAGTACATATATAGGGATTCCACTGAGAAACTCCAAGGTTCTTAAAATTGCTAGCGTTAAGATTAAAAAAAAAAAATGACACTTCAAAACAGCACAATATGCAAAAAACATTTTTCAAAATTATTTTCCTGGGCATTAAAAAAACCTTTACTATTGGCTAATTATTGTTACTGATTTAAAAAACCCACATATTTTCTGGACTTAAATGTTATCACAGATATCTTAATTTTCAGCAATTGTTTTGCACTTTCAAATAGATTGTAAATAGTTCATTCAATCAATGGTATAGAGTTATTTATTTGCTACATGGTAGATATTGTGCCAAATAATTACTTTTTATTTATTTTATTTAGTATGTAATTTTCGAGTACATTTTTTCCTGTTTTCACAATTAGGCTACATTTAATGTGTAGGAATTGTATGTATGTATATCTTCTGTAAATAACAGCTACTATCTTCATTAAATATAATTGTGACAAGAAGAGGTGTGTTGTTCTCAATTCCTATAATATGGGAGAGATAACCATTTGGTATGATGGGATCCGGGATTTCTTTTAATTGAAACAAAATTCACATACTCTAAAAGTCACCTTTTTAAAGTGTACCATTTGGTGGTTTTTAATATATTCATAAGATTGTTCAACCATCATCACTATATAATTCCAGAATGTTCTCCTTATCCCTTAAATAAACCCCATACCCATTAGAAGCCACTCCTCATTTTCATCTCCCACCAGTCCTTGGAAACCATTAATCTGCTTTCTGTCTCTGTGGATTTACCTATTCCAGACATTTTGTTTAAATGGAATCATATAATATGGAGCCTTTTGTGTCTGGTTTCTTTCACTTAGTGTAATGTTTTCAAGGTCCATCCATGTTGTAGCAGGTATCAGTACTCCATTCCTTTTTATGGCTGAATAATATTCCGTGATATGAATATACAACATGTTGTTTGCCCATTTATCAATTAATGGACATTTGGGTGGTTGCCACTTTTCAGCTATTAGGAATACTGCTGCTATGAAGAGGCATGAGATTTTAGAGCTGCCTGTTATGGGTCCTACACAATTTCTCAGTGATTTAAGCAATTGGTATACTATGTGATGAAAAATTTTCCAAAATTATTTAATTTCCGGACCCACGTCTGTTTTTTAATGTCAGCATTTTCCAGAGTGTATTCCAGGCTATAATCTCACAAGTTCAGTAGAGAATGGACTTGAGGACACGGGGAAGGGGAAGGATAAGCTGGGACGAAGCGCGAGAGTGACATGGACATATATACACTACCAAACGTAAAATAGCTAGTGGGAAGCAGCTGCATCGCACGGGGAGATCAGCTTGGTGCTATGTGACGACCAAGAAGGGTGGGATAGGGAGGGTGGGAGGGAGGGGATATGGGGATATACGTATACATATAGCTGATTCACTTTGTTGTACAGCAGAAACTAACACAACATTGTAAAGCAATTATACTCCAATAAAGATGTTAAAAAAAAAAAATCTCACAAGTTCATAAGCTGTTCCTCCCAAAACACGCACAACTGCAGAGCAAAACACAAAACCAAGATGACATCTTCAAAAAATTTGGGAACGATAATATAATATACCCCCTTAGAAATGATTCCCAGTGTTCATTAACATATTCAAGGCTCTGAGAAGTCCTGCTGTAATCCCTTTTATAAATTTATTTACTTATTTATTTTTGGCTGTGTTGGGTCTTCGTTGCTGTGCACGGGCTTTTTCTAGTCGCGGTGAGCGGGGGCTACTCTTCATTGCAGTGCAAGGGCTTCTCACTGCGGTGGCTTCTCTTGCTGCGGAGCACGGGCTCTAGGCGTGCGGACTCAGTAGTTGCGACACTTGGGCTTAGTTGCTCCGTGGCATGCGGGATCTTCCCGGACCAGGGCTCAAACCCATGTCCCCTGCATTGGCAGGTGGATTCTTAACCACCGCGCCACCAGAGAAGTTCCTGTAATCCCTTTTAACATCCACAGTTAAAGGCCTCTTTGAGAAACACTAAGGCAGCCAAATGCCTTTCCGTGTTCATTTATGTAATCATTCAAGGTCCCCAGGTACAGGGGTGGTGTTTTATGCAATGTTACGCCTCCTACCCAGAGTCAGACACAAGAAAGAAGAAAGAATGTTTCTACCAAAAGCACCTGTAGAAAATTATACATTCATGTGTTTCACATACCTGCTTAGCAAGGTCACTGGCACAGTGTACAGGAGCTAAGCTTTTCCAGCAATTTTTGAATGCCATGCAGTTTAAATAGATTTCTCCTGAATTCAATGGTATTTCCTCTGAAATATGAATGAGGATCAATAACTACCAGTGTGAGAAACTTAAATGTCATTCTGGTTTCAAATTGTACTTATAATTCTTTTTTGAAAAATCAACATAGAATATGCAGTGTTGTAAAAATCAACCCCTACCTTGAATAGCTTTCTTTCTGCTGTCAATCTAAAATGTATTACATCTCTTGGGCTTCCCTGGTGGTGCAGTGGTTGGGAGTCTGCCTGCTGATGCAGGGGACACGGGTTCACGCCCCGGTCCGGGAAGATCCCACGTGCCGCGGAGCGGCTGGGCCCGTGAGCCATGGCCGCTGGGCCTGCGCGTCCGGAGCCTGTGCTCCGCAACGGGAGAGGCCACAACAGTGAGAGGCCCGCGTACCGCAAAATAAATAAATAAATAAATAAAAATAAAAATAAAATGTATTACATCTCTTGCTGTGAAATAATCTTAATTTTCTCTGTGTGTCTTACATGGAGAAGAATGTATTCGATGGGCAGGTCACAGCATCAATGACTTATAAACTGGAGAAGAATCTTTGACTTAGTTTGATATTGTTAGTTATCTTTCTATTCATTCATTCATTAGCCAATAATGATTGAGGGGCTTATGAGTGAATGCCAGGCCCTCTAGGAGCTCAGGATTCAATGTGAGAAAAGCTAGAGGATCCCTGTTCTCCTAGAGCTTATCACCTATTGGGAAAGACAGAAGAGTAATCAAATAGACAAACAAACAAATATAAAATCACTTCCAAGAAAGGATGTGGGGTTGCCAGAACATATAGTAAGAGGATTTAACCTGATGTGAGGTGAGGAAATGTTTTCTGTGCAGGAACAGCTGACCTGAACTCTGAAGGATGAAAATGCTAACTAAGCAGAGAGAGGAGAGAATATGTTCTAAGGAGGAAGCAACCTTGGCGGCATGAAGAACTGACAGTGGAAAGCTCACTGTGGAAGAGCAGAGAGAGCAAGGGTGAGCAGGCTTCAAGGTGTGCTGGAGACCTAAGTTGGGCTCAGCGTGTGCAAAGCCTTGCAAGGCCTTTTTAAGCAGCTTCAGCTTTTACCCCAGAGCAGTAGGAAGCCTGAAGTGCTAAAGGCAGGGGTTGCATTTCTAATGGCAGCCCTTACGGGGCAGGGCCATTGCTTTATGATACCTCACTGTGGATGCCACATGTGTCAAATCTAATTCCTTAATTACTTATTATGCCGGCTGAAAAGGTAGGGCAGAGGGAATTGTGCATAATGGCAAATATTAAAGAGCAGTGGTACGGCTTCCCTGGTGGCGCAGTGGCTGAGAGTCCGCCTGCCAATGCGGGGGACACGGGTTCGTGCCCCGGTCCGGGAACATCCCACATGCCGCAGAGCGGCTGGGCCCGTGAGCCGTGGCCGCTGAGCCTGCGCATCCGGAGCCTGTGCTCCGCAACGGGAGAGGCCGCAGCAGTGAGAGGCCCACGTAAGCCCAAAAAAAAAAAAAAAAAAAAAAAGCAGTGGTAGACCCAGAGCCCACACAGAGTCAAACACCCTTCTTCCTCCTGACTTGGGCTACACTGGGCCATTTATTTTTTGTTGTGGTAAAATACACATAGCATAAAATACACCATTCTAACCATTTCTGAGTACACAGGTCAGTGGCATGAAGTACATTCACGCTGCTGTGCAGCCATCACTGCTATCCATCTCCAAAACTTTTCATCAACCTAAACTGAAACTACCTGTTACGTAATAACTCTCCACTTCCCCCTCCCCCCAGCCCCTGCAACCTACTGCTTCACTCTCATGGATTTGGAAGTTACGTCATCTAAGTGGAACCATACAATGTTGCCCTTGTGCAGACCCAGGGAGAGGACTAGGGTTGGCTGCACAGAGACAGCCCAAAGGGACTGGAGTGTGGTCCAGGCCACAACGAGGGGTTTGCACAGGATGCAGCCCGGGTCTGCCATAAACACCCCACTGTTAAGCTGCATATGAAAGGAGGGGTGGGGTCCCGCCACAGCAGCCCTATTCTCAGCATGCTCACAGCTGGCGCAGCTCTGCCTCTGAGCCCTGGGAGCATGCAAGCACCTGTGGATTGTGCACACACGGAGGTGGGTCTGAAATCTGAGCCAATTCCCCACAAATGTGCGAATTCCTGGGATTCACGCCTCGAGTAGCTCTGTAAGCTCAGCGCTTGCAGGATATCCAAGCAGATTGCTGGTGCTCCCATGGTGGTGGTGGGTCCAGCATTAATAGCAGCGGGCTTTGTGGGTTCACTCACGAGGAGACAGGGCTGGCATGTGAGCTGATTACTGTAGTTCCCACTGTGTGTCCAGGTGCATGACTACAGCAGGTCTGGGTACCAGACTTCAGTGGGTCTGGGCTGGAGGCTTTGTGAGCACAGTGCCTGAGGAACACCCAGACTTATTTCCTGCATTCCCAGGGTTGAGGCAATGCTGAGGGCAGTGCCAACAACAGTGTACTTTGTGAGCTCACACAACACATGACAAATGACACCACAGAGTGCACTTCCACGTGGACACCTTCTGTGGAGGAATACTCAGGGCCTCCTCTCCCAGTAGGAGTGCTCCAGTAATGCCTACCTCACACCACAGCTCTGAAACTGATCTCAGGGCTTCTGCTCCAACAACTGGGGAGCAGACCCTGACGCCCACAGGGATGTGACAACCCCAGAGCAAAGAGGAGGCCCCATTCAACATCCAGAGCAGACTCTGGTCACCACAACAGCAATCACACACCCTAACAAGGGGATAACAGCCAGCACACACTGAGGAAAGATATGGCAGACATCCATACCAAAAACAATCCTCACACCAAAAATATTAGACTTACATAGGCTACACAGGGACACTCCCACATAAAAATGGCACTTCAAGACCACAGTAGATAACTGTTTCTCCTAAATTCAGAGAAAGCTAAGTAAAATGAAAAAGTAGAGGAATTACTCCCAATTGCTCTATTATTAAAGAACAAAAGAATTCCCCTGAAAGAACAAACAATAAAACAGACCTCTCTAGTCTACTAGACCCCAGGTTTAAAAAGGAAGTAATAAAAATACTAAAGGAATTTAAAAGGCTATCAGTAGAAATTCAGGGAGTTCCCTGGTGGTCTAGTGATTATGATTCGGCACTTTCACTGCTGTGGCCTGGGTTCAGTCCCTGGTCAGGGGACTGAGATCCCACAAGCTGCATGTTGTGGCCAAAAAAAAAAAAACAAAGGAAAAAGAAATGCAAATCACTGTAACAAGGAACTAGAGACTATAAAGAGGAGCCAATGAAAATTCATTTGCCAAAACAAAAACTGAAGGCAATAAATAGCAAACTAAATAACACAGGAGAATGAATAAATGATCTGGAAAATAGATTAATGGAAATTACCCAATCAAAACAACAGACAGAAAAGCAAGTGGAAAAAAAAAGCAATATGCAAGACCTATGGGATAATTTAGAGCAAGCCAATCTACACATAATTGGGATCCCAGAAGGAGAAGAAAAAGAAAAGTGGATAGAAAACATATCTGGGGCTTCCCTGGTGGTGCAGTGGTTAAGAATCCACCTACCAAATGCAAGGGACACGGGTTCGAGCCCTGGTCTGGGAAGATCCCACATGCCGCAGAGCAACTGGGCCCATGTGCCACAACTACTGAGCCTGCGCTCTAGAGACCGCGAGCCACACCTACTGAGCCCACAAGCCACAACTACTGAGCCTGCATGCCACAACTACTGAAGCCTGCATGCCTAGAGCCCGTGCTCCACAGCAGGAGAAGCCACCGCAATGAAAAGCCTGCGCACTGCAACTAGAGAAAGCCCGCGTGCGGCAACGAAGACCCAATGCAACCATAAATAAATAAATAAATAAAAAATTTTTAAAAAGAAAGCATATTTGAAGAAATTATGATTGAAAACTTCCTGAACCTAAAGAAGGAAACATATCCAGGTACAGGAAGCACAGAGGGTCCCAAACAAGATGAACCCAAACAGACCTACACCAAAACATAGCATAATTAAAATGGCAAAAGTTAAAGATAAAAGAGGATTCTAGGGCTTCCCTGGTGGTGCAGTGGTTGAGAGTCTGCCTGCCAATGCAGGGGACACAAGTTTGTGCCTTGGTCCGGGAAGATCCCACATGCCGCGGAGCGGCTAGGCCCGTGAGCCATGGCCGCTGAGCCTGCGCATCGGAGCCTGTGCTCCACAATGGGAGAGGCCACAACAGTGAGAGGCCCCCGTACTGCAAGAAAAAAAAAAAGATAAAAGAGGATTCTAAAGGCAGCAAGAGAAAACAAAGAGTCACAAAAGAACCCCCATAAGGCTATCAGCTGCTTTCTCTACAGAAATTTCACAGGCCAGAGGGAGTGACAAGATTTATTCAAAGTCCTGAAAGGAAAAAACCTGCAACCTAGGATACTCTACCCAGCAAGGTTGTCATTTAGAACAGAGGGAGAGATAAAGAATTTCTCAGACAAGCAAAAACTAAAAGAGTACAGTAACACTAAGCCTATCCTAAAAAAAACTACTGAAAACTCTTCTCTAAATAGAAAAGAAGAATCAATAGGAAAGAGAAAATTAAAACAGGAAAGTATAACACTTAAATAGGAAAGTATATCACTTAAATAAGTCAGTAGATTTCTAAGAAAAACAAAAAAATTTAATTGTGAAAGCAATTATAACTACAATGAACAGCAAAAGGATAAACATGATGATGTAAAAGAGGACATCAAAAGATAGAGACAAGATGGCATAGTAGAAGGACATGAGCTCACCTCTTCTTATGAAAACACCAAAATCACAACTAACTGCTGAACAACCAACGAACAAAAAATGCTGGAACCTACCAAGAAAGAAAACCTACATCCAAGCAAAGAAGAAGCCACAACAAGATGGTAAGAGAGGAGCAACCACAATAAAATCAAATCGCATACCTGCCAGGTGGGCGACACACAAACTGGAAAATAATTATACCACAGAGGATCTCCCACAGGAGTGAAAGTTCTGGGCCCAACGTCAGGCTCCCCAGCCTGGGGGTCTGTCAATGGGACGAGAAGTCCCCTAGAGAATCTGCCTTTGAAGGCCAGCAGGGTTTGATCGCAGGAATTCCACAGGACTGTGGGAAAGAGAAACTCCACTCTTGGAGGGCACACAAAGGTCTCATGCGCATCAGGACCCAGGGAAAAAAGCAGTGACCTCGTGAGAGATTGGGCCAGGTCTACCTGCAGAGATGGGGGGGCAGCTGTGGCTCACTGCAGGGACAAAGACACTGGCAGCAGTAGCTCTGGGGAGTACTCACTGGTGTGAGCCCTCCTGGAGGCCACCAACACCTGGCCCCATCCCTACAGCCTATAGGCTCCAGTGGTGAGACACCTCAGGTCAAACAACCAACAGGGCAGGAACACAGCCCCACCCATTAGCAGATAGGTTGCTTATCTTCCTGAGGACACAGCAGCCTACTAAACATACCCCTTGACACAGCCCTGCTCAGAGGGACAAGACCCAGCTCCACCCACCAGTGGGCAGGAACTGGTCCCTCCCCCCAGAGAGCCTGCACAAGCCTCTTAGTCTCATCCACCAGGGGGCAGACGGCAGAAGCAAGAAGTATTACAACCAGCAGCCTGCAGAACACTCAGAAAGTTAGACGAAATGAGACACCAGAGGAATATGTCCCAGATGAAGGAACAAGATAAAACCCCAAAAGAACAACTAAGTGAAGTGGAGACAGAGATAGGCAATCTGCCTGAAAAAAAATTCAGAGTAATGATAGTAAAGATGATCCAAGACCTTGGAAAAAGGATGGAGGCACAGACTGAGATACAAGAAATGTTTGACAAAGACCTAGAAGAACTAAAGAACAAACAGAGATGAACAATACAATAGCTGCACTAGAAGGAATCAATAGCAGAATAACTGAGGCAGAAGAATGGATTAGTAAACTGCAAGACAGATGGTAGCAATTACTTCCATGGAACAGAACAAAGAAAAAAGAATGAAAAGAAATGAGGAAAGTCTAAGAGACTTCTGGGACAACACTAAATGCACCAACATTTGCATTATAGGAGTCCAAGAAGGAGAAGAGAGAAAGAGAGGACCTGAGAAAATATTTGAAGGGAAAGTAGCTGAAAAGTTCCTTAATATGGGAAAGGAAACAGTCACCCAAGTCCAGGAAGTGCAGAGAGTCCGAGGCAGGATATACCCAGAGAGGAACATGTGGAGACACATACTAATCAAACTGACAAAAATTAAAGACAAAGAAAAAATATTAACACAGTGGTTGAGAGTCCACCTGCCGATGCAGAGGACACAGGTTCACGCCCCGATCCGGGGGGATCCCACATGCTGTGGAGCAGCTGGGCCCGTGAGCCATGGCCACTGAGCCTGCGTGTCCGGAGCCTGTGCTCCGCAATGGGAGAGGCCACAACAGTGAGGCCCACATCCCGCAAAAAAAAAAAAAAAAAAGCAACAAAGGAAAAGCAACCAATAACATACAAGGGAATTCCCATAAGGTTATCAGCTGATTTCTAGGCAGAAACTCTGCAGGCCAGATGGCAGTGGCAGGACATATTTAAAGTGATGAAAGGGAACCTACCACCAAGAACACTCTACCCAGCAAGGCTCTTGTTCAGATTTAATGGAGAAATCAAATGCTTTACAGATAAGCAAAAGCTAGACAAGCACCACCAGGCCAGTTTGCAACAAATGCTAAAGGAACTTCTCTAGGCAGAAAAGAAAAGGCCACAACTAGACCCAAGAAAATTATGAATGGAAAAGCTCATCAGTAAAGGCAAACATATAGTAAATGTAGGAAATCATCTGCACACAAATATGATATCAAAACCAGCAATTGTGAGAAGAGGAGAGCACAACTACAAGATATTGGAAATTAACAGACCAGAAACTTAAAACAATCTTGTTTACATAGACTGCTATATCAAAACCTGATGGTAACCACAAACCAAAAAAATACAACAGACACACACACAAAAAGAATCCAAACACAACACTAAAGTTAGCCAACAAATCACAAAAGAAAAAAGGAAAGGAAGAAAAAAACACCTACAAAAACAAAACAATTAACAAAAGGGCAATAATTAGAACATACATATCAATAATGACTTTAAACATAAACAGATTAAATACTCCAACGAAAAGACACGGACTGGAGCTTCCCTGATGGCGCAGTGGTTGAGAGTCCGCCTGCCGATGCAGGGGACACGGGTTCGTGCCCCGGTCCGGGAAGATCCCACATGCCACGGAGCAGCTGGGCCCGTGAGCCATGGCCGCTGAACCTGCGCGTCCAGAGCCTGTGCTCCGCAGCGGGAGAGGCCACAGCAGTGAGAGGCCTGTGTACTGCAAAAAAAAAAAAAAAAAAAAAAAAAAAAAAAGACATTGACTGGCTGAATGGATACAAAAACAAAACCCTTTGTCTTGTCTTTATATGTTGTCTACAAGAGACCCACTTCAGATCTAGGGACACATACAAACTGAAAGTGAGAGAATAGAAAAAGGTATTCCATGCAACTGGAAATCAAAAGAAAGCTAGAGTAGCAATACTTGCATCAGACAAAATAGACTTTAAAATAAAGACTGGTACAAGAGACAAAGAAGGACACAACATAATGATCAAGGGACCAATTCAAGAAGATATAACAACTGTAAATATGCATGCACCCAACATAGGAGCACCTAAATTATAACGAAAATGCTAACAGCCATAAAAGGAGAAATTGACAGTAACACAATAATAGTGGGGGACTTTAAAACCACACTTTCATCAATGGACAGATAGCCAGGCAGAAAGCAAATAAGGAAACACAGGCCTTAAATGACACATTAGACGAGATGAACTTAATTGATATTTATAGAACATTCCATTTGAAAGCAGCAGAATACACATTCTTCTCAAATGCACATGGAACATTCTCCAGGATTGATCACATGCTGGGATACAAAACAAGCCTCAGTAAATTTACGAAGATTGAAATAATATCAATCATCTTTTCTGACCACAACGCTATGAGATTAGAAATCAACTACAAGAAAAAAATGTAAAAAAAAAAACAAAACACAAACACGTGGAGGCTAAACAATATGTGACTAAACAACCAATGGATCACTGAAGAAATCAAAGACGAAATCAAAAATTACCCAGAGACAAATGAAAATGAAAGCACGACAATCCAAAACCTATGGGACCCAGCAAAAGCAGTTCTAAGAGGGAAGATTATAGCAATACAATCTTACCTCAGGAAACAAGAAAAATCTCAAAGAAACAACCTAACCTTACACCTACAGCAACTAGAGAAATAAGAACAAACAAAACTGAAAGTTAACAGAAGAAAGAAATCGTAAAGATCAGAGCAGAAATAAATGAAATAGAGACTTAACAGAAAAGATCAATGAAACTGTAAACTGGTTCTCTGAAAAGACAAACAAAATTGACATTTAGCCAGACTCATTGAGAAAAGAAGAGAGAGGGCTCAAATCAATAAAATCAGAAATGAAAAGGAAGTTACACTGGACTCCACATAAATACAAAGGATCATAAGAAACTACCACAAGCAACTATATGCCAATAAAATGGACAACCTGGAAGAAATGGACAAATTCTTAGAAATGCACAACCTGCCAAGACTGAACCAGGAAGAAACAGAAAATATGAACAGACCAATCACAAGCACTGAAATTGAAACTGTGATTAAAAATCTTCCAACAAACAAAAGCCCAGGACCATATGGCTTCACAGGCAAATTCTATCAAACATTTAGGGAAGAGCTAACACCTATCCTTCTCAAACTCTTCCAAAATATAGCAGAGGGAGGAACACTCCCAAACTCATTCTATGAGGCCACCATCACCCTGATACCAAAACCAGACAAAGATGTCACAAGAAAACTACAGGCCAATATCACTGATAGACATAGATGCAAAAATCCTCAACAAAATACTAGCAAACAGAATCCAACAACACATTAAAAGGATCATACACTGAGATCAAGTGGAATTTACCCCAGGGATGGAAGGATTTTTCAATATCCACAAATCAACCTGTGTGATACACCACATCAACAAATTGGAGAATAAAAACTACATGACCCATCTCAATAGATGCAGAAAAAGCTTTTGACAGAATTCAACATCAATTTATGATAAAAACTCTCCAGAAAGTAGGCATAGAGGGAACATACCTTAACATAATAAAGGCCATATATGACAAACCCAGAGTTAACATCGCACTCAATGATGAAAACCTGAAAGCATTCCCTCTAAGATCAGGAACAAGACAAGGCTGTCCCCTGTCACCACTTTTATTTATTATTATTTTTTTAATTTTTGGCTAAGTTGGGTCTTTGTTGCAGGCTTTCTCTAGTTGCGGTGAGTGGGGACTACTCTTTGTTTCAGTGCACAGGCTTGTCATTGCAGTGGCTTCTCTCGTTGGGGAGCATGGTCTCTAGGCACGCGGGCTTCAGGAGTTGTGGCACATGGGCTCAGTAGTTGTGACTCGCAGGTTCTAGAGCTCAGGCTCAGTAGTTGTGGTGCATGGGCTTAGTTGCTCCACGGCATGCGGGATCTTCCCAGACCAAGGCTCGAACCTGTGTCCGCTGCATCAGCAGGCGGATTCTTAACCACTGCTCCACCAGGGAAACCCCACCCTCGCCACTTTTATTCAACATAGTTTGGAAGTCCTAGCCATAGCAATCAGAGAAGAAAAACAAATAAAAGGAATGCAAATTAGAAAAGAAGAAGTAAAACTGTTACTGTTTGCAGATGACATGATACTATATGTAGAAGATCCTAAATATGCTACCAGAAAACTAATAGAGCTCATCAATGAATCTGGTAAAGTTGCAGGATACAAAATTCATACCCAGAAATCTGCTGCATTTCTATACACAAACAACAAAAGATCAGAAAGAGATATTACAGACACAATCCCATTTACCATAGCATCAAAAAGAATACTGAGGGGGACTTCCCTGGAGGTCCAGTGGCTAAGACTCCACACTCCCAATGCAGGGGGCCCAGGTTTGATCCCTGGCCAGGGAAATAGATCCCACATGCTGCAACTAAGAGTTCGCATGCCACAACTAAAAATTCCACATGCTGCAACTAAAAGATCCCAGATGCAGCAGTGAAGATCCTGTGTGCCACAACTAAGACCCAGCACATCTAAATAAATAAATGAATGAATGAATGAATAAATAAATATTTTTAAAAAGAATACCTAGGAATAAACCTACCTAAGGAGGCAAAAGACCTGTACTCCAAAAACTATAAGATGCTGATGAAAGAAATCGAAGATGACACAAACACATGGAAAGATATACCACGTTCTCAGATTACATGGATCAATACTGTCAAAATGACTATACTACCCAAGGCAATCTATAGATTTCATGCAAACCCTATCAAATTACCAATGCATTTTTCACAGAACTAGGACAAAAATATCTTAAAATTTGTATGGAGACACAAAAGGCCCCAAATAGCCAAAGCATTCTTGAGAAAGAAAAATGGAGCTGGAGGAATCAGGCTCCCTGAAGACAATACTACAAAGTTACAGTCTTCAAAACAGCATGGTACTGGCACAAAAATAGACATATAGATCAATGCAACAGGATAGAAAGCCCAGAAATAAACCCACACACCTATGGTCAATTAATCTACAACAAAGGAGGCAAGACTATACAATGGAGAAGAGACAATCTCTTCAATAAGTGGTATGGGAAAACTGGACAGCTACATGTAAAAAAATGAAATTAGAACATTCTTTAACACCATACACAAAAATAAACTCAAAATGGATTAAAGATCTAAGTGTAGGACTGGATACTATAAAATTCTTAGAGGAAAACATAAGCAGCACACTTTTGACATAAATCACAGCAATATTTTTTTGATCCGTCTCCTACAGTAATGAAAATAAAAACAAAAATAAACAAATGGGACCTAATTAAAGTCAAAAGCTTTTGCACAGCAAAGGAAACCATAAACAAAACGAAAAGACAACCCACAGAATGGGAGAAAATATTTGCAAACAATGCAAATGACAAGGGCTTGGGCTTCCCTGGTGGCGCAGTGGTTGAGAGGCCGCCTGCCGATGCAGGGGACGCGGGTTCATGCCCCGGGCTGGGAAGATTCCACATGCTGCGGAGTGGCTGGGCCCGTGAGCCATGGCGGCTGAGCCTGGGCTCCACAACGGGAGAGGCCACACCGGGGAGAGGCCCGCATACAGCCAAAAAAAAAAAAAAAAATGACAAGGACTTAACTTCCAAAATATACAAACAGCTCATGCAGCTCAATATCAAAAATCAAGAAAAACAACAAAAAAATGGGCAGAAGACCTAAATAGACATTTCTCCAAAGAAGACATACAGGTGTCCAAGAGGCACATGAAAAGATGTTCAACATCACTAAGCATTATAGAAATGCAAATCAAAACTACAATGAGATATTACCTCACACCAGTCAGAATGGCCATAATCCAAAAATCTACAAACAATAGATGCTGGAGATGGTGTGGAGAAAAGGGAACCCTCTTGCACTGTTGGTGGGAATGTAAATTGGTAGAGCCACTATGGAGAACAGTATTGAAGTTCCTTAAAAAACTAAAAATAGAGCTACTATATGATGCAGCAATCTCACTCCTGGGCATATATCTGGAGAAAACCATGGTTCAAAGGGATACATGCACCCCAGTGTTCACTGCAGTGCAGTTTACAATAGCCAAGACATGGAAGCAACATAATGTCCATCAACAGATGAATGGCTAAAGAAGATGTGGTACATTTTTACAATGAAATATTACTCGGCCATTAAAAAGAATGAAATAACACCATTTGAAGCAACATGGATGGACCTAGAGATTATCATACTAAATGAAGTCAGTCAGACAAAGAAAGACAAATGTCATATGATATGTTATACATGGAATCTAAAAAAAATGATACAAATGAACTTATTTACAAAACAGAAACAGACTCACAGACTTAGAGAACAAATTTATGGTTACCAAGGGGAAGGGTGGGGGGATAGACTGGAAGTTTGGGATTGACATGTACACACTACTATATTTAAAATAGATAACCAACAAGGACCTAATATACAGCACAGGGAAATCTGCTCAATACTCTGTAATAATATAAATGGGAAAAGAATAAGATTATTATACATATATAAACTATACATATAGGTTCACGTATATGTAAAAAATATAAAAGAGGACATCAAAATCCTAAAATGTATGGGAAGGGAAGTGAGTAAGAAAATGTAGATTTTTTTTTAGAATGTGTTTGAGCATACATGACTACCAGTCTGAAGAAGTAGATACAGTAAGGGGTTAACATACTTGAAAACGACGGTAACAACAAATCAAAAATATACAATTCATTCACAAAACCAAAAAGAAGAGAATTCAAGCGTAATACAAAAGAAAACCAGGGGAAGAGCAGCCAAGATGGTAGAGCTCAACTCTGAGCTCAGCTCCTCCCAGGAGTACACCAAAGTCATAAGTATCTTCAGAACAGCCATTGATGAAAAAGCCTGGAACCTACCATAAAAGATTTTCTACAACTAAAGACATAAAGAAGGAACCACAATGAGATGGGTAGGAGGGGTGAACTTGTGATATAATTAGATCCCATACCCCCCAGGCAGGGGACCCACAAACTGGAGAATAATTATATTGCAGATATTCTCCCACAGGAGTGAGAGTTCTGAGCCCCACGTCAGGCTCCCCAGCCCAGGAGTCCAGCACCAGGAAGACACACACCCAGAGTATTTGGCTTTGAAGGCCAGTGGGGCTTTACTGCAGGAGCCCCACAGGACTGGGGGAAACAGAGTTCACTCTAAAAGTGCACACACAAAAACTCATGTTCATTGGGAGCCAGGGAAAAGCAGTAATTTGATAGAAGCCTGGGCCAGACCTATCTGCTGGTCTTGGGGACTCTCCTGTGGAGGCAGTGGGGGTGGGCAGATGTGGCTTACCCAGGGGACATGGACACTGGTGGCAGACATGGTGAGGAGCATTTGGCCTCTTGAACACTCCTGGTGACTGACACATTGGATCACTGGTACCAGGAGCTGGCTCCACCCAACAGCCTGTAGGCTCCAGCGCTAGGATGCCTCAGGCCAAACAACTAACTAGGTGGGAACAGAGCCTCACCTGTCAGCAGACAGGCTGCCTAAAGAGTTGCTGAGCCCACAGCCACCTCTCAGCATGTCCCTAGACATGGTCCTGCCCACCTAAGGGCCAAGTCCCAGCTCCACCCACCAGTGGGCATGCACTGCCTCCCACCCCCAGCAGCCAGGAATTCTGCACAAGCCTCTACACCAGGGGGCAGACACCAAAAGCAAGAAAACTATGGTCCTGCAATGCATGTCAGACCTTACCCTGGGACCAGGTGGGCCCTGGGCCTGACCACTAGCAGGCCAACACTACCTTCGGAACACCCCAGACGTCATACCCAACTGTGTGAGGAATTGGACACCCCACCACCACCAATGATCTGAAACAAACATTGGGATCCCTGGGCCCTGCAGCCAAACTCCAGGTACCAGCTCTGCCTGCCAGCAGTCTGGCACCAACCCCAGGATCTGGCTTCACCTGCCTGTGGGTGGGCAACAGACTCAGTGTCTTTGGGACCCTGATTCCAGCCACTGGTGAATGAGCACTAGGCCCAGGGCCCCCTAGGGTTCGGCATCCAGCCACCTCATGACAAGGCCCCAATAAACAGCAACCAGCAGGATCCACTCAAGACAGGGCTGGATACCAACCAGGCTAGGAGCCAACCAAGCCTACCAGACTGCACACATAATCAGCCCACCACAACAGAAGGACCCACACAATCATCTTAGGGGGAATCCCTAAAGACTACAGCTTGAGTGATGAGAGGGGAGTGCACTGCTGGGACACATAGGACATCTACAGAGGGTCACTTCTCCAAGGTCAAGAAACTTAACTAACCTACCACAGATGTAAAAATACAAATAGCAGCTTAGACAAAATGAGGCAGCAGAGGAATATGTTCCAAACGAAGGAACAAGATAAAACCCCAGAAAAAGAACTAAGTGAAGTGGAGATAAGCAACCTACCTGAGAAAGTGTTCAGAGTAGTGATTGTAAAGATGATCAAAGAACTCGGGAGGAGAATGGATACACAGTGTGAGAAGTTAGAAGTTTTAAACCAAAAGTTAGAAAATATAAAGAACAACCAGACAAACGTGAAGAATACAATAACTGAAATAAAAAATACAGTAGAATCAATAGTGCACTAGATGATACAGAAGAACAGATGAGTGAGCTGGAATACAAAGTAGTGGAAATATCTGACACTGAATAGAAAAATGAAAAGAAATGAAAAGAAATGAGGACAGTTTGAGACACCTCTGGGACAACAAGCAGCACACTAATATTTGCATTATAGGGGTTCCAGAAGGAAAAGAGAGAGAGACCAGGGCTGAGAACATATTTGGAGATAACAGCTGAAAACATCCTTAACCTGGGAAAGAAAATAGGCAGCCAAGTCCAGAAAGTGCAGAGAGTCCCATATAAAATTAACTCAAGACAAAAATTTTGTGTGTAATCAAAATGACAAAAATTAAAGATAAAGAGAAAATATCAAAAGCAGTAAGGGAAAAGCAACATATAACATACAAGGGAACTACAAAAATCTAAATCAGCTGACATTTCAGGAGAAACTCTGCAGGCCAGAAGGGAGTGGCATGATATATTTAAACTGATGAAAGGGAAAAACCCTACAACCAAGAATACTCTACCCAGCAAGGCTCTCATTAAGATTTGATTGAGAGGGCTTCCCTGGTGGTGCAGTGGTTGAGAGTCCACCTGCCAATGCAGGGGACACGGGTTCGTGCCCCGGTCCAGGAAGATCCCACATGCCGCGGAGCAGCTGGGCCCGTGAGCCACGGCCGCTGAGCCTGCGCGTCCAGAGCCTGTGCTCCGCAACAGGAGAGGCCACAACAGTGAGAGGCCTGCGTACAGCAAAAAAAAAAAAAAAAAAGATTTGATTGAGAAATCAAAAGCTTTACAGACAAGCTAAAGCTAAAAGAATTCAGCACCACCAAACCAGCTTTACAACAAATGTTAAAGGAATTTCTCTAGGCAAAAAACAAAAGACCACAACTAGAAACAAGAAAATTACAAAATGAAAAGCTCACCAGTAAAGGCAACACACAGTAAATGTAGGAAATCATCCATATGCAAAACTAGCAGGGAGGTTAAAAGACAAAAGTAGTAAAATTACCTGTATCCACAATAAGAAGTTAAGGGATACACAAAACAATTAGATGTAAAATATGATATCAAAAACAGTAATCATGAGTGGAGCAGAGTAAAAATGCAGGTTATTTAAAGTGCATTTGAGGGAGCTTCAAGATGGTGGAAGAGTAACACATGGAGATCACCTTCCTCCCCACATATACATCAGAAATACATCTACATGTGGAACAACTCCTACAGAACACCTACTGAACGCTGGCGGAAGACCTCAGACCTCCCAAAAGTCAAGAAACTTCCCATGTACCTGGATAGGGAAAAAAAAATAAAAACAGAGATAAAAGAATAGGGACGGGACCTGCACCAGTGGGAGGGAGCTGTGAAGGAGGAAAGGTTTCCACACACTAGGAAGCCCCTTCGCGGGCGGAGACTGCAGGTGGCGGAGCGGGGAGCTTCGGAGCCACGGAGGAGAGCACAGCCACAGGGGTGCGGAGGGCAAAGCGGAGAGATTCCCGCACAGAAGATCGGTGCCGACCAGCACTCACCAGCCCAAGAGGGGGCTGGGAGCTGAGGCTCAGGCTTCGGAGGTCAGATCCCAGGGAGAGGACTGGGGTTGGCTGTGTGAACACAGCCTGAAGGGGGCTAGTGTACCACAGCTAGCCGGGAGGGAGTCCGGAAAAAAGTATGGAACTGCCGAAGAGGCAAGAGACTTTTCCTTGCCTCTTTGTTTCGGGGTGAGTGAGGAGAGGGGATTAAGAGCGCCGCTTAAAGGAGCTCCAGAGATGGGCGCGAGCCGCGGTTACCAGCGTGGACCCCAGAGATGGGCATGAGACGCTAAGGCTGCTGCTACAGCCACCAAGAAGCCTGTGTGCAAGCACAGGTCACTATTCACACCTCCCTTCCGGGGAGCCTGTGCAGCCCACCACTGTCAGGGTCCCCTGATCCATGGACAACTTCCCCAGAACACACGGCATGCCTCAGGCTGTTGCAACATTACACCGGCCTCTGCCGCCACAGGCTCGTCCCGCATTCCATACCTCTCCCTCGCCCCAGCCTGAGTGAGCCAGAGCCCCCACATCAGCTGCTCCTTTAACCCAGTCCTGTCTGAGTGAAGAACAGACGTCCTCAAGCGACCTACATGCAGAGGCAGGGCCAAATCCAAAACTGAATCCCAGGAGCTGTGCAAACAAAGAAGAGAAAGGGAAATCTATCCCAGCAGACTCAGGAGGAACGGATTAAATCTCCACAGTCAAGGTGATGTACCCTGCATCTGTGGAATACCTGAAGAGACAACAAATGATCCCAAATTGAGGAGGTGGATTTTGGGGAGCAATGATATATATATTTTTTCCCTTTTTCTCTTTTTGTGCGTGTGCATATGCTTCTGTGTGTGATTTTGTCTCTATAGCTTTGTTTGTTTGCTTTTACCATTTGTCCTAGGGTTCTGTGTCCGTTTTTTTGTTTGTTTTTTTTGCTTTTTTTTAGTATACTTTTCAGCACTTGGTATCATTGGTGGATTAGTTTTTTGGTCTGATTCTTCTCGTCTTTCTTTTTTTTTTAATTACTTAAAAAACCTTTAAAAATTATTTTTTGGTTTTTATTTTTAAAACATTTTATCTTTTCTTTCTTTCTTTCTTTCTTTTTTTCTCCCTTTTATTCTGAGCCATGTGGAGGACAGGCTCTTGGTTCTCCAGCCAGGCGTCAGGGCTGTGCCTCTGAGGTGGGAGAGCCAACTTCAGGACACTGGTCCAACAGAGACCTCCAAGCTCCACGTAATATCAAATGGCGAAAACTACCCAGAGATCTCCATCTCAATGCCAAGACCCAGCTCCACTCACCGACCAGCAAGTTACAGTGCTGGACACCCTACACCAAACAACTAGCAAGACAGGAACACAACCCCACCCATTAGCAGGCAGGCTGCCTAAAATCATAACAAGGTCACAGACACCCCAAAACACACCACCAGACGTGGACCTGCCAACCAGAAACACAAGATCCAGCCTCATCCACCAGAACACAGGCACTAGTCCCCTCCACCAGGAGGCCTACACAACTCACTGAACCAACCTTAGCCACTGGGGGCAGACACCAAAAACAACGGGAACTACGAACCTGCAGCCTGCAAAAAAGGAGACCCCAAACACAGCAAGTTAAGCAAAATGAGAAGACAAAGAAACACATAGCAGATGAAGGAGCAAGGTAAAAACCCACCAGACCTAACAAATGAAGAGGAAATAGGCAGTCTACCTGAAAAAGAATTCAGAATAATGATAGTAAGATGATCCAAAATCTTGGATATAGAATGGAGAAAATACAAGAAACGTTTAACAAGGATCTAGAAGAACTAAAGATGAAACAAGCGATGATGAACAACACAATAAATGAAATTAAAAATACTCTAGATGGGATCAATAGCAGAATAACTGAGGCAGAAGAACAGATAAGTGACCTGGAAGATAACATAGTGGAAAAAACTACTGCAGAGCAGAGTAAAGAAACAAGAATGAAAAGAATTGAGGAAAGTCTCAGAGACCTCTGGGAAAACATTAAACATACCAACATTCGAATTATGGAAGAAGAAGAGGAAAAGAAAAGGACTGAGAAAATATTTAAAGAGATTATACTTGAAAACTTCCCTAATATGGGAAAGGAAACAGTTAGTCAAGTCCACGAAGCACAGAGAGTCCCATATAGGATAAATCTAAAAAGAAACATGCTAAGACACATATTAATCACACTATCAAAAATTAAATACAAAAAATATATATTAAAAGCAGCAAGGGAAAAACAACAAATAAATACAAGGGAATACTCATAAGGTTAACAGCTGATCTTTCAGCAGAAACTCTGCAAGCCAGAGGGAGTGGCAGGACATATTTAAAGTGACAAAAGGGAAAAACCTACAACCAAGATTACTCTACCAGCAAGGATCTCATTCAGATTTGATGGAGAAATTAAAACCTTTACAGACAAGCAAAAACTAAGAGAATTCAGCACCACCAAACCAGCTCTACAACAAATGCTAAAGGAACTTCTCTAAGTGGGAAACATAAGAGAAGAAAAGGACCTACAAAGACAAACCCAAAACAATTAGGAAAATGGTAATAGGAACATACATATCAATACTTACCTTAAATGTGAATGGATTTAAAGCTCCAACCAAAAGACACAGGCTCAATGAATGGATACAAAAACAAGACGCGTATATACATTGTCTACAAGAGACCCACTTTAGATCTAGGGACACATACAGACAGAAAGTGAGGGGATGGAAAAAGATATTCCATGCAAATGGAAATCAAAAGAAAGCTGGAATAGCAATACTCAGATAAAATAGACTTTAAAATAAAGAATCCTACAAGAGACAAGGAAGGACACTACATAATGATAACGGGATCAACCCAAGAAGAAGATATAACAATTATAAATATTTATGCACCCAACACAGGAGCACCTCAATACATAAGGCAATTACTAACAGCCATAAAAGAGGAAATCGACAGTAACACAATCATAGTAGGGAACTTTAACACCCCACTTTCACCAATGGACAGATCATCCAAAACGAAAATAAATAAGGAAACACAAGCTTTAAATGATACATTAAACAAGATGGACTTAACTGATATTTATAGGACATTCCATCCAAAAACAACAGAATACACTTTCTTCTCAAGCGCTCATGGAACGTTCTCCAGGATAGATCATATCATGGGTCACATATCAAGCCTTGGTAAATTTAAGACAGCTGAAACCGTATCAAGTATCTTTTCTGACCACAATGCTATGAGACTAGATATCAATTACAGGAAAAAATCTGTAAAATAGGCCACTGCCATCTTGAACTCAGGTGTGGAGCATGGCTTCTACACACAGCCTGCCCAGCTGAGGTGCCAGCACAGTTATTTTGCACCAGGAACTCTGGTCTGAAGTGTGGAGTGCAAGTCCTCTGCATGCGGCCCTCTATGAGCAGATGAAACTAGACTAAGCACAGAGGAAACAAAGGTACTATGCCAAGTGCTTGATGTGTATTACCTCAGAAAATCCATTCACAGGACAGCTCTATGAGCCGTGTGGATGAAAGGCTCTTGGTGCTCCAGCCAGGAGTCAGTGCTGTGCCTCTGAGGTGGGAGAGTCAACTTCAGGACACTGGTCCACAAGAAACCTACTGGCTCCACATAATTTCAAATGGCGAAAATCTCCCAGAGATCTCCATCTCAACACCAGCACCCAACTTCACTCAACGACCAGCAAGTTACAGTGCTGGACATCCTATGCCAAACAACTAGCAAGACAGGAACACAACCCCACCCATTAGCAGAGAGGCTGCCTAAAATCATAATAAGTCCACAGACACCCCAAAACACACCACCAAACATGGACCTGCCCAGCAGAAAGACAAGATCCAGCCTCATCCACCAGAACACAGGCACTAGTCACCTCCACCAGGAAGCCTACAAAACCCACTGAACCAACCTTAGCCACTGGGGACAGACACCAAAAACGATGGGAAATACGAACCTGCAACCTGCAAAAAGGAGGCCCCAAACACAGTAAGATAAGCAAAATGAGAAGACAGAAAAACACACAGCAGATGAAGGAGCAAGATAAAAACCCACCAGACCTAACAAATGAAGAGGAAATAGGCAGTCTACCTGAAAAAGAATTCAGAATAATGATAGTAAAGATGATCCAAAATCTTGGAAACAGAATAGACAAAGTGCAAGAAACATTTAACAAGGACCTAGAAGAACTAAAGATGAAACGAACAACAATGAACAACACAATACATTAAATGAAAAACACTCTTGATGGGATCAATAGCAGAATAAATGAGGCAAAAGAACTGGTAAGTGACCTGGAAGATAAAATAGTGGAAATAACTACTGCAGAGCAGAATAAAGAAAAAAGAATGAAAAGAACTGAGGACAGTCTCAGAGACCTCTGGGACAACATTAAACGCACCAACATTCGAATTATAGGGGTTCCAGAAGAAGAAGAGAAAAAGAAAGGGACTGAGAAAATATTTGAAGAGATTATAGTTGAAAACTTCCCTAATATGGGAAAGGAAATCGTTAATCAAGTCCAGGAAGCACAGAGAGTCCCATACAGGATAAATTCAAGGAGAAATACGCCAAGACACATATTAATCAAACTGTCAAAAACTAAATACAAAGAAAGCATATTAAAAGCAGCAAGGGAAAAACAACAAATAACACACAAGGGAATCCCCATAAGGTTAACAGCTGATCTCTCAGCAGAAACTCTACAAGCCAGAAGGGAGTGGCAGGACATACTGAAAGTGATGAAGGAGAAAAACCTGCAACCAAGATTACTCTACCCAGCAAGGATCTCATTCAGATTTGATGGAGAAATTAAAACCTTTACAGACAAGCAAAAGCTGAGAGAGTTCAGCACCACCAAACCAGCTTACAACAAATGCTAAAGGAACTTCTCTAGACAAACACAAGAGAAGGAAAAGTCCTATAATAACGAACCCAAAACAATTTAGAAAATGGGAATAGGAACATACATATCGATAATTACCTTAAATGTAAATGGACTAAATGCTCCCACCAAAAGTCACATATAGGCTGAATGGATACAAAGACAAGATCCATATATCTGCTGTCTACAAAAGACCCACTTCAGACCTAGAGACACATACAGACTGAAAGTAAGGGGATGGAAAAAGATATTTCATGCACATGGAAACCAAAAGAAAGCTGGAGTAGCAATATTCATTTCAGACAAGACAGACTTAAAAATAAAGACTATTAGAAGAGACAAGAAAGACACTACATAATGATTAAGGGATCGATCCAAGAAGATATAACAACTGTAAATATTTATGCACCCAACACAGGAGCACCTACCTCAGCAGCCATAAAAGGGGAAATCGACAGTAACACATTCATAGTAGGGGACTTCAACACCCCACTTTCACCAATGGACAGATCATCCAAAATGAAAATAAATAAGGAAACACAAGCTTTAAATGATACATTAAACAGGATGGACTTAATTGATATTTATAGGACACTCCATCCAAAAACAACAGAATACACATTTTTCTCAAGTGCTCATGGAACATTCTCCAGGATAGATCATATCTTGGGTCACAAATCAAGCCTTGGTAAATTTAAGAAAATTGAAATTGTATCAAGTATCTTTTCCGACCACAACGCCATGAGACTAGATATCAATTATAGGAAAAGAACTGCAAAAAATACAAACACATGGAGGCTAAACAATACACTACTTAATAACGAAGTGATCACTGAAGAAATCAAAGAGGAAATCAAAAAATACCTAGAAACAAGTGACAATGGAGACATGATGACCCAAAATCTATGGGATGCAGCAAAAGCACTTCTAAGAGGGAAGTTTATAGCAATACAATCCTACATTAAGAAACAAGAAACATCTCAAATAAACAACCTAACCTTGCACCGAAAGCAATCAGAGAAAGAACAAAAAAACCCCAAAGTTAGCAGAAGGAAAGAAATCATAAAAATAATCAGATCAGAAATAAATGAAAAAGAAATGAAGGAAACAATAGCAAAGATCAATAAAACTAAAAGCTGGTTCTTTGAGAAGATAAACAAAATAGATAAACCATTAGCCAGACTCATCAAGAAAAAAAGGGAGAAGACTCAAATCAATAGAATTAGAAATGAAAAAGGAGAAGTAACAACTGACACTGCAGAAATACAAAAGATCATGAGGGATTACTACAAGCAACTCTATGCCAATAAAATGGACAATCTGGAAGAAATGGACAAATTCTTAGAAATGCACAAACTACCAAGACTGAATCAGGAAGAAATAGAAAATATGAACAGACCAATCACAAACACTGAAATTGAAACTGTGATTAAAAATCTTCCAACAAACAAAAGCCCAGGACCAGATGGCTTCACAGGCGAATTCTATCAAACATTTAGAGAAGAGCTAACACCTATCCTTCTCAAACTCTTCCAAAATATAGCAGAGGGAGGAACACTCCCAAACTCATTCTACGAGGCCACCATCACCTTGATACCAAAACCAGACAAGGATGTCACAAAGAAAGAAAACTACAGGCCAATATCACTGATGAACATAGATGCAAAAATCCTCAACAAAATACTAGCAAACAGAATCCAACAGCACATTAAAAGGATCATACACCATGATCAAGTGGGGTTTATTCCAGGAATGCAAGGATTCTTCAATATACGCAAATCTATCAATGTGATTAACCATATTAACAAATTGAAGGAGCAAAACCATATGATCATCTCAATAGATGCAGAGAAATATTTCGACAAAATTCAACACCGATTTATGATAAAAACCCTGCAGAAAGTAGGCATAGAGGGAACTTTCCTCAACATAAGAAAGGTCATATATGACAAATCCACAGCAAACATTGTCCTCAATGGTGAAAAACTGAAACCATTTCCACTAAGATCAGGAACAAGACAAGGTTGCCCACTCTCACCACTCTTATTCAACATAGTTTTGGAAGTTTTAGCCACAGCAATCAGAAAAGAAAAAGAAATAAAAGGAATCCAAATTGGAGAAGAAGTAAAGCTGTCACTGTTTGCAGATGACATGATACTATACAGAGAGAATCCTAAAGATGCTACCAGAAAACTACTAGAGCTAATCAATGAATTTGGTAAAGTAGCAGGATACAAAATTAATGCACAGAAATCTCTTGCATTCCTATACACTAATGTTGAAAAATCTGAAAATGAAATTAAGAAAACACTCCCATTTACCACTGCAACAAAAAGAATAAAGTATCTAGGAATAAACCTACCTAAGGAGACAAAAGACCTGTATGCATAAAATTATGACACTGATGAAAGAAATTAAAGATGATACAAATAGATGGAGAGATATACCATGTTCTCGGATTGGGACAATCAACATTGTGAAAATGACTCTACTACCCTAAGCAATCTACAGATTCAATGCAATCCCTATTAAACTACCACTGGCATTTTTCACAGAACTAGAACAAAAAATTTCACAATTTGTACGGAAACACAAAAGACCCCGAATAGCCAAAGCAATCTTGAGAACAAAAAACGGAGCTGGAGGAATCAGGCTGCCTGACTTCAGACTATACTACAAAGCTACAGTAATCAAGACAGTATGGGACTGGCACAAAAACAGAAAGATAGATCAATGGAACAGGATAGAAAGCCCAGAGATAAACCCATGCACCTATGGTCACCTTATATTCGATAAAGGAGGCAGGAATGTACAGTAGAGAAAGAACAGCCTCTTCAATAAGTGGTGCTGGGAAAACTAGACAGGTACATGTAAAAGTATGAGATTAGATCACTCCCTAACACCATACACAAAAATAAGCTCAAAACGGATTAAAGACCTAAATGTAAAGCCAGACATTATCAAACTCTTAGAGGAAAATATAGGGAGGACACTCTGAAATAAATCACAGCAAGATCCTTTTTGACCCACCTCCTAGAGAAATGGAAATAAAAACAAAGATAAACAAATGGGACCTAATGAAACTTCAAATCTTTTGCACAGCAAAGGAAACCATAAACAAGACCAAAAGACAACCCTCAGAATGGGAGAAAATATTTGCCAATGAAGCAACTGACAAAGGATTCATCTCCAAAATTTAGAAGCAGCTCATGCGGCTTAATAACAAAAAAACAAACAACCCAATCCAAAAATAGACAGAAGACCTAAATAGACATTTCTCCAAAGAAGATATACAGACTGCCAACAAATACATGAAAGGATGCTCAACATCACTAATCATTAGAGAAATGCAAATCAAAACTACAATGAGATATTATCTCACACCAGTCAGGATGGCCATCATCAAAAAATCTAGAAACAATAAATGCTGGAGAGGGTGTGGAGAAAAGGGAACACTCTTGCACTGTTGGTGGGAATGTAAATTGATACAGCCACTCTGGAGAACAGTATGGATGTTCCTTAAAAAACTACAAATAGAACTACCATATGACGTAGCAATCCCACTACTGGGCATATACCCTGAGAATACCATAATTCAAAGAGTCATGTACCAAACTGTTCATTGCACCTCTATTTACAATAGCCCGGAGATGGAAACAACCTAAGTGTCCATCACTGGATGAATGGATAAAGAAGATGTGGCACATATATACAATGGAATATTACTCAGCCATAAAAAGAAACGAAATTGAGCTATTTGTAATGAGGTGGATAGACCTAGAATCTGTCATACAGAGTGAAATAAGTCAGAAAGAGAGAGACAAATACCATATGCTAACACATATATATGGAATTTAAGAAAAAAATTGTCATGAAGAACCTAGGGGTAAGATAGGAATAAAGACACAGACCTGCTAGAGAATGGACTTGAGGATATGGGGAGGGGTAAGCTGTGACAAAGTAAGAAAGAGGTATGGACATATATACACTACCAAACGTAAGGTAGATAGCTAGTGGGAAGCAGCGGCATAGCACAGGGAGATCAGCTAGGTGCTTTGTGACCGCCTGGAGTGGTGGGATAGGGAGGGCGGGAGGGAGGGAGATGCAAGAGGGAAGAGATATGGGAACATATGTATATAAATAACTGATTCATTTTGTTGTAAAGCAGAAACTAACACCATTGTAAAGCAATTATACTCCAATAAAGATGTTTAAAAAAAATCTGTAAAATATACAAACACATGGAGGATAAACAGTACACTACTTAATAACCAAGAGATCACTAAAGAAATCAAAGAGGAAATCAAAAAATACCTAGAAACAAATGACAATGAAATCACAACGACACAAAACCTATGGGATGCAGCAAAAGCAGTTCTAAGAGGGAAGTTTACAGCAATATAATCCTACCTTAAGAAACAAGAGACATCACAAATAAACAACCTAACCTTACACCTAAAGCAATTAGAGAAAGAAGAACAAGATCACCCCAAAGTTAGCATAAGGAAAGAAATCATAAAGATCAGACCAGAAATAAATGAAAAAGAAATGAAGGAAACGATAGCAAAGATCAATAAAGCTAAAAGCTCGTTTTTGACAGGATACACAAAATTGATAAACATTAGCCAGACTCATCAAGAAAAAAAGGGAGAAGACACAATCAACAGAATTAGAAATGAAAAAGGAGAAGCAACAACTGACACTGCAGAAATACAAAGTGTCATGAGAGATTACTACAAGCAACTCTACGCCAATAAAATGGACAACCTGGAAGAAATGGACAAATTCTTAGAAATGCACAAACTGCCAAGACTGAACCAGGAAGAAATAGAAAATATGAACAGACCAATCACAAGCACTGAAATTGAAACTGTGATTAAAAATCTTCCAACAAACAAAAGCCCAGGACGAGATGGCTTCACAGGCAAATTCTATCAAACATTTAGGGAAGAGCTAACACCCATCCTTCTCAAACTCTTCCAAAATATAGCAGAGGGAGGAACACTCCCAAACTCATTCTATGATGCCACCATCACCCTGATACCAAAACCAGACAAAGATGTCACAAGAAAAGAAAACTACAGGCCAATATCACTGATGGACATAGATGCAAAAATCCTCAACAAAATACTATCAAACAGAATCCAACAACATATTAAAAGGATCATAAACCATGATCAAGTGGGGTTTAACCCAGAAATGCAAGAATTCTTCAATATACACAAATCAATCAGTGTCATACACCATATTAATAAATTGAAGGAGAAAAACCATATGATCATCTCAATAGATGCAGAGAAAGCTTTAAACAAAATTCAACACCCATTAATGATAAAAGCCCTCCAGAAAGTAGGCATAGAGGGAACTTACCTCAACATAATGAAGGTCATATATATGACAAACCCACAGCCAACATCGTCCTCAATGGTGAAAAACTGAAACCATTTCCACTAAGATCAGGAACAAGACAAGGTTGCCCACTCTCACCACTATTATTCAACATAGTTTTGGAAGTTTTAGCCACAGCAATAAGAGGAGAAAAACAAATAAAAGGAATTCAAATTGGAAAAGAAGAAGTAAAGCTGTCACTGTTTGCAGATGACATGACACTATGCATAGAGAATCCTAAAGATGCCACCAGAAAACTACTAGAGCTAATCAATGAATTTGGTAAAGTAGCAGGATACAAAATTAATGCACAGAAATCTCTGGCATTCCTATACAATAATGTATAGATGATGAAAAATCTGAAAGTGAAATTAAGAAAACACTCCCACTTACCACTGCAACAAAAAGAATAAAATATCTAGGAATAAACCTACCTAAGGAGACAAAAGACCTGTATGCAGAAAATTATAAGACACTGATGAAAGAAATTAAAGATGATACAAATAGATGGAGAGATATACCATGTTCTTGGATTGGAAGAATCAACATTGTGAAAATATACTACCCAAAGCAATCTCCAGATTCAATGCAATCCCTATCAAATTAAGAATGGAATTTTTCAGAGAACTAGAACAAAAAATTTCACAATTTGTATGGAAACACAAAAGACCCCCGAATAGCCAAAGCAATCTTCAGAACGAAAAATGGAGCTCTAGGAATCAGGCTCCCAGACTTCAGACTATACTACAAAGCTACAGTAATCAAGACAGTATGGTACTGGCACAAAAAACAGAAATATAGATCAATGGAACAGGATAGAAAGCCCAGAGATAAACCCATGCACATATGGTCACTTTATTTTTGATAAAGGAGGCAAGAATATACAGTGGAGAAAAGACAGCCTCTTCAATAAGTGGTACTGGGAAAACTGGACAGCTACATGTAAAAGAATGAAATTAGAACACTCCCTAACACCATACACAAAAGTAAACTCAAAATGGATAAAGACCTAAATGTAATGCCAGACATTATCAAACTCTTAGAGGAAAACATAGGCAGAACATTCTATGACATAAATCACAGCAAGATCCTTTTTGACCCAGCTCCTAGAGAAATGGAAATAAAAATAAATAAATAAATGGGACCTAATAAAATTTAAAAGCTTTTGCACAGCAAAGGAAACCATAAACAAGACAAAAAGACAACTCTAAGAATGGGAGAAAATATTTGCCAATGAAGCAACTGACAAAGGATTAATCTCCAAAATTTAGAAGCAGGTCATGCAGCTCAATATCAAAAAAAACAAACAAACAAATTCAAAAATGGGCAGAAGACCTAAATAGACATTTCTCCAAAGAAGATATACAGATTGCCAACCAACACATGAAAGAATGCTCAACATCATTAATCATTAGAGGAATGCAAATCAAAACTACAATGAAATATCATCTCACACCAGTCAGAATGGTCATCATCAAATAATCTACAAACAACAAATGCTGGAGAGGCTGTGGAGAAAAGGGAACCCTCATACACTGTTGGTGGGAATGTAAATTGATACAGCCACTCTGGAGAACAGTATGGATGTTCCTTAAAAAACTACAAATAGAACTACCATATGACCCAGCAATCCCACTACTGGGCATATACCCTGAGAAAACCATAATTCAAAAAGAGTCATGTACCACAATGTTCACTGCAGCTCTATTTACAATAGCCAGGACATGGAAGCAACCTAAGTGTCCATAGACAGATGAATGGATAAAGAAGATGTGGCACATATATACAATGGAATATTATTCGCCATAAAAAGAAATGAAATTGAGTTATTTGTAGTGAGGTGGATGGACCTAGGGTCTTTCATACAGAATGAAGTAAGTCAGAAAGAGAAAAAAAAATACTGTGTGCTAACACATATATATGGAATCTAAAAAAAAAAAAGTCATGAAGAACCTAGGGGCTAGATGGGAATAAAGATGCAGACCTACTAGAGAATGGACTTGAGGACACGGGGAGGGGGAAGGGTAAGCTGGGACTAAGTGAGAGAGTGGTAGTGTATATATGGACACATATACACTTCTAAATGTAAAATAGATAGCTAGTGGGAAGCAGTTGCATAGCACAGGTAGATCAGCTCAGTGCTTTGTGACTAGCTAGAAGGGTGGGAAAGGGAGGATGGGAGGGAGGGAGACACAAGAGGGAAGAGATATGGGGATATATGTATATGAATAACTGATTCACTTTGTTATAAAGCAGAAACTAACACACCATTGTAAAGCAATTATACTCCAATAAAAATGTTAAAAAAATAAAATAAAGTGCATTTGAAATTAAGAGATCAGCACATTTAAAAAATCATGTTTATATACAGACTGCTATACAAAAAGCTCACGGTAACCACAAACCTAAAATCTGTAATAGACATACACAAAAAAGAAAAAGGAATCCAAACATAACACTGACAGTCATCAAATCACACAAGAGGAGAACAAAATAAGACAGGGGGAAAAGACCTACGAAAACAAATCCAAAGCACTTAACAAAATGGCAATAAGAACATACATATCAATAATTACCTTAAATTGAAAGGGACTAAATGCTCCAACCAAAAGTCATAGGTGGGCTGAATGGATACAAAAACAAGACCCAAATATATCCTGCCTACAAGAGATTTACTTCAGATCTAGAGACACATGCAGACTGAAAGTGAGGGGAGGATGGAATTCCCTGGCAGCCCAGTGGTTAGGACTTGGCCCTTTCATTGCTAGGGCACGGGTTCAATAAATGGTCAGGGAAGTTAAGATCACACAAGCCACAGGGTGTGGCCAATAAATAAATAAATAAAAATTTAAAGGCGCTAGAAGCTAGTCATGGAGAAAAAGGGGGGAATTCCCTGGAAGTCTAGTGGTTAGGACTCAGCACTCTCACTGCTCGGGCCCAGGTTCAATCTCTGGTCAGGGAACTAAGATCCTGCAAGCAGCATGGCACAGCCCAAAATCACAGTAAGTGATGGGATGGAAAAAGGTATTCCACGCAAATGAAAATCAAAAGAAAGCTGGAGTAGCAATACTTATATCTGACAAAATAGATTTTAAAATAAAGACTGTTCCCCACTGCCCCACAGAAAAAAAAAGACTGCTATAAGAGACAGTGAAGGACACTACATAATGATCAAGGGATTAAACCAAGAAGAAGATGTAACAATTGTAAATATATATGCACCCAACATAGGAGTACCTCAATATATGAGGCAATATTAACAGATGTAAAAGGAGTTATCAACAATAACACAATAAACAGTAGGGACTTTAACACCCCGCTTTTATCAATGGACAGATCATCCAGACAGAAAATCAAATAGGAAACACAGGTCTTAAGTAACACATTGAACCAAATGGACCATTGATATTTAAAGAGCATTCCATCTGAAAGCAGCAGAATACACATTCTTTTCAAGTACACATGGAACATTCTCCAGGATAGATCACAGGCTAGGCCACAAAACAGGACTCAGTAAATTTAAGAAAATTGAAATCATATCAAGCATCTTGTCCAACAACAATGCTATGGGACTAGAAATAAACTACAAGGAAAAAACTGCAAAAAACACAAACATGTGGAGGCTAAACAATATGCTACTAACCAACCAATGGATCACTGAAGATATCAAAGAGGAAATCAAAAAATACCTAGAGACAAATGAAAATAAAAACATGATGATACACAAGCTATGGACTCAAGAAAAGCAGGGTTTTTTTGAAATATAAGTTTTATTTATGTCTGAATAAAAATATTTTTTCCCTTTAGAGTGTCCATTGATGCCTTCCCCTGCCATCTAGCCCATTCTTTTATCTCAGAAGCACTGAAATAAGGAATAGCAGTTCTGAAAGGGAAGTTTTTAGCAATACAAGCTTACCTAAGGAAACAAGAAAAATCTGAAATAAACAACCTAATCTTAAAAAAAAACACATAACTTTATACCTAAAGCAACTAGAAAAAGAACAAACAAAACCCAAAGTCAGTAGAAGGAAAGAAATCATAAAGATCAGAGCAGAAATAAATGAAATAGAAACAAAGAAAACAATAGAAAAGATCAATAAAACTGAAAGCTGGTTCCTTGAAAAGATAAACAAAATTGATAAACTTTTAGCTAGATTCATCAAGAAAAAAAGGGAGAAATGCAAAAGGAGAAGTTACAACGGACACCACAAATATACAAAGGATCATAAGAAACTGCTATGAGCAATTCTACACCAATAAAATGGACAACGAGAGGAAGTGGACAATTTCTTAGAAAGGTACAATCTCCCAAAACTGAACCAGGAAGAAATAGAAAATATGAACAGACCAATTACCAGTACTGAAATTGAATCAGTTATTTTATTTTATTTTATTTTATTTTTTTTTGTGGTACGCGGGCCTCTCACTGTGGTGGCCTCTCCCATTGCGGAGCATAGGCTCCGGACACACAGGCTCAGCGGCCATGGCTCACAGGCCCTGCCGCTCTGCGGCATGTGGGATCCTCCCGGACCAGGGCACGAACCCACGTCCCCTGCATCGGCAAGCGGACTCTCAACCACTGCGCCACCAGGGAAGCCCTGAATCAGTTATTTTTAAACTCCCAACAAACAAAAGTCCAGGACCAAATGGCTTCACAGGTGAATTCTATCAAACATTTAGAGAAAAGTTAACACCTATCCTTCTGAAACTATTCCAAAAAATTGCAGAGGAAGGAACACTCCCAAACTCATTCTATGAGGCAACCATCAAAACCAGACAAAGATTTCAACAAGAAAAATTACAGGCCAATATCACTGATCAACATACATGCAAAAATCCTCAACAAAATACTAGTAAACCGAATCCAACAATACATTAACAGGATCATACACCACGATCAAGTGGGATTTATCGCAGGGATGCAATGATTTTTTTCAGTATCTGCAAATCAATCATGTAATGCATCACATTAACAAATTGAAGAATAAAAACCATATGATCCTCTCAATAGATGCAGAAAAAGCTTCTGACAGAATTCAAAGATTTATGATTAAAAAAAAAAACTCTCCAGAAAGTGGGCATAGAGGGAACATACCTCAACATAATAAAGGCCATATATGACAAACCCAGCTAACATTGTACTCAATGATGAAAACCTGAAAGCATTCCCTCTAAGACAAGAAACAAGAGAAGGATGCCCAGTCTCACCACTTTTGTTCAGCATAATTTTGGAAGTCTTAGCCACGGCAATCAGAGAAGAAAAACAAATAAAAGGAATCCAAATTGGAAAAGAAGAAGTAAACCTGTCACTGTTTGCACATGACATGATATTGTACGTAAAAAATCCTAAAGATGCCACCAGAAAACTACTAGAGTTCATCAATGAATTCAGTAAGTTTCGGGATACAAAACTAATATACAGAAATCTGTTGCATTTTTATACACTAACAATGGAGTATCAGAGAGAAATTAAGGAAGAAATCCCACTTACCATTACATGCAAAAGAATGAACTGGGGACTTCTTTGGTGGCACAGTGGTTAAGAATCTGCCTGCCAATGCAGGGGACACAGGTTCAAGCCCTGGCCTGGGAAGATGCTACATGCCATGGAGAAAGTAAGCCCGTACACCACAACTACTGAGCCTGTGCTCTAGAGCCCATGAGCCACAACTACTGAGCCCACGTGCCACAACTAATGAAGCCCACGCACCTAGAGCCTGTGCTCCACAAGAGAAGCCACCACAAGAAGCCCACACACCACAAATTAAGAGTAGCCCCCACGTGCTGCAACTAGAGAAAAGCCCACACACAGCAATGAAGACCCAACGCAGCCAAAAATAAATTTTAAAAAAATTTTTAATTAAAAAAGAAATGAAATACCTAGGAATAAACTTACCTAAGGAGGCAAAAGACCTGTACTCCAAAAACTATGACTCATGAAAGAAATTGAAGATGACACAAACAGATGGAAAGATATACTGTGTCGTTGGATTAGAAGGATCCTTATTGTTAAAATACCATACTACCCAAGGTAATCTACAGATTCAATGCAATCCCTATTGAATCAACAATAGTATTTTTCACAGAACTACAACAAAAAATTTTTAAATTTGTATGGAAACACAAAGAACCCTGAATACCCAAGACAATCATGAGAAAGAAAAACAGAGGTGGAGGAATCATGTTCCCTGACTTCAGATTACACTGCAAAGCTACAGTAATCAAAAGCAGAGTACCAGCACAAAAACAAACACAATGATCAGTGAAACAGGATAGAAAACCAAAAGTAAACCCACGTACTTACAGTCAATTAACCTGCAAAAAGGGAGGCAAGACTACCAAATGGAGAAAAGACAGTCTCTTCAATAAGTGGTGCTGGGAAACCTGGACAGGTACATGTAAAAGAATGAAATTAGAACATTCTGTATTACCATACACAAAAATAAACTCAAAATGGATCAAAGGGCTTCCCTCGTGGCGCAGTGGTTGAGAGTCCGCCTGCCAATGCAGGGGACACAGTTTCGTGCCCCCGTCCGGGAAGATCCCACATGCCGTGGAGCAGCTAGGCCCGTGAGCCATGGCCATTGAGCCTGCGTGTCTGGAGCCTGTGCTCCGCAACAGGAGAGGCCACAACAGTGAGAGGCCCACACACCGCAAAAAAAAAAAAAAAAAAAAAAAAAAGGATCAAAGACTTAAATGTAAGACTGATACTATAAAACTCCTAGAGGAAAACATAGGCAGATCGCACTTTGACATAAGTCACAGCAATATTTTTTTGGATCCATCTCCTAAAGTAATGGAAACAAAAGCAACAGTAAACAAATGGGACCTAATTAAACTTAAATGCTTTTGCACACCAAAGGAAACCATAAACAAAACAAAAAGACAATCTATGGACTGGCAGAAAATATTTGTAAACCATGTGACCAACAAGGGTTTAATTTCCAAAATATACTAACAGCTCATACAGCTCAATATCAAAAAAACAAACAACCCAATCAAAAAATGGGCATAAGACCTGTTATGTGTTTTTTTTCCAGGGAGCAAACAGGTACAAAGCTAGTCTCTGAAAGAGCTGGCAAAAGGCTTCAGCGAGGGGAGGAAGGAGATAAAAACCCCATTCTGACATGTACCCCAGTGTTTACAGCAGCACTATTTACAATAAACAAGACATGTAATCAACTTAAATGTCCATCAACAGATGAATAAAGAAGATGTGATAAATATACAAACATACATATACACACACCTACATACATACACACACACATATACATACAACGGAATATTACTCAGCCATAAAAAAAGAATGAAAAAATGCCATTTGCAGCAACATGGATGGGCCTAGAGATTATCATACTAAGTGAAGTAAGTCATACAGAGAAAGACAAATATCATATCACTTACATGTGGAATCTAAAAAGATGATACAAATGAACTTATTTACAAAACAGAAACAGACTCACAGAGAGACAACAAACTTATAGTTACCAAAGGGAAAGGGGTGGGGGATAAATGAGTTGGGATTAGCAGATACAAACTACTATATATGAAATAAACAACAAGGTCCCATTACATAGCACAGGCAAGTTTATTCAGTATTTTGTAATAAAATATAATCTGAAAGAATTTGAATAAGAATATATATATATATATATATATATATATACACATACATATATGTATATATATAGATAATTGAATCACTTTGCTGTACACAAGAAACTAACACATTTTAAGTCTGGCTTGTTCACTTGGCATTATGTTTTCAAGGTTTATGCACGTTGTAGCATGTATCAGAATTTCCTTCCTTTTTAAGGCTGAAAAATATTGCATTTCATGTATATACCACATTTTGTTTATCCATTCATTCATCAATGGACATTTCGTTTGTTTCCATCTTTTGGCATTGTGAATAATGCTGCTGTGTACATGGGTATTCAAACATCAAGTCCCAGCTTTCAATTTTTTTGATACATGCCTAGAAGTGGAATTGCTGAACTGTATGGTAATTCTATGTTTAATTTTTTGAGGAACTGTCATCCACAGTTGCTGCACCATTTTATGGGCTACATTTGACATAGCCCATGATTTTCTACATCATCTTGGAGATGGAAGCTGACAATGTATGGCATGGCTGCTAGGAAAAGCAATGGCTCGAGGACCCCGGGCTCAGTATGTGGGTGTCCACGCATGGAGAAGGAAGCCTCCATTTGTTACTGCGCCCTCCTTTAAGCCATGATGGTCTAAAGGCAGTCACAGCTCCAGAACCTTGGTCTGTCCTTGCTGCTCTGTTGGCTAATTTATTAGACTACCGTTGCCTGCTGCTTGACACTAAAGGATGGGAGAACTAGAGGAAATGTTACTAACCCCAAGAGAACAAGAGCTTGGGAATAGAAAAAGTGCCTGCCTTGCTTCAGCTCTGTGCATGTGCTTGCCCAGCAGCTAGGGAAGGTCAAGATTACAGGAAGCTAGGATTGTTGTTCTTGAGGCAATTAAAATTTGGAAAAATTAAGACCAAAGCCCTCCTCTAAAGGGAAGTGAGCACAAGGTATTGTGAATGTGTGGGTATTAATTGGCATGGGAGACCCTCCAGACTTAGGGAAGAGTCTAGAGAGGGTGGGGTCAGGGCACGTGAGCACAGCCCAATTCTGCAATAGTCTCGTCCACTCAGCAGGGGAGGGTTCAGACTCTTCCCAAGCAGGGAGAGTTGAAGAGAGTGGAATTCTGCAACATGAGGACCAACACAAGAAAATAATTGGAACAAAAGTTGGCATAAAATTTTTCAGAATAGGTTGTAGTCATCTTCTATTCTCAGGTGCTGCAAGAAGACCCTCATGAGGTCTCCATCCACTACTTTAGCCATAGGGAGGTGGCAAGAGTCTCTAGTGTGATAACAACAGGGACCCAGAAGGAATGGAGGTGCATTAATGGTATGGTCTCCTCAGC
>NW_006786512.1:1171585-1173222 GCF_000442215.2 Lipotes vexillifer
AAAGGGCTGAGGGTAAGAAGACTCAGCAGCTCTGGGGGGAGACAGGTTCTGTACTAGCCAAGATGTAGCAGTTTTAGAAGGATGAAGAAAGAGGTGGTTCAGTGGAAAGATAAACTACATCAGCAAGTGTATCAGTTACTGTGTGTATTAGACAGGTTTCTCCCAAGAAACAGCACCAACAGAATGTGTATACATGTAGGAGAGCTATTATGAGGAATTGGCTCACACAATATGGAATCTGCAGTGTGGGCCAGCAGGTTGGAGACACAGGAGAGCTGATAGTGCAGATAAAGTCCAAATCAGTCTGCTGGGGAAATCCCTCCTCCTTGAGGAGGCCAGCCTCTTTGTTCTATTCAGATCTTCAACTAATGGAATGAGGCCCACCCAATTATGAAGAGCAAACTGCTTACTTCAAGTTCACCAATGTAGGCAGGAGGAGTGAAGATGGCGGAATAGGAGGACCCAGAATCTGTCACTTCTCACAAGTGCATCAAGAATACATCTACAGGGACTTCCCTGGTGGCACAGTGGTCAAGACTGCATGCTTCCAATGCAGGGGTCCCGGGTTCAATCCCTGGTCAGGAAATTAGATCCCACATGCATGCCGCAACTAAGAGTTTGCATGCAACAACTAAGGAGCCGGCGAGCCACAACTAAGGAGCTGGCGCATTGCAACTAAGGAGCGTGGCTGCCACAACTAAGGAGCACACCTGCCACAACAAAGACCCAGCGCAACCAAATAAATAAAACAAATATTAAAAAAAGAAGAGTTAATAGAATTTTCTTTAATGTTTAAAAAAAAGAATACATCTACAAATGGAACAGTTCTCATAGAGCACCTGCTGAACATTATTAGCAGAATTTGGACACGTAAAAGGACAAGAAAAATCCCCTCACAACCAGGTAGGATGAGAGAAAGAAGAAAAAAAGAAAAGAGGAATCAAAAACGGGACCAGCAACCCTGGTGGTAAGCTGAAGGTGAGGGGAAGCCCCCACATGCAGAAAAATTCTTCACGGTGTGGAAATCAGCTGGGACAGAAAAAGAACTTTGGGGGATCAAAGGAGAATGCAGTGGATGGTCTGTGGAAGACAGGACAAAGTAAGAACTGCATGCATAGTCTACATCACAGCACTGCGCATTCCAGCCTGAGTCACAAGTCTCCTGTTGCAAAGGGGGCCAGGCACTGGAAAATGGGATTTGGAGCACGGACACAGGGAAGGGACAGCTGTTGGCTGTGAAAAGACAGCCTGAAGGGACAGGAGTAAGAAGCCCCACGAAGTCTGCAGAAAAAGCCTGGGGCACCATAGAAGCAAGGTGTCATTGTTGAGTGGTGTGCAAGTGACAGACTCGCCATTACAACCCCTTTCCCCAGCCACCGGCACTGGGAGGGGCTCCCATCTGAGTGGGCCCATCCGCCCCTCAGGCCGGGGTCTCCTCTACCCATGGGCTCCAGGGGCCTGAGCGCCACCCATCCCAAAGCCTCCTTGGGAATCAGCCCTGGGTGCCCCTGCCTGGGACAGAGTCTGCTAGTGCTGTGGGGGCTGAGTACTAGAGGATGGTGTTTGGCAAATGGATCCAGGAAGACGAGTGCTGTTGGCTGCACGGATACAGCAAAGGGGACGGGAATGCAGGAATG
>NW_006786512.1:1173232-1192113 GCF_000442215.2 Lipotes vexillifer
CGCGGCTGGGAGTGCCCCTAGAAGAAGCACGGTCTGCCTGAAAATCGAGGCACCAGTGTTGAGGGGTGTGCGGGGGGAGGGCAGGGCTGCCACTGCCCCCACATGCCAGCTCCTGCCTCCACAGGCACTGGGAGGGACTCCAGCCAGAGGGAGCACACCACAGTCTGTTGCAACTGCCTGCTGGTTCTGCCGCTACAGGCAACTCACACACACCCCAACTGTGGCTGCAGTGTCACTCCCCAGCTTGAGTAAGTGTGCCCCAAGCAGCCACTGCTTTCACTCCCTCTCGCCTGGGCAAGGAACAGATGCCTGAGGGTAGCACACACACAGAGGTGGGGTCAAAACCAAAGTGGAGCCTCAGGGGCAGTGTGACTAAGGAAGAGGAAAGGAAATCTCTCTGGGCAGTTGCACAAGCCACAGATTAAATCCCCAGGATCAGTGTGGTAAATCCTGCATCTGTGGAATACCTTAATAGACGACGAGCATTCCCACAATTGAGACTGGCCTAGGCTTCACAGCAATGGACTTTGGGGGCAAGTACACGTGGGAGTTGGGCCAGTCAGGGTCTGAGCTGGCCCTACAGTGGCCACAGCAGGTCCAGACATGTACCTAAAGGTATTGGAAGGCCTTCTGGGGAGGCAGAGATGGGCTCTGGCTCACTGTGGGAGCAGGAACACTGAAACAAGAGGCCCCAAGAA
This sequence comes from Lipotes vexillifer, assembly GCF_000442215.2. Classification (NCBI taxonomy): domain Eukaryota; kingdom Metazoa; phylum Chordata; class Mammalia; order Artiodactyla; family Lipotidae; genus Lipotes; species Lipotes vexillifer. Next base: position 1,173,931 of record NW_006786512.1, read on the forward strand.
AATAATCTTATTACTATTATTCTTTTTTTGGTCTGTTTTGTTCAGTCACTGGTGTTGTTGCTTTTATTATTTTTTACCTTTTTGTTGTTGTTGTTGTGGTAACGCAGGCCTCTCACTGTTGTGGCCTCTCCCATTGCGGAGCACAGGCTCCGGATACGCAGGCTCAGCGGCCATGGCTCATGGGCCTAGCCGCTCCGTGGCATGTGGGATCTTCCCAGACTGGGGCACGAACCCGTGTCCCCTGCATCGGCAGGCGGACTCTCAACCACTGCGCCAGCAGGGAAGCCCTACCTTTTATTTTTAATTTTTTTTATTTAAAATTTTTTTTATTTTTCTATTTTTATTTTACTTTTTTGTTGTTTTGTTGTATTTTTCTTGTTTTTGTTTTTTAATTATTTTTTTGATTGTTTTTATGGATATATTTTATGTTTGCTTTTTTGTTGTTTACTTTGTTTTTCTTTTTTCAATTTTTGTTTTTGTTAGTTTAGTCCTCATTGACTGTTCTCACTTTTTAATTCTTTTGTTTGTTCTCTTGTTTTTGTTTTCTTTTTTTTTTTCTGTGTGTGTGTGTGTTGTGGTGGCTGCTATTTGTTTGCTGTTGTTTTTGCTATTTGTCTTGGGGTTTGTTTGTCTTCTTTTCTTTTCTTTTTTCTCTGGCCATACTGCACAGCTTGTGTGCTCTTGGTTCCCTGGCTAGGGGTCAGGCCTGGGCTCCTGGGGGGAAGGGCTAAGTCCAGGACACTGGACAGCCAGAGAATTCCTGGGCACAGGGAATATTAATTGGCATGCACACTTTCAAGGGTATCCACATCAACACCAAGATCCAGCCCCACATAACTGCCTGAGGGCTCCAGTGCTGGAGACCTCATGCCAAACAACCAGCAAGACAGGAACACAGTCCCACGCATCAGCAGACAGGCTGCCTAAAGTCATACTAATCTAACAGACACCCCAAAACACCACCTGATGCGGCCCTGCCCTTCAGAGGGAAAAGACTCAGCTCCACCCACCAGGGCTCAGGCATCAGTCCCTCTCACCAGGGAGCCTACACAAGCCCCTGGACCAAGCTCACTCACCACGGGGCAGACAACAGAAACAAGAGGAATTACGACCCTGCAGCCAGTGGAAAGGAGACCACAAACACAATAGGTTAGACAAAATGAGATGACAGAGAAATATGCTGCAGATGAAGAAGCAAGGTACAATCCAACAAGACCAAATCAATGAAGAGGAAATAAGCAATCTATCTGAAAAAGAACTCAGAGTAATGATAGTAAAGATGATCCAAGATCTTGGAAATAGAATGGAGGCATGGGTCAAGAAGATACAAGAAATGTTTAACAAGGACCTAGAAGAACTAAAAAACAATCAGTGATGAACAGCACAATAACTGAAATGAAAAATACACTAGAAGGAATCAATAGCAGAATAACTGAGGCAGAAGAACAGAGAAAGGAGGTGGAAGACAGAATGGTGGAAATAACTGCCAAGGAGCAGAATAAAGAATGGAAGGAAATTAGGACAGTCTCAGAGACCTCTGGGACAACATAAAATACACCAACATTCAAATTATAGGTGGCCCAGAAGAAGAAGAGAAAGGGAAAGGGCCTGAAAAATTATTTGAAGAGACTGCACTCAAAAACGTCCCTAACATAGGAAAGGAAATAGACAATCAAGTCCAGGAAGCTCAGAGAGTCCCATACAGGATAAACCCAAGGAGAAACACAACGAGACACATATTAATCAAACTAACAAAAATTAAATACAAAGAAAAAATATTAAAAGCCACAAGGGAAAATCAACAAATAACAGACAAGGGAATCCCCATAAGGTTATCAGCTTATTTTTCAGCAAAAACTCTGCAGGCCATATGGGAGTGGCAGGACATTCTTGTGATGAAAGGGAAAAACCTACAACCAAGGTTACTCTACCCAGCAAGGATCTCATACAGATCTGACAAGAAATCAAAATCTTTACAGACAAGCAAAAGCTAAGAGAATTTAGCACCACAAAACCAGCTTTTCAACAATCGCTAAAGGAACTTCTCTAAGTGGGAAACACAGGAGAAGAAAAAGACCTACAAGAACAAACCCAAAACAATTAAGAAAATGGTAACAGGAACATACATATCTATAATTACTTTAAATGTAAATGGATTAAATGCTCCAACCAAAAGACACAGACTAGGAAAAAAAAAAAAAAAAAAAAAAAAAAAACAAAATAGCTAAATGGATACAGAAACAAGACCTGTATATATGCTACAAGAGACCCACTTCAGACTCAGGGACACATACAGACTGAATGTGAGGGGATGGAAAAAGATATTCCATACAAATGGAAATCAAAAGAAAGCTGGAGTAGCAATATTCATTTCAGACAAGATAGACTTTAAAATAAAGACTATTATAAGAGACAAGGAAGGACACTACATAATGATTAAGGGGTCAATCCAAGAAAAAGATATAACAATTGTAAATATTTATGCACCCAACACAGGAGCACCTCAATACATAAGGCAATTACCTTAAGGGGAAATCGACAGTAACACAGTAATAGTGGGAGACTTTAGCACCCCACTTTCATCAATGGACAGATCATCCAAATGAAAATAAATAAGGAAACTCAAGCTTTAAATGGCACAACAGACCAGACTTAATCGATATTTATAGGACATTCCTCAAGAAAGTGGCAAAATACATTTTCTTCTCAAGTGCTGACAGAACATTCTCCAGGAAAGATCATATCTTGGGTCACAAATCAACCCTCGGTAAATTTAAGAAAACTGAAATCATATCAAGTACTTTTTCTGAGCACAATGCTATGAGACTAGATATCAATTACAGGACAATATCTGTAAAAAATGTAAATACATGGAGCCCAAACAGTACGTTACTAAATAACCAAGAGATCACTGTAGAAATCAAAGAGGAAATCAAAAAATACCCAGAAACAAATGACAATGAAAACACAACACAAAACCTATGGGATGCAGCAGAAGCAGTGCTAAAGGGAAGTTTATAGCAATATAATCCTACCTCAAGAAACCAGAAATACCTCTATTAAACAACCTAAACTTACACCTAAAGCAATTAGAAAAAGAAGAGCAAAAAAACCCCAAAGTTAGCAGAAGGAAAGAAATCATCAGATCAGAAATAAATGAAAAAGAAATGAAGGAATGATAACAAAGATCAATAAAGCTAAAAGCTGGTTTTTGACAGGATAAACAAAATTGATAAACCATTAGCCAGACTCATCAAGAAAAAAAGGGAGAAGACTCAAATCAATAGAATCAGAAATGAAAAAGGAGAAGTAACAACTGACACTGCAGAAATACAAAAAATCATGAGGGATTACTACAAGCAACTCTATGCCAATAAAATGGACAACCTGGAAGAAATGGACACATTTTTATAAAAGCACAACCTTCTGAGACTGAACCAGGAAAAAATAGAAAATACAAACAGACCAATCACAGGCACTGAAATTGAAACTGTGATTAAAATTCTTCCAACAAACAAAAGCCCAGGACAAGATGCCTTCATAGGCGAATTCTATCAAATATTAACAGAAGAGCTAGCACCTATCCTTCTCAAACTCTTCCAAAATATAGCAGAGGGAGGACCACTCCCAAACTCATTCTATGAGGCCACTAACACCTTGATACCAAAACCAGACAAAGATGCCATAAAAGAAAACTACATGCCAATATCACGGATGAACACAGATGGCAAAAATCCTCAACAAAATACTAGCAAACAGAATCCAACAGCACATTAAAAGGATCATACACCATAATCAAGTGGGGTTTATCCCAGGAATGCAAAGATTCTGCATTATATGCAAATCAATCAATGTGATACACCATATTAACAAACTGAAGGAGAAAAACCATATGATGATTGCAATAGATGCAGAAACAGCTTTTGACAAAATTCAACACCGATTTATGATAAAAACCCTCCAGAGGGCTTCCGTGGTGGCGCAGCGGTTGAGAGTCCGCCTGCCGATGCAGGGGACGCGGGTTCGTGCCCCGGTCCGGGAAGATCCCACATGCCGCGGAGCGTCTAGGCCCGTGAGCCATGGCCGCTGAGCCTGCGTGTCTGGAGCCTGTGCTCCACAACGGGAGAGGCCGCAGCAGTGAGAGGCCCGCATACCGCAAAAAAAAAAAAAAAACCTTCCAGAAAGTAGGCACAGAGAGAACTTAACCTCAACAAAATAAAGGCCATATATGACAAACCCACAGCCAACATCGTCCTCAATCGTGAAAAACTGAAACCATTTCCACTAAGATCAGGAACAAGACAAGGTTGCCCACTATCACCAATATTATTCAACATAGTTTTGGAAGTTTTAGCCACAGCAACCAGAGGAGAAAAAAGAAATAAAAGGAATCCAAATGGGAAAAGAAGAAGTAAAACTGTCACTGTTTGCAGATGACATGATACTATATGTAGAGAATCCTAAAGATGCTAGCAGAAAACTACTAGAGCTAATGAATGAATATGGTAGAGTAGCAGGATACAAAATTACTGTACAGAAATCTCTTGCATTCCTATATACATGTGATGAGAAATTAAAGAAACACTCCCATTTACCACTGGAACAAAAAAGAATAAAATACTAAGGAATAAACCTACCTAAGGAGACAAAAAAACCTGTATGCAGAAAATATAAGACACTGAGGAAAGAAATTAAAGATGATACAAAGAGATGGAGAGATATCCCATGTTCTTGGATTGGAAGAATCAACATTGTGAAAATGACTATACTACCCAAAGCAATCTACAGATTCAATGCAATCCCTATCAAATTAAGAATGGAATTTTTCACAGAACTAGAACAAAAAAGTTCACAATTTGTATGGAAACACAAATGACCCCGAATAGCCAAAACAATCCTGAGAAAGAAAACTGGAGCTGGAGGAATCAGGCTCCCAGACTTCAGACTATACTACAAAGCTACAGTAATCAAGACAGTATGGTACTGGCACAAAAAAAACAGAAATACAGATCAATGGAACAGGATAGAAAGCCCAGAGATAAACCCACGCACATATGGTCACCTTATTTTTGATAAAGGAGGCAAGAATATACAGTGGAGAAAAGACAGCCTCTTCAATAAGTGGTGTGGGAAAACTGGACAGCCACATGTAAAAGAATGAAATTAGAATACGCCCTAACACCATACACAAAAAGAAACTCAAAATGGATTAAAGACCTAAATGTAAGGCCAGACACTATAATACTCTTAAAGGATAACAGAGGCAGAACACTCCATGACTTAAATCACAGCAAGATCCTTTTTGACCCAGCTCCTAGAAAAATGGAAATAAAAATAAACAAATGGGACCTAATGAAACTTAAAAGCTTTTGCACAGCAAAGGAAACCATAAACAAGACAAAAAGACAACCCTCAGAATGGGAGAAAAATTTGCAAACAAATCAACAGACAAAGGATTAATCTCCAAAATACATAAACAGCTCATGCAGCTCAATATTAAAAAAAACAACCTAATCCGAAAATGGGCAGACCTAAATAGACATTTCTCCAAAGAAAACATATAGATGGCCAATAAGCACATGAAAAGCTGCTCAACATCACTAATTATTAGAGAAATGCAAATCAAAACTACAATGAGGTATCACCTCACACCAGTTAGAATAGGCATCATCAGAAAATCTACAAACAACAAATGCTGGAGAGGGTGTGGAGAAAAGGGAACCTTCTTGCACTGTTGGTGGGAATGTAAATTGATACAGCCACTATGCAGAACAGTATGGAGGTTCCTTTAAGAACTAAAAAATAGAACTACCATACGACCCAGCAATCCCAGTACTGGGCATATACCCTGAGAAAACCATAACTCAAAAAGAGCCATGTACCACAATGTTCATTGCAGCACTATTTATAATAGCCAGGGCATGGAAGCAACCTAAGTGTCCATCAACAGATGAATGGATAAAGAAAATGTGGCACATATATACAATGGAATATTACTCAGCCATAAAAAGAAACGAAATTGAGTTATTTGTAGTGAGGTGGATGGACCTAGAGTCTGTCATACAGAGTGAATTAAGTCAGAATGAGAAAAACAAATACCATACGCTAAGACATATATATGGAATCTTAAAAAAAAAAAAAAGGTTCTGGGCTTCCCTGGTGGCGTAGTGGTTGAGAGTCCGCCTGCCGATGCAGGGGACATGGGTTTATGCCCGGGTCCAGGAAGATCCCACATGCCGCAGAGCGGCTGGGCCTGTGATCCATGGCCGCTGGTCCTGTGCGTCCGGAGCCTGTGCTCCGCAACGGGAGAGGCCACAGCGGTGAGAGGCCCGCATACCGCAAAAAAAAAAAAAAGGTTCTGAAGAACCTAGGGGCAGGACAGGAATAAAGACACAGACATAGAGAATGGACTTGAGGACACGGGGAGGGGGAAGGGTAAGCTGGGACAAAGTGAGAGAGAGTGGCATGGACATATATACACTACCAAATGTAAAATAGATAGCTAGTGGGAAGCAGCCGCATAGAACAGGGAGATCAGCTCGGTGCTATGTGACCACCTAGAGGGGTGGGATAGGGAGGGTGGGAGAGAGGGAGACCCAAAAGGGAAGTGATATGGGGATATATGTATATGTATAGCTGATTCACTTTGTTATACAGCAGAAACTAACACACCATTGTAAAGCAATTATACTCCAATAAAGATGTTTAAAAAAACTTATTAAAGGAAAGGGCACATTGACCAGAAGTAAATAATATCCATGTTAAAGGTTAAATGCCCCTCTTCCTGGGATGTCAATGCTGGTACTCCTTTCAATGTAAGACTGCCTTCCAGGTGTCAAGACCATACTGACTCACTGTGTACATGCTGATCTGTTTTGTTTTTTGGTTTTGTTTTGGCCACAGTGGGCGGCTTGCAGGATATTAGTTCCCTGACCAGGGACTGAACCTGGGCCCCTGGCAATGAGAGCGCGAAGTCCTAACCACTGGACCACCAGGGAATTCCCTGTTCTTTTTTTTGGAATCTTAAAGAAATGTAATCCTGACTTGTTCAGTGTTCTTTGTTCTGACAAGATACAAACCTGTGCTGAAAACCCTCCTTCTCTGGAGTAGTTTCTCAGAGTAATCTGGCAAGTGGGATTCTGGGCTAGACCTCAGTTAGGCTCAAATAAAACCTTTCTATTCTTATTACTGATTGTTTATGGATTATTTTAACTGACACCTCTGACCACTCTACAACCTTTATCCAGTCGCAGCCTTCAGAACCAAGCACTGAGCTATCCTCGGCCACAGGGACCAGCCAACACTATTTTCTGAGCTTAGCACCTTATTACCAATCAACCATGAGCTCCCAGATTCGTCAGAATTATTCCACCGAGGTGGAGGTCACCGTCCACGGCCTGGTCAACCTGCATCTGCAGGCCTTCAACACCTACCTCTCTCTGGGCTCCTATTTCCACCGAGACGACGTGGCTCTGGAGAGCGTGGGCCACTTTTTCCACAAATTGGCCGAGAAGCACGAGGGTGCCCAGCCCAGCCTTGAAAATGCAAAGCCAGCGGGGCGGCCCCCTTCCTGGACGTGCAGAAGCCACCCCAAGATGAGTGGGGTAAAACCCAGGACTCTGTGGAAGCTGCCTGCCAGACGCCCCGCTCCCTGACTTCCCGGAGAGCCGCAACCTGGCTGAGCAGGTGAAACTCACTGAGAAGATGGAGACCGCGTGACTCACCTCTGCAAGCTGGTTGGTCCCCAGGCTGGGCTGGGCGAGTTCTCTTCCAAACACTCACCCTCAAGCATGGCTACGGCCTTCTGGAGCCCAGCTGTTACCAACCTGGGTTCTTGGACTCCTTAATCAATAGAAATTGATAAGAGGCCAGAGGGGGAATTTAGGCAAGGCTTTACTGGGACTGTGCTGCAGCATGAGGGAGCAAAAGCAAGGAACAGGTGCCCTCGCTTGTTCCTGGGAATGGCGAGGGTGTGTTGCACTGGTCCCTTAAATGGGGTGAGGGTAGGGGTAGATCGGTGGGTGGGGCTGGAGGGGCAGCTTAGGTGGTCTGCCCATCCCTTTGGTGGTGCTGTGAGCAGGCATCATGCCTAGTATCCTGCTTTTGCTCCCCACGCCTCTGAAGTGTCAGTGGGGTTTTGGCCTTTTTGTATCTCTTTGTTCATAATTTGCTCCAACTGTGCATGCAGGCAGTTATTTTTAGTCCCTTATAGTTTCTTTGTATTCTGCTGCTGGAGGAGACATTTGTCCAGGTGCAAGCACTCCAGTAAAGGGTCCCAGGTCCCAGCCTGTCCCACAGTGGCCTCTGAGGAGCCCTCTGGTGTCAAGGCTTCTGCCTGAAGCCCCGTCTCTGCAGCCACTAGGCAGCTTTGTAACCACCCTGGAGCCCTCTCCCAAGCCTTGGGCCGAATGGGAACAGTAAAGCTTTTTGCAGCCAATAAAATCATCATCATCATCATCAACTCATAAAATCGCCAAAATTTTGCTCTGGATAGAAAATTAAATTATAAATCAATGTTTTCAGCCAAAATTCAACTCTTTCAGACTTCAAAAGCAAGAAAAAAGAATAAAAAAGAGTTTTCCATAGGAAAACAGATTTTACTTTGTTTTTTTATGTCTTTTTAAACTCAGAGATCTACTGTGAAACTGTTTTTGAACCTGGAATATAAAATTGCATGTTGTTTAGTTATCTAAAATGCAGATATTTTTCTCTTCAAATCTTAAATTTAGTAGTGAATTGTATTGAGAGCTAGTTACGGAAGGATAGTATGTCTTTTGCCAGAAAAGTGGACATTTACTGAACGTTCAACATGGAAAATCTCTGGAAAAACAGCTTTTATTCCTCAATGAAAACAATATTTGTATTTGTCTTTACTATGTTTCAATAAAAATAATACCATTTATTTGCTTTTATATCACTTATAAAACACATTTGCATTAATCATCTCATTTGAACTTGACAACACTCCGAGATGAAGAGGCGAGTTATGAGAGGACAACTTATTACCGAACCAAACAGGTCCCGTCACCTGCGCATAGTAAAGCCAATCTACTGACACCGGGTTGTGGTAAAGGAAAATGCAGCGTTTACTGCAGGGCACCAAGCAAGGAGTTCAGGATAGCTCATGTCCAAAAAGCCAAACTCCCCTATGGATTTCAGGAAAGTATTTGCCAGCTACAAATTGGCACTTGCCACCTACCTCTACAAGGGTTAAATCATGAGCCGCTGCAGCTACTGACTTTCAACACTCTTTGAAAGGAATTCAGGGCGGAGATCAGGAATGAGGCACTCTGTGCTCTGGAAAAAACTGGCAGAACAGGTCTTCAGATAATTAGATATTTTCAGGAGAAGATTTTATGAGCCCAATTCTTGCATCTCCTCATATCTAGGAAAATGGTAAAATCCTTCATGGTGACGTCTGCTCCTCATGACTAGCAGCAAGCTTCTGCAAAAAATGTGCTTAATTTCATGTACTCCCCCTTCACCAAAATCACATATATACTGATCTTCCCCCTGCCTCTTTGGAGCAGTTTCTCAGAACTATCTGAAATGCTGTCTCCTGGGCTATAATCCTCAATTTGCCCCCAATAAATCTTAGCTCACAACTCTCATGTTGTGCATTTTGTTTTCAGTCGACACATTTTAGAGGCAAGGTGAGGGAGGGGAGTCACAGGGTGTGTGACCAACTCGTCCACAATACTCTGATTGGTTGATGGTGAGGTAACAGGCTGTGTCACAGGGGTTATCAATCCTCAGGTGCCAGCAGGTCTGGGGGCTACATGCTCACGATTATCAAGTAGTTAATTCCTTCCATTTGGTGGTGGTTTTAGGATCTGTAAAACAACTCAGGAAATGTGCGTCATATTTTTATCTAGGCACTTTAGAGAGGAGCTAAAGCAGAGAATATGGGGGAAGGGTCTGTCCTGGGAAGGTCCCATAGGGTCCTGCTCGGTTACAAATTCACAGATGGGGAAACTGAGATCTAGAGGTTAAATTTCTCAATGTGGAAAAGAAAAGATTACCATGGGATTATACTGAGTTGACTTTATAAGGGTAAAAAAGAGAAAGAGGTTGAGAGTGAGGGAAGAGAAAATATTTCCTGGAAATATTATGTATTGAATTGTATAGAAACATGAAGACTAACCTCCTGAAAAATTATTTAAAATTTCAATATGTGGGACTTCCCTGGTGGCGCAGTGGGTAAGAATCTGCCTGCCAATGCAGGGGACACGGGTTCAATCCCTGGTTCGGGAAGATCCCACATGCTGCAGAGCAACTAAGCCCACGGGCCACAACTACTGAAGACCGCATGCCTAGATCCTGAGCCCCGCAACAAGAGAAGCCACTGCAATGAGAAGCCTGTGCACCGCAAGGAAGAGTAGACCCCTCTCGCCACAACTAGAGAGAGCCCGCAGACAGCAACAAACACCCAACGCAGCCAAAAATAAATTAAAAAAAAAAATTCAACATGTGAACATTAAGTGACATGTGGGAAGCCTCATCTCATTGAAAATGAAAACTGCCACTATTGAGGGCCCTAATAAGTAGGATGATGTGTGACACAAAGTGGCAAAGGCTTAATGAATCTCATTCTCTGATTTGAAGGTGGCATGTCTAAGTCTTTTATAAAAAACAAAGTCACCCCAGAGTCTCTAGGAGTCAGGGAGTCAGTGAGCTGATTTATTATAAAAGAAAATATATACACACACTTCTAATGTATCTATATCTCTCTCTAGATATAGATATTATATATTATTTATATAAAATATCTATTTAATATATATTAATGTGATATTCATTACATTTACTTGCTTTAAAAATCTAGAATGTTTCTTTTTAGAACATTGATGCCATGCATAGGAAAATCAAATATTATGGTTATAAAATAATTTTTAATGTTAGAATATTCCCTTTATCAGTGGAAGAATATCCACTGAGAAAAAAAACTTAATTTCCTTTTATAAGTAGTGGTGGATTAGAACTACACAATAGTTCTAACTCTGCTACTGCTGTGTATTTAAAGCCAAGATGATGACTATATTGAAAAAGAAGGAAGAGAAAATCAATAGATTATTGCTTCAATGGAGCTCACAACAGTGCTGATTAGAGAACACAAATGGATTGCATAATAGTAAAATAACTATAAACTGGGTATGGATTTAAGCCTATGTTAAGACCATTCTTAACTGCATTGTATCTTTAGAAAACATGCACTGAAATTACAACAGCAAATTAAATCTATTCGACCGCAAAATTTAATACATAAGAAAATAGCATTTATTAATGATCTGGAAGAGGGAGTAAATAGCATGTTAATGAAATTTGCAGATGATAGTAAATTGGAAGGTGTTACAAACCACGAGGACAGGGGCTTAATACAAATGGACATTAAAAAGTTAGAGAAAAGCCAATGGTGGCAAAAAAAAATCCCAAAAAACAAAAAACAAGTAAAACTTATAAAAATATTTGCTAGAAAAATTTCAACTTGAAAAAGAATAATATAAAAGAATTGTAGATCGAAAAGAGACTTTGAAATTTGATCAGGATTTTCTGATTATAATAAACTGGTTAATCCACTCTTGAGAGGTCCTGAGCCAGCTGCTGGGAAGTACTCATTCCTTCACTCCTTCCTCTATCCCCTTTCTAGGTAGACCAGAAAAATGATATCACCTGGTTGTAGACTTTTTGGAGGCAAGCAAAATGAAGAAAACAGAGACCAGGCATATCAGTTTTTTAAAAATTGCATTTTGAAGAGAAAAAAATGGCTAGTGAAGTCACGTGATTATGTATTGGCATCATCTAATGCTGTTTACGGTAAAGGGGGGCTATGAAAAATCTACAGGTACCTGAAAATTTTATATAGAAGATGGTTGCTGTCACTTGATTGCTTATGAGCAGTTATTAAATGAAACTAATACTTACCTTATGAAATATAATTCTAGCTTTTCCAGATACCAGCGAATAGAAGAGTTCTCCTTCCTAATCACATATGCCTAAATCCAAGAAATTGGTGATATTCTGAATGTCATGTGGGATGATATTATTGGTCTTCCTAGAATGTCTGGAAGTTTGGGTCTGAGAATTTGGTTTATCCAAAAAACAGCATCATGTGTCTCCTGGAAGCTCTGGAGACCCTAAGAAACCAAGTAATGTATCTATAATGTTTTACCAGCTCATCTGGGTCTAAGATACAGTCATCTGGGGATGAAAGCTTATCTGCATTGGATCTAAGACAGAAATCTCAGTTTCAGAAACTGGACTATTATCATAACATTTTATGTTTCCCTTAGTTTTCAGTAATGTTCTCTTTGAATAGAATCTGCCACTACCACACCTGTGATGGAGGAAGAGCACGGTATTCTTGGTGGCCAGATGTGATGATAAGAATGAGAACTGATGTAGGAAAATTCCAAGGATGAGGTGAAAGGTGCTGGGGGAGAGAGGCAGCATGTAGCCCACAAAGATGGGAGGTAATGTTGGGGAGGAAAATTGGGATGAGCTAATGGAGGGTTTTGAATATGCCCTAAGGATCTGGGACTTTAGTAGGCAGTGAGGTGTCAATAAAGGTTTGTGAGTAAAAGTTTTTAAGTTTTGATATGATTCTTCTACGTAATATGTTAGCTATTCCTTCCAGATACATGTTATTCCCTAATTAGATAGGCATGCCACTTAGGTCTTCATCCAAGTTGTAGAAATGTTGAACAGGGCGGGCTAGAGAGAGCCCAACAACATCCCTTCTTAAGATAACACTGCACCCTTAGTGACATCAACACTTTGCGGGTATAGCTTCTAGGCTGTTTTCAGCCTAACAGCAATTTATGTTGTACTGTCATCAGTTAAAATCCCCTTCTGGGGCTTCCCTGGTGGCGCAGTGGTTGAGAGTCCGCCTTGCCGATGCAGGGGACACGGGTGCGTGCCCCGGTCCGGGAAGATCCCACATGCCACGGAGCAGCTGAGCCATGGCCGCTGAGCCTGCGCATCCGGAGTCTGTGCTCCGCAAAGAGAGAGGCCACAACAGTGAGAGGCCCGCGTACCGCAAAACAAAAACAAAAACAAAAACAAAACTCTTCTCATAAGAATACTAAGATGTTATTTTCACTGTCCTGTCTTATGAGTGTACAGTGGAATCTTCCACAGGGTAAATGTAATATGATACTGGAATAGATTAAATGCAGAAGCAGATATGAGAATCAGCTGTCTTCTATTAGGCCTGATATTAAAGAGATTTGCAAAAATATAAAACAATAACACTCTGCTCACTAACTTTTTTTACTTTGGACAACAGTTATTTTTCATTAAAATATGTTATTTACGTTGATATATGTGCCTTTGTTGTTATTTTTAAATGAATTAAAAGATTTCATTTTTAATTTCCTGTATGATGAATATTGACAGGTATAACTCACATAAACAAAAGCTATTTGATGTTCTCAAGGACTTATTTATTTATTTTAAAATTTTATTTATTTTGAAATATCATTGACATGCAACGTTATGTTAGTTTCAGGTATAGTGATCCGGCATGTGCATACATTATGAAAGGATCACCATAATAAGTCTAGTAACCATCTGTCCCCATACAAAATTATTACAATATTATTGACCATATACCTTATGCTGTATATTAATAAGCCACCCCCATGGCTTATGTATTTTATCTCAAGGATTTTTTAGAGTATAAAGGAACCCTGAGACCAGAAAGTTGGAGAACTGCTTAGTGGAAATGAACGAGCCCTAAAGTTTATGTCTTGCTCCCTGAGAGAAGACAAGTTGCCTAAGATTTCCAAGACTTCTTCCTGCTCTGCAACGTAGGATGATGCTTTAAACTGCCTTGTCGTGTTACTTTGAAGATTGGGTGGAGTGAGCTTGTAAAACTCTTAGCTCGGTGCATGGCACGTGAGTTCTCAGAAAATATTAGCCAACACTGTTCTTAGTACTGCTATCACTACTACCATTACTACCACTATGAGGATTATTATTCCCTCCTGGCAATGTCTTTACTTAGCTACTAGGGGATTTAGTCTTTGAACTTGTTAAATGTTCTTGGGCCTTTGTACTTGCTGTTCCCTTTGCCTGGAATAGATTTCCTACCTTTCTGTCCAGCAAATTCTCATTATTCTTCTCATATGGACTTAGAGCTTCTTTGTCTTGGAAGCTTCTTTGTCTTTTATGGCTTTCCAAAAAGGTGTCCTGCTGTAGGTCCCCATATATGCCCACTTAGCACACTTCTTGTATCTTTAATGGCTTTTCTATTGCATTCTGAAAACTCTGTGATGGGGGGAACACGTCTGGGTCACTGCTGTAATTGCAAAGCTCAGCACAGTGCCTGCCGTTCAGTAAATGCTTGTTGAATAAACTTCGCAAAAGTCCCCAATTTCTCTTCTCACCCTATTGCTCCTTTCATATCCTGGAACACGTAAGCAAATTTGGTACCCAAAATACTCTTGTGAATTCTTCAGTCCTCAAATTAGATGTGAAATCTAAGCTTGAAAAGTGACCTGGGCTTCATTTCTCAGTTTAAGGTAATGGCTACTTATCTTAAAAGATGTTTGATTGTATGCCTTCTTTCCCAGGGATCCAGAGTTGTGCAGAAGGTAAAGTATCAACTTTTGTATAAAAGCTGGTTAATTCTTAGTTATGATCCAGACACAGATCACTCACAATCTAAGACAGAGAACTGAGATGGCTAGAAAAAATGCTTCTGGGTACCAGCATCACAGCTCTTATTGCTATAAAGAGAGGGAAGAATACTTTGCTTCCTTTTAAGTTGCCTTTCCTTCCATCCATAATGGAATTTATGCCTGCACTTCTCTGATCCACTGATAGCACTTCCAGAATTTCTATTTTAGAGGAGCTTAGGGACAACAATCTGATTGAATAAGGGGCTAGGAGACTTTTTCTTTAAGCTATATTTGCATAGCAAATACACTGTTTTTACTGACATTGCATGTTTACTTTGGAGGGTATTCTTGGATATAAGAGGGTGCTAAGGACTCCTAAGTCACCTTACTGCTGAAAGTACATCTATTTTTAGTATGGAGACATGTGAAGTAAAGGAATAGGAAAGCTTGATAAGAGAGGTTTGACTAGGTCTCTTTTGTTACTGCTATTTACATTTGTAAACCTATACTCTGCCTGGTGAGAATTAACCAATATGCTTTCAAAAAGATTTGAAAGTCTGACAAAGCAGAGTCGACCATGAGAATAAGCACCAGAGTATATTTATTAAGTCTGGGGCCTAAAGAGATCAGTATAGTCACAAGGAAACAGGCAGCTTGACCAGAGAAAAATAAGACTTGAAGAAATCAGTTTATCACACAATTATTATGTATTTATTTCAGATAGAATAAAATATAAGACATGACCTCAAGGAGCTTGCAACCTAATTGGGAAGACAAGAGAGTGCCTACGAGGTTATCATTTAAGCATATTTGTGAGACTACTTTTTAGCATTCACTGTTCCTGCTGGTTATGTTCTTAGCCTAATTTATGTGAAGAAAAATAAAATGAAGAAAAGAATGGATGGAAAGGAAGGGGATCGTGGCTAAACGTATTACGACATATGCTCCAAATTTAAAGCAGTATTATTCATAGTTTTATAGCTGGAACCTTCAGCTAACATTTAATTGGGCCTTCTTATTTTGCAGAGGAGGAAACCGAGGCCTGTCTAGCAAAATACCCCAGCTGATAAGTGGCAGGCCTAAAACCAGAAGCCAGGTTCTCTGTTCCCATTCTAGTGTCCCTTCCATCACAGTCTAGTGCCTTTGAAGTTGAGGTAAAATAACTGGAGTCACCCTATACCTAAGTCTGTGCTAAAGAGCCTTAGTTTTCCCTTTAATGGTTAGATGGCTTTTGGAATTCTTTGATTACCCACATCAGGAATTTTTTTTTTAGCATGACAGTTTTCATCAATCCTAATTTCTCAGTTCCCCAAATAGAATCTATCAATGCTGAAGCTCCTAGTCTTTATCAAAGGGACAATTCAAATAGTTAATCTGAATCACAGACTAGAAAGTGGGGTTTTTTAACCTCTATTCACTCATCTCTCCACTTCCATATCTTTAACCACATGAATGATTTCCAAATTTTATATTTCCCTCCTGACCTCTTTTCTGAATCATTTTCATATTTCAACTGCTGCATCTCTACCTGTTTTTCCTCCCATGACCTCAAACGCAACAGGAAGTCAGCTCCTACTCCACCAGTATCTCTGTTTCTGTCAATGACACCATCATTCTTCTAGTCACCCAGGTCTGAAATCGTGGCGTTCTCTCTCTTCTTTTCCACATCTAGTGGATCACCAATTCCTGTGGTCTCTTCCTGAAACATGTCTCTGAAGTTCATTTCTTCTTTCCTAATTCTATTTTGTACACGCCAACTCACATCCTCACACTCGCATAACCAGCTGGTGACAATATGCTGCGTCCCAGTTTCGCCCTAGCAACACATTCTACAACCACCCTGGACTGCTCTCTCTCGAAATCACCATTAAAAAACAAAACCACGGAGCTTCCCTGATGGCACAGTGGTTGAGAGTCTGCCTGCCGATGCTAGGGGACATGGGTTCGTGCCCCGGTCCGGGAAGATCCCACATGCCGCGGAGCAGCTGAGCTCGTGAGTCATAGCTGCTGAGCCTGTGCGTCCGGAGCCTGTGCTCCGCAACAGGAGAGGCCACGACAGTGAGAGGCCCGCATACCACAAACAAACAAACAAACAAACAAAACCACAGACACCTACTTCACCCCTTTGATTCTAACTTTCCACAGTTCCCCAGTGGCCATAGATGATAAGATTCGAAATCAGTGAGCCCTGGATCATGCCTCCCATACGTTAATTTTTTTATTTTTATTTTTTTAACATCTTTATTGGAGTATAATTGCTTTACAATGGTGTGTTAGTTTCTGCTTTATAACAAAGTGAATCAGTTATACATATACATATGTTCCCATATCTCTTCCCTCTTGCGACTCCCTCCCTCCCACCCCTCTGGGTGGTCACAAAGCACCGAGCTGATCTCCCTGTGCTATGCGGCTGCTTCCCACTAGTTGTCCATTTTACGTTTGGTAGTGTTTATATGTCCATGCCACTCTCTCACTTTGTCACAGTTTACCCTTCCCCTCCCATACTTTTAGAACCTCGTCTCCCATTTCCTCCACAGAACCGTCCTCCCCACTGACCATAACTTCTCTCCCCAGTACTGATTGCCGCCTTTTGCTCACACCTGGAGAGGATTCTAGTCTCATCTGAACTCTGCTTTGCTAATGTCATCAACCAGGGCAGCAGACCTTGACCCTTCCTCAAAATTCCGTAGGTATCTACTGATGGTTCCACCGAGGCAGCCTTCAGCCCTACCTCCCCCGAGGTATCTGTACACGTCGGTCGGTCCCCTTCGCAAGCAGATAATTAACATCCGTACGGCACGAAGGAGCCTCCCGTGTCTTTGTATCCCAGTGCCTTTTTCACAGTAAATGTTTGTTGATAAGGATGAGTTGAGGGAATACGTGGTGTTAACTTGTTAAAAACATGCGGAGGCACAAAGGGAGGCAGAGGCATACCCCCTCTATCCGCGTCCCCGCGGTATGGGGTGCGGTCTGTGGGGTGCGGCGGCCTGGGAGGGTCCCAGGGCGCGCGGTGCAAGGTG
Source organism: Lipotes vexillifer (assembly GCF_000442215.2). Lineage (NCBI taxonomy): Eukaryota > Metazoa > Chordata > Mammalia > Artiodactyla > Lipotidae > Lipotes > Lipotes vexillifer. The sequence goes on from NW_006786512.1 coordinate 1,191,572, forward strand.
CCCTCGGGGTGCAGCCTTGGAGTCCGAGCGCCCGCCCCCGCCTCACTGTCTGGCGCTTCTGCGCTGCGGCCCGGCCGGCGGGCGTGTGGGGCGCGAACAGGGAGGCCCGGCCGTTCCGCGCTCAGAGGTAGGTGGTGCTGTTGCGGTGACTGTCTTCCTCATTGGCGCGGGCGGAGAGGCGGAATGTTTAACTCCTGACTTGGGCGGAAAGCGTGGGAGCCGAGCCGGCCGCAGTCCTCTCGAACCCCGACCGCCGCCCCTGTCCTCGCCGCGCGCGGGGCCTCGGCGCCCCCGGCTGCTGCTCGCGCCCGGCCCGGGAGCCAGGTAAGGGGCCAGGCCAGAGGCTGCGGGGGTGAGGGTGCGGAGCAGGCCCGCCGCGATCGCGACTCGTCCTGGCGTCGCGGGCCCAGGCCCGGCCGGGGTCAGGGCCTCCACGGAGCACCCCTGTCCGACCCGGAGCTGGCGTCCCCGGTTCCCGTGCCCTTGCGCGGCCGGGAGTGGCTCGGGAAGTTCGCACGGGTCCCAGGCAGAAGTTGGCGCCG
>NW_006786512.1:1192292-1201704 GCF_000442215.2 Lipotes vexillifer
CGGTGGTCTCGGCCCCGGCGGGCGGCGCCTCCCGGCCTCCGCTCCCCTGCCCGGACGTGGAGCGCCGGCCTCGCCGGGGGTGACCCGGGCGTCTCTCGAGAGGCGAGGCGCGATTCTCCCAAATCAGCGCAGGGTGCAGGCCGCTTCCTGGCAGAGGTGCTTGCGTGCGAGGAGAGGCCACTAACTTCTGCTTTCCTGCCGGCCGTCCCGGGAGCTCGCCTTCCGCCCAGAGCGGCGGCTCCTGCACTGCCCCGGGCAGCGTGGAGCTCGTGCCTTCCGCGGGCGTCGGGGTGGCCGCTTTGCCGACCCGGTGGCGTCCCCGGGTTCCTGGGCTCGGGGTCCTGCACCAGGCCGGAGGTGAAGGCTGAGCGGCCGCCACCCCTCGCTTGCTCCTGACAGCTTGCAGATAAACTTTAATCCAAAACTGGCCGGAGGACATTGAATTTCCTACAAAATGGGGCAATCGTTCGATTGTTGAAAATGTATGTTTCTGATGCGCCTCTGGGTCTTGGATAAGCAGTGTTTATGGGGAAACTTAATTACTATTTTTGTTAATTTCTTTAATAATGAAAGCAACATCATTTAGTGTCCTATTCCAGTCATATTACAATAAACAGCTTCTTATGTATGATAGTGTGTTAGAATGGACTTACAGAATTAATTCTATGATTTTTGAGCTACGGTGGTTGTTAAAGTATATCCATATTTTAACCTTAAAGCTGTTTTAGGAGAGCCTTCTTGCTTTCCTGACCTCCGTTGAAGTGAACAGCTAGGATTCAGTGGAACCAAACCTACAGACACATTTAGACAAAAAATAAACAAGCAATCCAAGACAGTTAGTGTCTTCTTTGTAGTAGGCCCATCTCCACAATGAAATTGCATGTCGTTTTTTGATTTTCAAAAAATATGGGATGGCTGCATTTTAATTATAGTTTTAGTCATTTGTGGAGCCTTTGTTTTACGTTCCTGCTACAATAGTGAGAGATTTGGGAGATTGTAAATGAATGCGAATTTAGTTTGTTTGGAAAGAGAGAATTAAGATAAAGAAACATGGTCTTTTAGAGCAATGTGTACGTTTATTTTAATCTTTCAGAATTTAATTTTTATTATAACTTTTTTGAGATTATTATGGGAATTTTTTTAAACTGGAAAATATTGTTTATATCAAAAGTTTTAGTGGTAATAATTCCAGAGTAAATGACCATAATGGCAAGGACATTTTTTTCTTGTCTAGGAAAGCAAATAGATGATTGATCTCTTTTTCTTATTCTTTTGGGGAACACATAAGGACAAATCAAAGAGAAAGAGAGAAATATCCAAATATTAAGCACTGAGGATTTGGATCTAAAAATGGATGGTCAAAGATCTTGGGAACTCAGGGACCTTCTTGCCAAATAAGGAAACTTGGCAGGCTAAGCTGTGTATTTTAAGTTAGCACAAGAGTGAGTGTTATTGGCAGTATATTGGCTGAGTGCCTATCCGGAATGAGCAGTGAAACTGATAGGGCTACAAAATTATAAACAGGAGTTAACAGGGGCATGGAGTGAATAATCTAGTCATCAGAGAAAACACTGGAGAAATTACAGTGATGTTTCATGAAAAGGGGTCAGACATGGAGTGAAACTACTAGTGTGGAGTGAAAGAGAAAAGTGGACAGTTGATTTTAGAAATTGATGGATTCAGAAAAAAGAAAGAGAATTGATTTTTTTTTAAAACCAGAAAAGGATATTTGTGGTGATATAGGCCTTCTTGGAATAAGATGGCCTTATATCTGTATCCAGAGATGCTGGAAATAAAAATCAATTTGGATCATTTGTTTTCCATTTTATTCTACCCAGGACAGATTGACAGGGAGAGTGTCTTGTCTATCTACATGTAATAGGTACAGCTAAGGCACCTTTTGGTCTTACTGCAGGGAAGATTTAAGCTACTTTTGTGGCTATTAACCTTGCCCCACTACACACAAATAAGCAGACTTCCAGCTGTGACCAAAAAACTGTACCTGTTAAGGAAAGAGAGCTATATATGCTAGAGCTTAGATTGGTTTGACTGATACCTGGGTGCTTTTGTGTCAGACCCTCCTACAGACAGCTGAACCATCGATTATGCCCTAATAGCAGTTAAGTAATCCCAACACAGTAGGAGATTCTGTGAGAACAAAGCAGCCACACATTTGACACCCTAACCCTGGCATCACTTTAAAGCCTCAAACTGAACTTTAGGTGGATGGTAAGCAATCTAGTAATTACTATAATAAGAAAAGAGTTTGTTTAAAGAAAAAAAGGCAAATTAGAAGCAGGAGGCAGAATAATATAGTGGAAAAAAGACATGATATGGTGGAAAAAATGATAATGACTTTGAAGTCAGACCTGAATTTGAATTTCAGTTGTGTCACTTTAAGATAGGTAGTTGGTTTGGGCAACTTTTACACGGTTGATCCTCAGTTTCCTCACATGCAAAATGAGGACAGTAATCCCTGCTTCATAAGCAGAAGGATGTGAGACAGCACATGGAAATGCTTGAGCCAGTGCCAGGAACTTTAGCCACCATCACTGAGTGGTAGAGAAGGGGTTTTCCACACTCTCAATTTATACACAGAGAAAGCTGCCTGTCTCACCTGCTCCCAGCTAAGGCTTGCCCTTGGTAGCCTGCCCTGTTCCCAAATCATACTTACGTGTGTATGTAGGGCTAGGAGGTTTTCATAGCTATTCTCCTGCTTTGCACATAAGGATTTCTAAAGCAGCTCTGTGCGTACCTCTGTGTTTATACACAGCTTTGTAATATTCTTGGGAGAATCTGAAAATTAGTGCATTTATATTTGAACAGTTTGGGAGCTGTAGGAATGGTGGAAGATTATGACCTAGAAGACCAACATTGGAACCATTCTTACAGCTGATTTTGAGCACAGATTGCCTTCAGGGACCAACATTCTTCTTTGTGGACTCATCTCTGGACTTCCATAGAGGAAAACCAAAGAGAAGGCAAGGATCACTGCCTAAAGGTCATGGAGTAAATCTTTGCTGATTAAACTTTTCTTCCAAAAGTGGGGAAGAATGTATTCCTTCAGGGATCTGTAAGGATAGCCATAAATACCCCTAGTGTAAGCAAGCACTTTTTTTCAAATCTTGCATTTAATCTTAAAAATTCATGTGACTTTGGCATTGTCTTCTGTACTGTTTGACTTTATTGAACAAACCAATACAAACAGACATTAAGCAAGTTTATTCCTCCAAATCTTTAAAGTAAAATCTTAAAGTAAAATCGCTGATGTGAGACGTGTGTTTATTCGTACATCTTCTGCTCAGAACTGGGTACTCCACCTGTGAGCTAACCCACATTTGAGGAGCATGGTCCTGGTTCTGGTAAATGGTACTGCACCATTCTGCTTCATAGGCCAGCCTGCCACACGGGGTAATGCAATTCCATTATGCTGAGAAAAGAATAGGGGTAGATCATCATCCAAAGAGGTTTTTTTTTCTGTGGTCATACTGTGGCTTTTGAGGTCAGCAGAGCTCTTTGCTTTGGAAGTCAAGAGGAGCGGGGAGGATAGTTCTAGGATAGAAGTCTAAAATATGGCTCTCACCTTCTCAGCCAGTTTGGGAGGAGAAATTTAGGAGGATGCCCAGTCATCTCCATTATTCCCATTACTGATATTGATCACTGTGTTCCTCCACAAGCGAGGGGGCTCTCAGGGTCAGGTTCATGACTGTATCCCTAAGAAGGGAAGGGAGAGGTCAGTTAGTCATGGTGTACTCATAGGGTTGGAGTGGATCTTTGTGAAACGAGTCGTTCTGCTTTCCTCGTCTCCTACCCACACTCCCGTTCAACACTCTCAGTGATGGAGGACTCACTACTAAACAGGGTGGCATATTTCCTTGTTAGGCAGCTCTAATAACCCAGAATTCTTTCTGTAACTTTTGTCCACAGATAGCGTTACCTCTGGCTCGGTGATACATACTACAGAGTCTTCCTTTGGTCTTATCTAGTTTTAATGTCCCCATTTTTTTTTTTTTCACGTTACATCAAGGTTACCAGTTTTTAACTCTCATATTTCCCTTTCTCAGGGAAACTTCATTCTAGGTTTGTCCAAAATTGTACTGTTTGTTAGCAGCCAGGAAGGTGAGATACTTTCTGTTTGACAGCAAACTGTTCTAGAGTAAAAATAAAAGCTGAGTAGCGGCAGGATCTAGGGATGGATGGGCCTGCTGACTGAATAAGCCATGTTTACTCACCAGGCTTTCTCCCCTACCCTCACCCGTATCCCCAAACACCTGTGTATTCCTCTTCCAGCCAGCCCATAGAAATGTGCCCTCTCCATGCTCCTTTGCTTTAGTCAGACTCTGGCCCCATTCTCTTCCTCATGCCTCCAATCATTCAACGCTAGAAGCTTCTAATCACTCGACACGAGAAGCCCCTGCAGTGACCCATGTCCTGGATCGTACCTACTTCGAGTTTCCTAGTTGGGCTTCTGTTTGAGCACAGACACATTTACACACGGCATTTCTGCGGCATAAGTGCCCCTGCCCCCTACATTCCTGTTCCTCCTGTATTTTGCTTCTCATAACAAGATTTCTGGCAAGAAAAGTATGTCATGGAAGTCTCTTTTCATTAACTGAAGTATTAAAGTACAAATAATGTCTCATTTAACTAGTTCATTTTAATTTGAACCTGTGCTTTAACTAGAGAGTTCTATGATATTTATGTGATAAAGGAGAGAGGGGGAAAAAAAGTGAAACAGTAGCTTTTCTGTTTTTTTAGACTCTTAAAGTTGGCTTCTCTCAGATATCCATGACTGAAGATCCCCTTCACTGAGCCCAGCAACCTATTCTAGACAAGATAGTCTGCTTTCTGGTAAGCAGCCTTGGAGGAAGGAAGGACATAGCTACAGTAGACACAATACTAGTTAGTTCTATTCATACCCAGTCTCCAGCTACTCTTACAGATCTTATCTATCACAGCAGAACAGCAGTCCTGCTCAGGAACAGAATCTTTGAATCTTTGACCTTGGTGTTATAAACAAATACATCAAACCAGAGCTTTCCCCATTTTTTTGAAGATAAGACTTGCAGGAAAAAAAAAAAAATTGCAGACCTGCCATCCAAGTGGTATTGTTTTTATGTACATGGTGATGAAGCACATTTTTATTAGTTTATTTACTAATCTGTGTTAAGGAGGCTGAAATAATGCTAGCATAAATAAATACTAGGGCAGTGAGCTTGGCAAAAAGAATTTACTGAGGGGTTTTGGGTTTTTTTTTTTTTTGTCATATTCAGGTCATGACAAAACAAATGCATTTTTTTCTTCTATATTGTATCAGAAAATAGACTTTTAACTTTTGTGAAGAGAGGAAGAAGAGTAGTGTAAATTAGGGGTAGAAAAGGATCTGAGTTGAGAAATAATAGACCTGTATAAACCTAAAAGATAGAAAAATCCAGAAAAAGTCCAAAGTTCTTTTCTAATAAAGCTAATCCTGGGCTTCCCTGGTGGCGCAGTGGTTGAGAGTCCGCCTGCCGATGCAGGGGATGCGGGTTCGTGCCCCGGTCCGGGAAGATCCCACATGCCGCGGAGCGGCTGGGCCCATGAACCATGGCCGCTGAGCCTGCGCGTCCGGAGCCTGTGCTCCGCGACGGGAGAGGCCACAGCAGTGAGAGGCCCGCATACTGCAAAGCTAATCCTTTTATAAGTAGATTTAATTTTTTTAAATTAAGATTTGTAGGTATCTTGAGTCTATTTGATATGCAGTAGATAAGATGTGAAAGAAGATAATGGCCACCACAGAAATGTATACTCTAAGACCCTTCCAAAATGAGGGCTATAATTGACTAAATAGGTCCCAGAAACTCTAGTATCTAAAAAGTGCCAAAAAATAAAAGTATTGTCTTTTAATAACTTAAATATTCTCCTTATGAAAAAAATGTTTAAAAGAAAATTATATTACTAAGAAGATAGATCTTGCAAAAATGGCCAAAACCAACAGCAGCAACTAGAGGAGTGAGGAAAAAAAAATAAAACGTACACAAAGAAGCTCACAAAATAGGGATTTAAGGATCAACAATACATTATTTATAGTTGTTCTGCAAAACTAATGAAGATATAATATAAAACAATTCTGAAAACAGGAGAGGAAAACTGTTGAGGAAAGCATACCTAACTACAAAGGCTGAAAAAATAGATGGTTAAATATGATATCAAGATTTCTTAAAATAATTAAAGAACCATAGTTTCCACTTATTCAGTATTATATACTGGGTGCTGGGCACCGTGCAAGGCCTTTCACAGCATCTCCCACTTCTCAACAACTACACAGAATGGGTATTACTGCCAGTGAGAAAGCTGAGGCCGGAGAGGCTCAGTGCCCTGCCCAAGGCCTGGCAGCTAGTCAGTTCAGATTTGCTACTAGAGCTATCGAACTGGGGTCTTTCCCTTGGATCATGCTGTGTCCGTGTTGAAATATCTGTTACTTGGAAGTGAGACTTAAAGAAGTCAAATAATACTGTTCAAACTTGATAACTTTTGGACTGTCAATTTTGAGACACATGGTAACAGAATGGATATTTCATTTATTGGCTCTGGAAATGCCATGGTCTGAGAAAAGTCATTGATTCAAGGTTACTGAGAAGTAGAGGCAGAGTTCTAACTCACATCTATCTAATTCTAAATTTGTGGGGGTTTTTTTTTCTTTTTTTAAAATCCAGGGCAAAAGTCCATTTTTTTGGATTGGAAAGCTGAAAACTTTAAAAAGTAAAATAATACTCCCTATAAGGTTTTTTTTCTTCCTCCCTAGAGTTCTACTTTTGATAATTACCTGATAGTACTATATATGCTTTCAGCAATTAATAGTTTAAAAATATTTTAAAATTTTAATGTAAGGAAATTTTTTTTTTTTTTTTGGCCATGCCCTGTGGCTTGCAAGATGTTAGTTCTCCGACCAGGGATTGAACCCAGGGCCCGGGCAGTGAAAGTGTGGAGTCCTAACCACTGGACGGCCGGGCAGTTTCCTAAGGAAATCTTTAAAAATTAAAAAAAAAAATTAGTCTTACTACTCAAGTACTCAAATGATTGGATTCAACCACTGAGTTAGTGATTTTCAATATTTTCAGAGTTCTGACACCCTCTTATACATTTTTGTGATATCCCTGTTCTAACTTACCCTTCAGTGCTCTGTGATAGATACTTATCATTAAAATTTAAAACAGCTTTGAGAGTTTATGAAACCAAAGTTAGGATGCTACAAAATTAGGACTGGGAATTATTGCATGGAGAAAAATTGCCTTTCTTGTGTAAAAGCAATTGTTTTAACATGGTGGAATGAAAACATAATTTGATTGGGTATACTATGTAAATACATTTATATAGATGACTCATTAAATTCTAGTCTATTCATTGGAGAATACACCTGAAAAATTAGAACATAATTTCATCAGGTAGCAGTCTTCCCCAAGATACTTGAAGTATGATTAATCAGCAACTCAGTTTATCCATTCTTCTGGTCATAAGTTGATCCTCTTAGAATAATGATTTTAAAGGAGAGAAAGCTCAAAGGGAAAAGTAAAATATATGTGGCCAGACAGTCACATAGATGGCAATGGGAATCTCAGTCAGGTTTTTTAGCTATGTCCATGATGTTTTGCCAAGCTCACTGGAGTTAAAACCTGTATTCATACACCCCAGAGTTGTTAGTCTCTTTGGTAATCAGATGGGACCTAATTTTTTATGGTCTCAGTAAAACTCTCAAGTAATTATATAGTTCCGTTCATACATAGCCAGTTTCCCAAAGGCAGGATGTATCACAAAATGAGTAACAGTGATTCTGGGAAGAGCTGACTGGTTGCCTCATCTCAGGGTGAAGATCCTGGAGAACTATGCTGCTCAGAGGTCAGCCTCCCTCTGGCACCCCTGGGTCAGTGTCAAGTGGGACTGATCCTGCCTCAGTTCATCCACATTCCCTGGACTTGCTGTGCACCAGAGGGTTCAGACTTATTCATATTGATCTCATCCTGGTTCAGATCTGTTTGTTCTGGAAGGATTTCTTCCCTCCCCCTCCTCCTCTCCCCCTCCTGCAGACTCAGAGACACCTAATCCTGAATATACTGTTCTCAGTCTCCCAAGAAGCCTAGGCAGCTGTTTCCAAATCAGGATTTGCTTCAGAATCCTCTGGGGGGCACTTATAAAAACTATAGTTCTCAGATTTTACTTAATCTAATTGGAATCTTTCCAGCTGCAAAAGGCATAACAGGAATAGCCAGAAATTATTTATTCGTTTATTTATTCATTCATTCATTCAATACATACTTTTTAATGGAAAAGGTGTGATGCACCTAGCTGTGTAGCAGGTGCTGAAGATCCAGGTGTAAATAGAAATGTGTCTTGCCTTTAAAGAATGTGTAGTCTGGGGGCTTCCCTGGTGGTGCAGTGGTTGAGAGTCCGCCTGCCGATGCAGGGGACACGGGTTCGTGCCCCGGTCCGGGAGGATCCCACATGCCGCGGAGCGGCTGCGCCCGTGAGCCTGTTGCTCGGCAACGGGAGAGGCCACAACAGTGAGAGGCCCGCATACCGCAAAAAAAAAAAAAAAAAAAAAAAAAGAATGTGTAGTCTGGTGGGAAGTAAGTGGGAATGATGAACGGATAAAAAGAGGGACTGTGGTACAGAAGGAGAATTAACTCTGCTCGTGAGGCCCAGAGGAGGTGGTCAGGGACATCACTGGGCAGGCAAAGGCATTCTAAGCAGAGACACTAGCCCGTGCAGAGGTGTGGAGATGTGAAAGCGTGTACTGGCAACTGCAAATCAGTCCTCCTGTGTGTCTGGGGAGGGAAGAAACAAGAAGTAAAAGTGGCTATAAGTGGTGAAGGAAGCTCACAAGGAAATTTCCTGGAATTAAAAGACGTGAGTCACAGACGGAGAGTATACTGAGTATCCCACCAGTGAATGAAAAAGACTCACCTCTAAGCATATCCTATTAATTTCAGGATTCCAGGGATGACTACAAGAATCTAAAAGCTTTCAAAAAGGAAAAAAATAATGTAAAAAGAATTAATAACCAGAGTAGCTTCAGGCTGCTCTACAGACACATTAGAAACTAGATGGGTATGAGGTAATATTGTACTTTTGAAATTATAAGGAGATTATTTCCTATCTGTAATTCCATACTACCAATCAAGACATTTTAAGACATACAGATTCTCCCAAAACATTGCATCCTGGGCACTCTGTTCAGGTAGCTAATGGGAGATGGTACACTTTCAAAGTAAGTGAATAAACCAAGAAAGAGAAGCCAGGAGATCCAAGGACAGGCGTTCCCACAGAGGAAAAGGTGAAGGAAATGCTGAGGATGATGGGGAAGGGAAGTCCCAGTCAAGTCTGGCCTAGAGCAGCTATTCCAGCTAGATTGCCTGAAGTTGAAGGGTATAGCAGG
>NW_006786512.1:1201714-1201922 GCF_000442215.2 Lipotes vexillifer
CAAGAGAAAATAGAGCACCCCACCCCTGCCAAATTACCCGATGTTTTTACTTTATTGAGAGGAGTTTTGCAGTTCTTGGGAGAGTTTGATGAGTTGAATACGTTTTAGGTGTATAAAAAGCTAAGCAGGGCTTCCCTGGTGGTGCAGTGGTTGAGAGTCCATCTGCTGATGCAGGGGACACGGGTTTGTGCCCCGGTCCGGGAAGAGC
>NW_006786512.1:1202006-1213222 GCF_000442215.2 Lipotes vexillifer
AAAAAAAAAAAAAAAAAGAAAGAAAAAAGAAATCCGCATTCTTCAGTGGCCTGATGTTCCTAAAATGGGATGGCTGTACGTTAAGATCTCTGAGCTTACTGTGTACATCACTCTGCAAAGCTGCAAGTTGTTTAAGAAGAAATTTTGTCAATCTATATAGGTGCAAACTGCCTCCCTCCACCCTTTTCTTTGGAAAATAATCAAACTCCACAGAAAAATGGAAAGAGTAGTAAAACGCCTATATAACTTTCACCTAGATTCACCAGTTCTTAACATTTTGCTGCATTTGCCTCCTCCCTTTCTATACCCATTCACTTTTTTCGGAGGGTGAGGGGGAATTGAACCATTTTAAATTAAATTGGAGATATCATACTTTCATACATCACCCAGTATATCTTTCAAGAGCAAGGACATCCTTCTACAAAACCAAAATACTATTATTTGCCACGGATAAAATAATATTATTTAATATGTAGTTAATATTCAGATTTCCCTAAAATCTTAATAACTTCTGTAGTTTTGGCGAGGGGATCCAGAATCTAGTCAGTGATTATGCATTGCATTTAGTCATCATATTTAAGTCCTCTGTGTGCTGTAAGTTTCTCTGCTTTTTTTTTTTTTAATCTTTCATGACATTGACAGTTATGAGGACCCCAGGGGAGTTGTTTTGTAGAATGTCCTGTACATATGGATTCGTCTTTTTGCTCCCTCATTATAAGATTCTGATTTACAGTTTGGGAAGAATATGTATACAGACTTTTTTATCCATCTGCTTTTCATGCAGTTTCAAAATTTTAGACCTTCGTTTTCTTGTTTGTATGTTTTTGTTTTGTTTTTCCTGTTAATCTGTGGTTTGGTATAGGCTGTGAAGAATGACCCCTTACCTGGAGAATAGTAAAACTCCTTAGACTGCAGAAAATATCACTGTAATAATCTCTGGGAGAGGTAATCAGTTCCTCTGGAAACAAGCATAATATTTTTTAAAAAACATTCTTGGCAGAGTTCTCTGGATGACTTAATATATTTTGTAATCAAGGGCAAATTTTCTGCTCTTTAATTAAGTTCTGCTCCAGGATACAATCCAGGGAGCCACTTCTGCAAAACACTTGGCCAGGGCTTCCCTGGTGGCGCAGTGCTTGAGGGTCCGCCTGCCGATGCAGGGGACGCGGGTTCGTGCCCCGTTTCGGGAGGATCCCACATGCCGCGGAGCGGCTGGGCCCGTGAGCCATGGCCGCTGAGCCTGCGCGTCCGGAGCCTGTGCTCCGCAAATGGGAGAGGCCACAACAGTGAGAGGCCCGCATAACGCAAGGAAAAAAAAACAAACAAACAAAAAAAAACACTTGGCCAGCTCTTCTCCCATCCCGAAGCTGACCGCTTGCTTTTGAAATCCCAACACTGAATGCGCGTGCAGTTTGCAGCACCTGGTCCCTCCTGTGCCAGCGTGCTCAAATGCTTAGGTTATGTATATTTTGTGTGAAGTGAGTACAACACGGGGAGATGGCGTGCCTCAGATGCCAGAAGAGCTGTGCAAGCCTGCTGCTGAGGGCATGCTTCCTGTTTGTTGGGGCCTTGGGGAAGGAGACCTGGTGACACGGTAGCCTTTAGGCAGAGCTGCTTGGGATGTGCAGGAAGTGGTGCTGCAGGCTTTGTCGGTGGGGGCGTGGGAATCTGAGCCATTTCTCTGCAGACAGCTGTGTTTCAGAGTCTGGACAAGTTGCTGTTGAATTTTGCATGGGCTGCCAGGGTCAGTGTTTTCATGTTGATTTTGCTTATACTCTTGCTTTTCTTCCTCCTAAGTCATCCAGGCCCTTTCTGGAAGTGCTGCCGGACTTGGTATACGTTAGCTAAAGTGGAATACAGAGGTTTCATTCTAATATGTTTCTAATCCAACTTTCTTTTCCTTTCCCTCTGTAGATTTCGTGGAAGTATAATACTTTGTCATTATGAGATGTCGTCTCTCGGTACCTCCTTTGTGCAAATTAAATTTGATGACTTGCAGTTTTTCGAAAACTGCGGTGGAGGAAGTTTTGGGAGTGTCTATCGAGCCAAATGGATGTCACAGGACAAGGAGGTGGCTGTAAAGAAGCTACTCAAGATAGAGAAAGAGGTAAGGTCTTCTCCTGCTATCAGAAGGGGTCACGACAGCACTTACGTAAGCTTTTCAACCTAGAGTCAGAGGTCTCAGGCTGCCAGGGACCTAGCAGAGCCTTTGGGGTTGATCCATGAGGCCGTTTCCCAGTTTCCATTCTGGGAGCTCCATAAATAGCAATCAGTGCCACGTGTGCTGGGGGTTGAATTTTTACTCGGGGTCATCTGAACTGAGAGGATTTCTTTCCATGGCGTGAAAGACCAAATGTTCTCTGAGCTCTCGTCCAGGGGAGGTGAGCTTTCAGGCCTCCCCAGGCTTCAGGCTTTTCCCTGGGTCAGCCAAGAGGGGTCAGTAAAGAGTAGTGTGTAAAGTTTTCGTCCCCTTTCCATTTTCTGTCCATTAATTTGTGGTCCTCAGGAGTTGTCTTTTGAAAAAACAAAAAGCATTATTTTTCTACTGAAATATAAGCAATACCAGCTTCTTGCGTTTCACCTCTACTTGAAGCCCAAAGTGATGGAGTTTGTTTAATAAAGATGCTAGACAGAGAGCTGGCCTAGTTGTAAAATGGGAAAAAGGTCTTAACTTTCCGAGTCTGGGGTTTGTGCTGGTCCTAGTCAAGCCCAAAACTTATACACAGGCCCTTTTTCTTTCTTAGGAAAGTGACACATCATCCCCACATTCTGTTTGGTACCTAAACTCCACAATAAAGCTAGCTGTGGAACTGACCTGCAGGGCCTCAGGGCATTGATAACTTTTAATAGTTACCCTCTGGAGTTTGCTTTGGTCATTTCTATTTATGTCCTGTTTTGGCTTATTATTGTTCTTTTCAATATCTTTTTGAAGTGAACTTTTCCATAAACATCTTTTAATCTCCCTGAATGATTTCATTTTTTTCATTAACTGCTGCCAGTGAACCATAGCAATTGATTAGAGATGGAAACCCAAATGGAAAGCACGATGTGGCATTTCATCCCAGCACTGCTGTGTGACTGTGTAATCACCATCCGTGTTTCCGATTGTTGAAGCCAAGTCAAAAAGACTAAGATATCTCTGCCTTGGGGTATCTGTAGGTTGTGGAAAGCATTAAGAAGTGATAGCTTTTAAAGCCAATGTGTGCCCCAAACCGAAGGGCACCATGTAGCAAAAGTTTCCTTCCCCTCATTTCTTGATCGACGAATTTTTTAAATAGTAGACAAATAATAAAACCATATCTTACTCCGGACTTAAACTTAGTTTTTTTTATCTAGTGAACTCTTAAGCCCTTTACAGGCAAGCATTTTTGTACCCATTCTGTAGGTTGGGAAATAAGGCTTTGAGAAACATGTTAAGCTGCCCCAGTAGGGGCAGGTGAAATCCAGATCAGACCCCCTGTTCTCCAGTTTTTAACTCTGAAACCTCTAGTTGACCAGCTAAGAGCAGAAAATAAACCAGTTCCATCAAATTTATATTCAAAGAAGTGTATAAGTATGCTAATATTTTTAAGCATCATGCAACTTCAGTACAATGAACATGTTCTTGTGTGATTGTTGGATGTGAGAAAGACTTTGTGAGACATGAAATAGATTTTGATAGGAAGACAATAATTGCAACCCATTCACTCCACCCCCATCCATACCCAATACCTTTTTTTACTGTCTTTGACAAAGCCAAGAAAATGACATAGGAAAGCACAGGGGTGAAAACAGGAACTGGAAACTGCCAAATCCTGCTCTTGTGTAGATATTTAACCTGAGTATCATTCAGAATTGGAGTTGATTACAGTAAACTGCAGGAGCATACCTCATAAACTTCTAAGTAGGAAAAACAGAAACTCAGTTTCAGCTTTGGAACTTGATTTAATCAGTGACTGTCAGTGATAAAGAGACATGGTAAGTTATTGCAAAGCATCCCCACACTTACTGACCTAACATGCGTTTAAGATGTAAATAATTTTGGCTAGGGGCTGGCAGTTATTGGAAAGGAAATATCCATTTCTTATGTAAATGTTTGTTATACTTTATGAACTATGTATTGCCTTGGTGGCTAGATGTTTTCTCAGTGAAAAGATAAAGGTAATAAGCTCCGGATTTTTTCCAATTTATAGATTCAGTCCTGTGTCACTTGGTCATTTTTGCCAATGAATTTTAGAAGTGATGGAACGTTTACTAATATGTTGGTAGCTCGCTCATGGAACTCTTTAAGAATGACCTAAGGGCTTCCCTAGTGGCGCAGGGGTTGAGAGTCCGCCTGCCGATGCAGGGGACACGGGTTCGTGCCCCGGTCCGGGAAGATCCCACATGCTGCGGAGCGGCTAGGCCCGTGAGCCATGGCCGCTGAGCCTGCGCGTCGGGAGCCTGTGCTCCGCAACAGGAGAGGCCACAACAGTGAGAGGCCCGCGTACCGCAAAAGAAAATGCTTATGTGAGAGTATAGAGGAATGCTGTTTATTTTTGCTTTATTCGTAGACCTCTAGTTTAGTGAGTATGTGTTACTTTTCTGATTTAGAAAAAAAGAAAGAAAAATGGCATTTACTTAAAATCTTGGTAGTTCTTTAAAACTTAATTTTTTTTGATATTCATCCATTTGTTTTATTTTTTAGATTCCACATATAAGTGATAGCAACAGTATTTGATTTCTCTGACTTATTTCACTAAGCATAATACCCTCTAGGACCATCCATGTTGTTGCAAACGGCAAGATTTTCATTCTTTTTAATGGCTGAGTAGTATTCCATTGTGTACATATACCACATCTTCTTTATCCATTCATCTGTTGATGGACACTTAGGTTGCTTCCATATCTTGTAAAACTTCATTTTTAAAAAACTTTTACACCTAGTGAAAAACTACAAGGATAGTACCATGAACTCTATCATATCCTTCCCCTAGAATCATAACTAATTAACATTTTGTAACATTTGCTTTGTCTTTATATATTATTGATTTATACATATTCATACATATTTTAGTTTTTACTGAACATGAGAG
This sequence comes from Lipotes vexillifer, assembly GCF_000442215.2. Classification (NCBI taxonomy): domain Eukaryota; kingdom Metazoa; phylum Chordata; class Mammalia; order Artiodactyla; family Lipotidae; genus Lipotes; species Lipotes vexillifer. Next base: position 1,207,061 of record NW_006786512.1, read on the forward strand.
TAAATTGCAGATGCTATGTTCCTTTATCCCTAAATACTTTAGCTTCTCCCAAGAACACAACTGTAATACAACTATCAAAACTTTTACCTATTGTACGAGTCTATTTTCAAATTTTGCCAATTGTCCCAGTAAAGGCTTTTTATGGCATTTTTTTCCCCAACCCAGGTTCCAGTCCAGGATCACATACTTCAGGGGGGTCCCCAACTTCCTGGATCTAATGCCTGATGGTCTGAGGTGGAGCTGATATAATAATGATAGAAATAAAGTGCACAATAAACATAGTGCGCTTGAATCATCCCGAAACGACCCACCACCACTCCCCCCCCACCTCCAGTATGTGGAAAAATTGTCTTCCACGAAACTGGTCCCTGGTGCCAGAAAGGTTGGGGACCGCTGACATACTGCATTTAGTGATATATCTACTTAGTCTGTTTTAATCTGTAACAGTTTCTCTGCCTTTCTTTGTCTTTTACACTTTGACATTTTTGAAGTGTGCTGGAAAGTTTTGTAGAAGGTCCCTCATTTGGACTTTATCTGATTTTCCCTCCCTCTTGCCTAGTTTAAAGTTATGTAGTTTTGGTAAGAATGTTATATAGGACATGTGCCCCTGGTGTGTCTTAATGGAAGACCTCCAATGTCAGTTTGTCCCATTATAGGTGATATTAATTTTGAACCCTTGATTAAGAGGGACTCAATATCTCCCCAGTAAAATACCTGTTTTCTCTTTGTAATTAATAATTAAGCTATTGGTAGATACTTTGAGGTTATGTAAATGTCTTCCCTCAACAAACACTACCCAATGTTTTTAGCATCCATTGACGATTCTTGTTCGAATCAAATATTATTGTGACAGTTACTGTGTAGGAAGCAAAAGGTTCTAGCATAAATGAGAGCCTTTCTTCCTTGTTTCCTTACTTTTCACTTATTCACTCATTCATTTATTTATTGCTTCACTGTAGACTTACGGATTCTTTTTCAAATTCAAAATGTTATAGTTCATTACAATCGTTATTCACTTTCATGCTTAAATTGTTCCCAATTTAGCAAGTAGGAGTCCCTTAAATTTGGCTCCTGTGTCTTTTTGATACTTCTTCATCATTTTTTTGGCCTTTTCATACTCCCTGGCACAAAAAGATGTTCCAGTTTCAGTTAGTTCCATTCCTGGAGTCAGGTATTTCTTCAGGAAGCCCTGATTCAGGGTACCTGATTTGGGAGTATGATATTCAGAAACCAAGATTTGGGTACTAGGTTTGCTTATTGTAGACTCTTTTAAAAAGAGCCTTTGTTCTTCTGGGAGAAAGAATGGTTATAGATAAATTTTATTTATGGGAGCATTTAATTAAAATTTTAATATACATCTGGATAGCTATGATCTGTGATACACTGCTGTTAGAAATGTAAATTGATACATGTTTCGGAGAAGAGTTTAGCAAAATATATTAAAATGTTTCCTTCCTTTGAGCCAGAAATTTTACTTCTAGGACTTTATCCTAAGGAAATAATCAGAGATATGCAGGAAGAAGGATATAATAAGTTGTTTGTCTCAAATAAATAATGAAGAATTAGAAACAACTCAAGTGTCCTACAACAAATTATCTTTTAAATTAGGCGACATCTTAACCACCCTCCCAAAAAGGTAACCATGAAAGATGACGGTTGTGTTAATTAACTTGATCTTGGGAATCCTTTCACAATATACGTATGTATATTGACATCATCATGTTGTATACTTTAAATATATTACAATTCTACTTGTCAATTATGCATCAATAAAGATGAAAAAAATTATGCTACATCTGTATAATGGAATTCCATTGCATTTGGAAGAATACTTAGAGCTAGGAAAATGCTCATAATATATTGCTAAGTGGTAAAAAAGTTACAAAATAAGGTATATAATATCATCCCAGGTGTCTGTGTGGTGTTTTTCTTTTTCTTATACTTTCTGTTGTTTTTCATAGTTTTCTATGATGATCTCATATTTCTTTTTTAAGAACATAACACTTTATTATGAAAATTTTCAAACATGAAGAAAAGTTGAAAGGGTAAATATGAACATCTGTATGTCTGCCATCTAGGATCTGTTATTAACATAAATACTTGCTTTATCACATGTATGTCTATGTATTCTTCCATCCATCAATCCATTTTGATGCATTGCAAGATGAGCTGCAGGTGTCAATAGTTTCCCCTTAAATACTTCAGCATGCATATCATTACCAGAGTTCATTATGCGTTTGCAGTTCTGTTTTCTTTTAAGGTAAAATTTACATACAATGAAATACACGTATCACTAAGTTTTGACAAATGTAAACACAGTGTAACCCATATATTTACAGGAAAAAAACTCAAAAAAGTCATAGCTCTGACCTTTGTCACTTTCTAAGGATGTTCAAGTGAATTAAGTTTTATAAACCTCTTTAGTATGTCACAAATCACAAATTTTTCAGTCTCAATATGTGCTTTAAAAATGTTTAATGTTTACTTCTACATTGCTTTCTCATAGCAGTGCTACAGGTTTTTCAGTGGTAATTTAGCTTGTTTTTGTTGGTTGCAGATTTACTTACAGAACACTATTTATTTTTGTTACAAAAAAAAGTTTTCAACAGGAAAAACATAGTATGGTCTTAAGGGCATATACCAAAGGTAAGAAAAGAAGCCATTATTGTATCTTTTTGGTAAATTCCAGATGAGCTGAGATCAAACCAAACTGCTTAGGCAGAAATTGAAGCAGGGAGTGGCGAGGGCAGAGGAAGACACTGTGGATCCCAGTGTCCTCTTTCCAACCACGTACCCAGAGGAGAGCAGTCCTCACACGAGTGGTTCATCATCTTCACAGCATGAACCAGGCATGTCTGTACCTGGTACTTTTTTCTGTCGGAGAGATGGAAACCTGCAAGCATTTGTGTTAACTTGAAATCTGTTAATATTTAACTGATAGTAGGAAACCGGATTTAAGTATGAGATATGAAGGAAACATGATTCCTTTTTATTTCCCCAAAAGAATGAAAAGGAAGCAGAATCCTCAAAACGTGAAATATGAGGCCCTTTCTTCAATTGCCTTGACTTCTGCAAGGCCCCACTCCCTTTTTTTTTTGCGATACGTGGGCCTCTCACTGTTGTGGCCTCTCCCGTTGCGGAGCACAGGCTCCGGACGCGCAGGCTCAGCGGCCATGGCTCACGGGCCCAGCTGCTCCGCGGCATGTGGGATCTTCCCGGACCGGGGCACGAACCCGTGTCCCCTGCATCGGCAGGCGGACTCTCAACCACTGCGCTACCAGGGAAGCCCCCCACTCCCTTTATTTAAAAAAATCTTTTTTCCTGCCAAATTTGATTGTTGTAGAAATGTTGAAAGCCAGATAAATTCAAGTTTCAAAACTTTCCCACAGTATAAATATTTATAGGTAAAGAGAGAAGATGAAAATATCAAAACTGATCATAAGAACAGGAACTCTCAGTAACTTTTTATATAAAGGGGGAGATACCTGTGTCAGATAGAAAATACAATCTTGAAATTGACACAGAGCTCAAAACTAAAAATAAGAGCTTTTATTATACAGACTTTATCAACATGACAGCAATTAGTGCTTCACTAGAAGACTAGTTAATGTTGTTGTCATTTTATTAACTCTTGAGAGACCCTTTTTCCTCTTCTTTGCAGTTCTGTAGCTGACTTTTTATTAAGGAATTATTGCCTTTGCTTTAACTGTAGGAATGTGAGTTACTATTGAAGGTAACCCCATGGAGAATTTTTCTGTCCGCAATCAGAATTTACCCATTCTGCAGTCTATTCTTTTAGGTCAGTGGTTCTCAAAGTGTGGCCCCTGGACCGGTAGCATCAAGCGTCACTTGGAAATTTGTTAGAAATGCAAATTATTGGGCCTCACCCCACCCCTACTGAGTCGGAAACTCTGGGGTGTGGGGCTTGGCAATCTGTGCTGTAACAGGCTTCCCAGGTGTTTCTGATGCTCACTGGCGCTTTAGGTTCTACCTAGCCAATCATGTCAAATACAGACGATCAGTATGTTGACTCCAGTTTGGAATTTCAGGTACTTAGTGAAACTGGTAGTGGAGAGATTGTTGTCGTTAGAGGCTTTCGAGACCCTTAAATTCACCGTGCTCAGGTGACCACCTGTGCGCAGGCCCCGCTTGGCAATGTCACTGGGCATAATGAACTCAAGGCAGACTTAGGAATGGCCCACAGACGGGAAACCTCAGGCAGGTGCCCTGAGAGATTCCAAACCTTTTCCACTGGGGTTCTCACCTGACTTTCCGGCTTTGTCTTTCATTTGCTGACCTGAAACCACCTTCCCTTCTTGCCCCCTCCCCAACCGGGTCCAGCTGTTCTTCCATCCTGCTTTCCCATTTCTGTAACCTTGTCCACATTCTTTCCTTCACCTGTAATACCTTTGTTCTCTGCCTGAGCAGGTCCTACACATTCTTCAGCTTTAATTTCTTCCTTCTCTGTGAAACGTTCTCAGATCACACAAGCATAATTTTTCTCTTTTTCTTTTGAATTTATTACCAGTTAGCACCCATACAACTAATTTGACATGTGATTAAAACTGCCTTGTGGCTCTAGAATTACTGTAAGGGCTAGCACTTAACTTTTCACATGAACATGCCACGTCTTCTCATCCGAAAAGTGGGGCTGATAACAATACCTCCATCACAGGGTCGTCGAGAGGATTAGAGAACTTAACACGTATAAAATATCTAGAAGAGTGCTTGACACAGAGGAAGGCTTGGGTGACTGTTAACTGTCGGTTATATCTTCACAACCATGCTCTAAGGTCAGGATAGCAGATAAGTGTCACGTTTTGTGAAAACTTCAATTTGTTGGTTCCTAGAACCTATGTTGAGAAGGGGTCAGAGGCCACATTTACAGTCTGCAGGAAAAATCCATGGCAAGGCTCAGCATGAATGCAGAAGGGCAAGCATGTATATGCAAGTGTATGCAGCATCCCTGGTGAGAACTCTCTGAGGGCAAGAACAGCCATTAGCCATTGCCTTTGTTGCCCATGCTGTCACCATCCTGGTCATCACTGTACCAAGTACAACTACCACTGTGAGCTGATCACTTGGTTAGGGGCTTTCCATCCTTGCCCTCTTCCTCGTCACAGTTGTGTTACAAGATTATAATCTCCATTTGATGGCTCAGAAATTAAGGCTCAGAGAGGTTAAGTAACCTGGCTAATATAAACAGCACTCTTCTTACCTGTCTCACATCACCTAGCACTGTGCCTTGCTCAGAGTCAAGTATTGGTTCTTGGGATCATATCGCTGTAGGTGTCCCTCTCATTCTCATCCAGGAAAGGTATCCTGTATGGATGTATCTACATTTTCTTCATTTACTCTCTTTGAGCTATGAAGAGGATAGAGCACACCTGTCTTCACTGTGTCAACTGTGTCACTGTACCACTTGCATTCAGCTACATAGTGGCTTCCCTGGTGGCAAAGTGGTTAAGAATCCATCTGCCAATGCAGGGCACACGGGTTCGAGCCCTGGTCCGGGAAGATCCCACATACTACAGAGCAACTAAGCCCGTGCACCACAACTACTGAGCCTGTGTTCTAGAGCCCGCGAGCCGTAACTGCTGAGTCTGTGTGCCACAACTACTGAAACCCGCGTGCGGAGCCCCTGCTCCGCAACAAAGAGTAGCCCCCACTCACCACAGCTAGAGAAAGCCCGTATGCAGCAGAGAAGACCCAACACAGCCAAAAATAAATAAAATAATTAAAAAAAAAATACTACAGCTACATAGTACTCTTAGTTATTGGTTTGATTTTTATAAATTCCTTTGCTTTTGTACCTTTTTTAGACTGGCATGCCATTTCCACTTAAGGAATTTTAAGCATTTTGCTATGCCATGCTTTGATTTTGTACTACATACATAAATCATCACTTTGAATTAGAGAATAAGCATTAAAATAATGAAATAATGGATCATTTTATTTGATCATTAATGTAGTCACCACTCCAAAGGTATATATATATAACAGCTATCCATCACTCAGCTCTTTTCTGTGAGGCATTTCTGTTACTGGGAGCTTATAAGACACCCCAAAGTGAACTGCTGTAAAGAGATAGAGAAGATTGGACAGGGACTTCCCTGGTGACGCAGTGGTTGAGAATCCGCCTGCCAGTGCAGGGAACACGGG
>NW_006786512.1:1213261-1226469 GCF_000442215.2 Lipotes vexillifer
CCCGGGGCACGAACCCGTGTCCCCTGCATCGGCAGGCGGACTCTCAACCACTGCGCTACCAGGGAAGCCCCCCACTCCCTTTATTTAAAAAAATCTTTTTTCCTGCCAAATTTGATTGTTGTAGAAATGTTGAAAGCCAGATAAATTCAAGTTTCAAAACTTTCCCACAGTATAAATATTTATAGGTAAAGAGAGAAGATGAAAATATCAAAACTGATCATAAGAACAGGAACTCTCAGTAACTTTTTATATAAAGGGGGAGATACCTGTGTCAGATAGAAAATACAATCTTGAAATTGACACAGAGCTCAAAACTAAAAATAAGAGCTTTTATTATACAGACTTTATCAACATGACAGCAATTAGTGCTTCACTAGAAGACTAGTTAATGTTGTTGTCATTTTATTAACTCTTGAGAGACCCTTTTTCCTCTTCTTTGCAGTTCTGTAGCTGACTTTTTATTAAGGAATTATTGCCTTTGCTTTAACTGTAGGAATGTGAGTTACTATTGAAGGTAACCCCATGGAGAATTTTTCTGTCCGCAATCAGAATTTACCCATTCTGCAGTCTATTCTTTTAGGTCAGTGGTTCTCAAAGTGTGGCCCCTGGACCGGTAGCATCAAGCGTCACTTGGAAATTTGTTAGAAATGCAAATTATTGGGCCTCACCCCACCCCTACTGAGTCGGAAACTCTGGGGTGTGGGGCTTGGCAATCTGTGCTGTAACAGGCTTCCCAGGTGTTTCTGATGCTCACTGGCGCTTTAGGTTCTACCTAGCCAATCATGTCAAATACAGACGATCAGTATGTTGACTCCAGTTTGGAATTTCAGGTACTTAGTGAAACTGGTAGTGGAGAGATTGTTGTCGTTAGAGGCTTTCGAGACCCTTAAATTCACCGTGCTCAGGTGACCACCTGTGCGCAGGCCCCGCTTGGCAATGTCACTGGGCATAATGAACTCAAGGCAGACTTAGGAATGGCCCACAGACGGGAAACCTCAGGCAGGTGCCCTGAGAGATTCCAAACCTTTTCCACTGGGGTTCTCACCTGACTTTCCGGCTTTGTCTTTCATTTGCTGACCTGAAACCACCTTCCCTTCTTGCCCCCTCCCCAACCGGGTCCAGCTGTTCTTCCATCCTGCTTTCCCATTTCTGTAACCTTGTCCACATTCTTTCCTTCACCTGTAATACCTTTGTTCTCTGCCTGAGCAGGTCCTACACATTCTTCAGCTTTAATTTCTTCCTTCTCTGTGAAACGTTCTCAGATCACACAAGCATAATTTTTCTCTTTTTCTTTTGAATTTATTACCAGTTAGCACCCATACAACTAATTTGACATGTGATTAAAACTGCCTTGTGGCTCTAGAATTACTGTAAGGGCTAGCACTTAACTTTTCACATGAACATGCCACGTCTTCTCATCCGAAAAGTGGGGCTGATAACAATACCTCCATCACAGGGTCGTCGAGAGGATTAGAGAACTTAACACGTATAAAATATCTAGAAGAGTGCTTGACACAGAGGAAGGCTTGGGTGACTGTTAACTGTCGGTTATATCTTCACAACCATGCTCTAAGGTCAGGATAGCAGATAAGTGTCACGTTTTGTGAAAACTTCAATTTGTTGGTTCCTAGAACCTATGTTGAGAAGGGGTCAGAGGCCACATTTACAGTCTGCAGGAAAAATCCATGGCAAGGCTCAGCATGAATGCAGAAGGGCAAGCATGTATATGCAAGTGTATGCAGCATCCCTGGTGAGAACTCTCTGAGGGCAAGAACAGCCATTAGCCATTGCCTTTGTTGCCCATGCTGTCACCATCCTGGTCATCACTGTACCAAGTACAACTACCACTGTGAGCTGATCACTTGGTTAGGGGCTTTCCATCCTTGCCCTCTTCCTCGTCACAGTTGTGTTACAAGATTATAATCTCCATTTGATGGCTCAGAAATTAAGGCTCAGAGAGGTTAAGTAACCTGGCTAATATAAACAGCACTCTTCTTACCTGTCTCACATCACCTAGCACTGTGCCTTGCTCAGAGTCAAGTATTGGTTCTTGGGATCATATCGCTGTAGGTGTCCCTCTCATTCTCATCCAGGAAAGGTATCCTGTATGGATGTATCTACATTTTCTTCATTTACTCTCTTTGAGCTATGAAGAGGATAGAGCACACCTGTCTTCACTGTGTCAACTGTGTCACTGTACCACTTGCATTCAGCTACATAGTGGCTTCCCTGGTGGCAAAGTGGTTAAGAATCCATCTGCCAATGCAGGGCACACGGGTTCGAGCCCTGGTCCGGGAAGATCCCACATACTACAGAGCAACTAAGCCCGTGCACCACAACTACTGAGCCTGTGTTCTAGAGCCCGCGAGCCGTAACTGCTGAGTCTGTGTGCCACAACTACTGAAACCCGCGTGCGGAGCCCCTGCTCCGCAACAAAGAGTAGCCCCCACTCACCACAGCTAGAGAAAGCCCGTATGCAGCAGAGAAGACCCAACACAGCCAAAAATAAATAAAATAATTAAAAAAAAAATACTACAGCTACATAGTACTCTTAGTTATTGGTTTGATTTTTATAAATTCCTTTGCTTTTGTACCTTTTTTAGACTGGCATGCCATTTCCACTTAAGGAATTTTAAGCATTTTGCTATGCCATGCTTTGATTTTGTACTACATACATAAATCATCACTTTGAATTAGAGAATAAGCATTAAAATAATGAAATAATGGATCATTTTATTTGATCATTAATGTAGTCACCACTCCAAAGGTATATATATATAACAGCTATCCATCACTCAGCTCTTTTCTGTGAGGCATTTCTGTTACTGGGAGCTTATAAGACACCCCAAAGTGAACTGCTGTAAAGAGATAGAGAAGATTGGACAGGGACTTCCCTGGTGACGCAGTGGTTGAGAATCCGCCTGCCAGTGCAGGGAACACGGGTTTGATCCCTGGTCCGGGAAGATCCCACACGCCCGTGCACCACAACTACTGAGCCCCTGCGCCACAACTACTGAAGTCCACATGCCTAAAGCCCGTGCTCCACACCAAGAGAAGCCACTGCAATGAGAAGCCTGCACACCGCAATGAAGAGTAGCCCCTGCTCGCCGCAACTAGAGAAAGCCCGCGTGCAGCAACGAAGACCCAGTGCAGTCAAAAATAAATAAATAAATAATTTTAAAAAGAAAATTGGACACATGTTGAACAAATATGTAAATTACACAAGTAAGCATATACTACTGATGTATCTGAAGGTAACACAAACCTTGTGGAGAGGTAACCTTACACTGAGGAAAAGCTGTAGGAATGGCTTCCCCTGGGACCAAGAGGAATTTAGAAAATTACCTGAATTATAAATAATTTTCTTATCATGTTATGTGAAATGCAGTTACATTAAGACAAACATCATTCTAGGATATTTTCAGATCACTTATGCGACTGTAAAAGTGTTTTATTTTCAAGAAAAAGCCCCTATCCTTCTTATTTTTGCTTCTCAGTCATTTAAAAATTTTTTAATCCTTTCAAAACTTTGTTAGATTACATATGTACTTGCATGTGGAGGTTTTTTCAATTAGTCATATGTAACATTACATATTACAACAGTTATTTCAGCTTTTCATTAAAGTTATTATTGATCTCAGTATATTAGGCAATAAACATTTCAGTTAGTTAATAATTTTTTTCCAGCCATCCTCTAAATATTGTGCTGAAATCAAACCAATGAATGTATTCCAGTAAAGCTGTTATATCCTGACTAACTGGTGTTATACAAAGCTAGGCTCTTGCTGCTAGAAGAAAAATAGTACGAAGCATGAATTGGATTTTTGAGAAACACAAAGCCTAATATAGAGAGAATAATTAAAAAACTGAAAAATTGGAGGCAAGGAAGAGCTACCTGTGAGTATTTCAGATAGTTTTTTTGTTTTTTTTTTTTTTTTTGCGGTACGCGGGCCTCTCACCGTTGTGGCCTCTCCCGTTGCGGAGCACAGGCTCCGGACGCGCAGCCTCAGCGGCCATGGCTCACGGGCCCAGCCGCTCCGCGGCATGTGGGATCTTCCCAGACCAGGGCACAAACGCGTGTCCCCTGCATCGGCAGGCGGACTCTCAACCACTGCGCCACCAGGGAAGCCCTCAGATAGTTTTAAAGTAGATATGATTAATTCTCTGTCTTCAGAATAGAATTATGTCACTTGGGTATTAAAAAGGTGTGTAGAATTTTCTTCTCTGCTTTCTAGTGAAGACAGGAAGTCACTCTCATGGAAATACTTAAGACAGAGACCATCTTATCAATTTTTTTTTTCACTGATGCTTGATTCCTGCTCCTGGTTAGGACAACCAGTTTCTGTTTGAAGGCTGCCATTGATGACATGTGAGTTGCAGGCTGTTCAATTTTGCAACAGTTTAATTCTTAGAAAGTTCTTTATAAGGTAACTTCCAGCCATGGATACTGGTCTCTTTTTCTGGGGCCATACAGAACAAATCTTACCCTCTTCCTTCCATATGTCTGCTTCTTGAACATAAGATTTGTATCTGATTGATCTTTTTTTCTAAGCTCTGCATTGTACCCAGCCCACCATAAGCAATCAATAAATGCATAGGGAGTAAATAAAATAATAAACCTAGTAATCATATCTCAACTTTCTCTTCTTTTGTAAGATTTTCCAGGACGGTTTTGCTCTTCCTGAATCTACAGAAAAGAACAGTCTGCATTTCTAGTCTACTTCATTCCTAGCCTTTTCTTCTCCATGTTTGGTTGATCTTTTGAGCTCTTAACAAATTAGTTTGTCTTTGTTTGTTTGTTTTTTGTGGTACGTGGGCCTCTCACTGTTGTGGCCTCTCCCGTTGCCGAGCACAGGCTCTGGACGTGCAGGCTCAGCGGCCATGGCTCACGGGCCCAGCCGCTCTGCGGCACGTGGGATCTTCCCAGACCAGGGCACGAACCCGTGTCTCCTGCATTGGCAGGCAGACTCTCAACCACTGCGCCACCAAGGAAGCCCTAAGTTAGTTTGTCTTTGAATGAAAGGTTCTGTTCTGTGGCTGTTAGGCAGGATTTTCCTGGCCATGGTTCTTATCTGGGTTGTTTTTTAACATGTTTCCAAGAAAGGAATCCAAGATGCTTTTTCTTAGCAGTGTTAATACCTGATGTTCATGATTCATGACCTGAGAAAAATTAAGGTGTCCTAAATGAAATGAGACCGTTGGAGTCTTAATGACTTGAAAATATGACTTCTACCCCTGATACTATTTAGGAGAATAGCACTTGGTAAAATTAGCTACATTACAGCAGATACACTGTTAAGGATGGAAATGTCTGGTGAGTGTGCAGGCTCTGCTCAAGAAGGAGGGGACTACACAGCTGATCTGCTTTTGAAGACAGATTAAGTAATTAATGAACAAAATCCATTTAACTCACTACATTTTAAAAACATGCAGAATAGTGCATCCTTTAGTGGGAAACATTTGCTTCTGTTATGGGAACTATAGTCGTAGAGCCTATCTTAAGTATGTATTCATTTTATTTTAATCATTGGGTGGGTGTTTTAAAATATAATACATAGTTTGGTTAACATCTAAACTAACTTCTCCTAAACTAATTAGCTGCTGACCAAATCTTTAAAGTTGTGAAAGTGGAGAACTTTTTTCCCTTAAAAATCTCAGGATAGGGACTTCCCTGGTGACACAGTGGTTAAGACTCCAAGCTCCCAAGGTGGGGGACCCAGGTTCAATCCCTGCTCGGGGAATTGGATCCCGCGTGCGTGCTGCAACTAAGAGTTCACATGCCATGACTAGGAAGCCGGCAAGCTGCAACTAAGGAGCTGGTGAGCCACAACTAAGGAGCGCACCGGCTGCAACTAAAGAGCCTGTGAGCTGCAACTAAGGAACACACGTGCTGCAACTAAGGAGCCCGCCTGCTGCAACTAAGACCGGGTGCAACCAAATAAATTAAAAAAAACAACAACAAAAAACTCAGGATAGTTTCTTAACCTCAAAATAAGGCCTCTAAGTGTAACCTACATTCTTCTTTGGGAAGAACTTGGGAACTGTGGCTAAGGCCAGGGTACTGGTCTCAGAACAGGGAGGATATGTGGGAAATTCTGATTCCAGTTAGACTTACTATAAGTGCAGATCAGACCAAGAACAGATCTAGTAAGAGATCAAGACATTAATATTAACTGGATTTGGGGGTGTGGAGCATTAAAAATTTATACTCTACCTTTTTTCAAAAACTATTTAAGATTATTAGCAGGTAGAATAAGCATGTTTTTGAGATTCCAAGGAAGACCCTCTATACCCCCCAACTCTCCCAGACCTGAATGTAGGGTAAGGAAATATAAGCAAATTAACATTTCCTGAGTTCCTGTTATTGACAGCCTCTATTCCAAGCCGTTTACATATATTCTCTGTTTAATCCTATTGCTGATGCCTCAAATTTTAGCATTGTAATTTCATTCTTTAAGATTGTTTACCCTAATAAAACTGCAAATACTGCTGAGAAAAGAAACATCTTAGTAACAACTCAGAGTAAATGACATATGTGATTTTTTTTCCCTGGGACTTACCTTTCTAGGTGGGCAGATGCACAGTTGATGCTGTAGAAGACTATGACCTACACAGATTAGCAGGAAATCTCCTTTTCTGTATTCTGTCATCCAAAAAATATTGGATATTTATTACATGCCAGGCACTATTCTAGATACTGGAGCCACATCAGTAGTAAAATAAATAGGCAAAAAAATTACAAAAAAATAGACAAAATTCATGTCCTTATAGAGCTTTACCTTCAAATGTGGGAAATGAAACAACTAACTGAAGGGCATATTCAAACATTATAAAGACCCTTATGCCTCTTAAATATGGGCTGAACTTAGTGACTCACTTCCAAAAATTAGAGTATAGAAAAGAAAAAATTAGTAACTTTACAATCAACAAAGCTGGCAAACACTACCTTAACCAAGTGACATGGGTTAATATCGTTAGTGTTAAGCCATGCTGCTAGCCCATAACCCCAGTGTGATGTGATGAGAAAACCACTTCATCTCTGTGGTCCTCTTCCCCCCAAACCCATAACCCCATTCTAGCCGTGAGGAAAATATCAGATAAACCCAAAATGATGGACATTCTACAAAATACCTGGCCAGTACTCCTCAAGGTTATTAAGGTCTTGAGAAACAAAGAAAGACTGAGGAACTGTCACAGTCCAGAAGAGATTGAGGCATGATGACCAAACGTAATGTAGTATCTTGCACTGGATTCTAGAACAGAAAAAAAAAAAGACATCAGTGTTAAAAATGGTGAAATCCAGATAAAGTCTGGAGTTTAGTTTGTAGTAATGTACCAGTAATGGTTTCTTAGTTCTGATACATGTACCCTGGTGATGCACTATGTTAAAATTAAGGGAAGCAGGGTGAGAGGAATGATCTGCATTATCTTTCCAACTTTTCTGTAAATCTAAAATTATTCCAAAATAAAAAGTTTATATTAAAAAAGTGAGGAAAAGCATAGAGCAGAGTACGGGGCATCAGGAGCGCCAGTATGGGGCTGGTGTTGCCAGTTTACATGGGCTGGTCAGGTAGGCCTCGTTGAGAAGGTGGTATTTGAGTAAATGCCTGGAGTAAGCGATGGAGCCATCTGCTTACACGGGGGTAAAACAGTCCGCGCAGAGGGAACGTGCAGATGCCAGGTGGGAGCACGCCTGGTGTGTTGGGGAAGAGCAGGGAGGCTGTTGTGGCTGGAGTGGAGTGAGTGAGGGGGGGAAGAGACAGGAAATGGGGCCAGAGAGGTAACAAGGCCAAATCGGATAGGGCCTGTAGGCAGTTGTAAGAGCTTCTGAGTTAAATCAGGAGGAAATGGTGAGCAGTTCAGTGCTTTGGAGTAGAGAAGTGAAATGACTTATGTTTTAATATGACTACTCTGGTTACTCTGCTGAGAAAAGACCATATGGGGCAGGGGCAGAAAGACCAGTTAAATTATAATCCAGACAAAGAGATGTTTGTGGCTAGGCCCAGGAAGGTTGCACTGGTGGCAGTCAGAAGCGGTTGAATTTGGGGTATATTTTAAAGACAGATCTAACCAGATTTGCTCACTGGACGTGCTGTGTGAAAGTAGAGTCAAGGAAGTCTCAAAGGTTTTGCACTGAGGACATGGAAGGATGTATCTGCCATCATGGGAGAGGGGGAAATCATGGGTGGAGCAGGTTTGTGAGAGCAGATCAAGAGTTCATTTTTGATACAGGCAATGAACCAAGGAAGGAATTAGCCATCTAAAAAATACCACCTACAATGCAACGAAAATATGAAATAATTGGAAATAACCCAAATGTCCATCACCAGATGCATGGATAAACAAAATATGGTGTATGTATGCAATTAAATAGTATTCATTCCTTTAAAAGGAGTGTAATTCTTTTTTCGTGTGTGTGTTACGCGGGCCTCTTACTGTTGTGGCCTCTCCCGTTGCGGAGCACAGGCTCCGGACGCGCAGGCTCACCGGCCATGGGCCACGGGCCCAGCCGCTCCGCGGCACGTGGGATCCTCCCGGATCGGGGCATGAACCCGCGTCCCCTGCATCGGCAGGAGGACTCTCAACCACTGCGCCACCAGGGAAGCCCAAAGGAGTGTAATTCTTATACATGCTACAACATGGATGAATCGTGAAAACATTATGCTTAGAGAAATAAGTGAAACACAAAAGGACAAATATTGTATGATTTTACTTATATGAGATACCTGAAATAGGCAAATTCACGTACAGAAAGTAGAATAGTGATTACTAGGGGCTGTGGGGAATGGGGAATTGTTTAATTGGTATAAAGTTTGTTTGGGATGGTGAACAGATTCTGGAAATAGATTAGTGGTGATGGTTGCACAACAGTGAATGCAT
This sequence comes from Lipotes vexillifer, assembly GCF_000442215.2. Taxonomy (NCBI): domain Eukaryota; kingdom Metazoa; phylum Chordata; class Mammalia; order Artiodactyla; family Lipotidae; genus Lipotes; species Lipotes vexillifer. The sequence goes on from NW_006786512.1 coordinate 1,222,142, forward strand.
TTAATACATTGTAAACTTAAAATGGTTAAAATGGTAAGTTATGTATTATGTAGCACAGCTAAAATATAAAGTTCTATTTCAGAAAAAAATGAAATACTGAGGGACACATTTAACAAAAGAATTGTGCAGTATCTTTACACTGAAAACTATAAAACGTTGCTGAGAGAAATGAAAGAAGACATAATAAATGGAGAGATATGCTGTGTTTATAGGTCAGAATATATGTCAAGATGTCAGTTCTCCTGAAATTGATTTATATATTCAATACAATCACAACCTACAGCCAGCTTTTGGTAGATGTTGATAAGCAGATCATAAAACATATATGGAAATGCGAAGCACCTGGAATAGCCAAAAGAATTTTGGAAAAGAGAGCAATGTTGGAGAACTTATGCTACTGCCTTATATCAGTACTTACTGTAAAGCTACAGTTTTGCACATTGTGTGGTGTCAAGATGTATGGATAGAACAGTGGAACAGAACAGAGAGTCTAGACATGGACCCACACATATTTGGTCAATAGATTTTTGACAGAGGTCCCAAGGCAGTTGAGATGAGGATGAAAAGATGAAGAAAGGATCATATTTTCAATAAATGGTGCTGGAACAATTAGTGTCTATATGCCAAAAATTTCAGAACCACTGGAATAGGGAAATGTAGTTGGTTGCTGAGTACCGATAAGGGTGTGTGTTTTCTCCAGGCATATTCAGCTCAACAGGTGCAGGAGTGGAGTAGAAAGAACATCGGATTTATTCACGGTTGTGGTTTTCCTGAGTAAAGTGAAGTAAAAGCAGGACAGAGGAGTTGAGGATGGATTGAAGGGAAGGACTCTATGAATTGCCATGGAATTTAAGTGAGGGAAATAGGGGAAGGAAGACATCCGGGAAGGGAGTGGCGTGAAAAGATATAGGAACTGGTGATTGTAGGGCGAGGGGCTGCTGGAGTCCAGGTGCTAGAAGGAGGAAGCAGGAAATATAAGAAGTGGGATGAGTGGATTTTGGATTACGGACGGTGCAGTTGCTGGTCATGCAGGGTCTAGGGTGTGACCAAAAGGATGTGCTACTGAGGTGTGTTGAAGGATTAGATTGTTGCAGGAGAGTTCAAGGACTTGAGAGGACAAGTGTCCGAGGCTCATTTATGTGCATGTAAACATTCCTATACTATGTGACAAGAATTGTAATTGGAGAAAATGGCAGTAAGCTAGGAGCTGAAATCATCAAGCAATGAAAGGGAGCTCTCTGGAACTTGTATATGTTGGCAACTGTAAAGGATAATGGATGATGCAATCTAATGACATAGATTCAGCTTTTAGGGAGGGGAGGGAGAGCTGTCTGGAAACGGTTATGAGGAGCCAGGAGGACACCTTGTTCCCCTCCAGGCCCCATGGAGCAAGTGCTGAAAGAGACAGACTAGCTGTCATCGGGAGAGCTGCAGAGGAGAGCCAGCTCCTGTCAGAAGATGAGGGAAGGTCTAGGGAAGTTAGACTTTTGGCAGAAGTGTAAAATGGCATAGCCTGCTGGAGGGCAGTTTTGGAGACTGACAGAAGTCTTAAAATGAAATACTATTTGATCCATCACTCTAACTTTTAAGAACTTGTTCTAAGGAAATAATTGGAAAAGGGCACATGCGTATATGTTAAGAGTTGTATATGGCCATGAAAAATGGGAAACAGTGAGCATATTGCTACTTTTATAATCAGAAAAAAAAAAGCTAACCAAATGCATGGAATCTTATAGCATGGAGATGGGAAAAACATCTTTATGATTTGTCAGTTTTGTACACAATGGCAACTCACCCCCTGTTTAGTTTTAAATCATGAAAGTACCTTGAAAATATACTCATATGCTTTGGGTATTTTCTGCTTCAACTCCCCTAGAGTATCATTGATGGCATCCTTTTTTTTTCTTTTTTTTTTTCCATGCCACACGGTTTGTGGGATTAGTTTCCTGACCAGGGATCAAACCGGGCCCTCAGCAGTGAAAGCGCAGAGTCTTAACCACTAGACCACCAGGGAATTACCCATGGCCCCTACTCTTAATCTCCTTGTTTATCTTAATTTTTTCCCCTTAATTTCTTTGCTGTCATGAAGTTCTGCATACACGTGGTATAAAGTAAACATGAATTCTACTTAAGAGGCTCTCCGGGTATGAGTTGATAGCTGAAGAAACACTGCAGGCATTTCAAGTTAAAATATTGTACATTTCTTTGGGTTTGACATCTTAATCTTGTAGTATTCTTTAGGAAGACAAATAGAGCATTTGATTACTAACCAACAGGCTTTAGAATTTTGCCTTTGTTTCTAGCTGGCTCCAGATTTGGTAATTATAAGGGGGAGAAATCTGTATTAGTTCTGTAGGTGAAAACTTGTAAAGAACACACAACCAGTACTTGGGTGGTATTTGAAATGTGTTTTTTCCTTTATTATGGTGGATTTTTTTTCTTTTTGTTTTAGCAAATTCATAAAGGTTCTGGAATGTTTACCCACAGCCATTTGTCAGGATGAGTTAGGAAGAAATTTTCCTTTTTAAGAACTGCATATAAACAGAGAAAAACATTTCACACCTGTTTATCTTAGCACGGCCTGCAGAGAAGGAGAGGCAGATTCTCCATTAACTCTTCCCTTCAGAGAGGAGTTTAGAAAAGAGACAGAGCAGCCTGTGACCTTATCAGCCTTGAGTAAGAACACTCACAGCCAGCTGGAGGGGCCCGCCATTTGTGCCTACAAACAAAAACCTTTCCTACGTTTCTTATTTCTCTTTTTGAGCCCCTCTGTACAATTCTTTCAACTCACCTAGCTGAATTGTCTATGTTCATAAGATACTTCTAGAATACATTTTCAGAAATACGCTTTAGAATTTTTTTCTTTAATGAAAACTACCTTTCAGTTTTGGTCCTCATTTGATACAGTAAATGTCTCTCTTATCCCGTATATTAGGAAATCTAGTTGTGGGGTGGGGTAGGGTGGGTGGGGTGTGATATATTTGTCTCCTCTAAAGGAACGTCTGATAATCCTCTTCCTTTTAAGATATTAATTTGATTCAGTAATAAGTGAGGCATAATAAGTAAAATTAAGAACCTTTTAACTTTAAAAAAAAATAAATTTATTTATTTATTTTTGGCTGGTCTTTGTTGCTGCATGCTGGCTTTCTCTAGTTGCGGTGAGCGGGGGCCACTCTGCGTTGAGGTGCGTGGGCTTCTCATTGCGGGGGCTTCTCTTGGTGCACAGCACGGGCCCTAGGCGCACGGGCTCAGTAGTTATGGCTGGCGGACTCTAGGGTGCAGGCTCAGTAGTTGTGGCGCAAGGGCTTAGTTGGTCCGCGGCATGTGGGATCTTCCCGGACCAGGGCTCGAACCCGGGTCCCCTGCATTGCCAGGTGGATTCTTAACCACTGCACCACCAGGGAAGTCCAATAACCTTTTAACTTTAAAAAGAAACAAAGTCCTTTTTTTTATACAACTTATAAATCAAAATAAGTGGTGTCCTCGTTGACTGAATCAGTCCATAAGCTGTATAAGAAAATCAGCCTGCTTTCTCATTTGCTACCACCCCTCTTCATGGACTCTCTCTCCATGCAACTTATTTAAACCACTTCATGTTGCACACATTCCTGTCTTCCTTGATTTCAGTACCTGCCTCAGTTATTGTTTCTGTCCTGTCTTTGACCATCAGCCATCCTGAGTGAATTTGGCATCCGCTTTAAGGACCCTTGAACCGACTGCAGACTTCTGTCACTACCATTTGCATGGCTTTTAGTTCCACTTACCTTCAGCCACTTACGGGTAAAACCAGCTTGGAACTGCCCTGCCTTCAAAATAGCAAGCCTGAGTTTCCCTTCTCTGCGCATAATTTATTTTACCCAGTCTTCAGCAGCTCTGCTTTTCTTCATCCTTATCACGGCATCTAGCCTTTATTCTCCAACCTCAGCACTCCCTTTTGGATTCATTTGCCTCCAGGCCTGCAAGTTTCCCACCGTGCACTTATTTCAGTGTTCACCTCTTTAATCCTGTTAAATCCCTTTGTTTTTATCTCCTTGACCTATTCCTTGAAGACAAAGACAATGGCTTTGTGCATCTGTGCATCACCTTGCTCAGTGTTCACTCTTTTCTTAATGGGCAAATGACATTAACATATGTATTCACAGGTTTAGTTTTAATAACTTTTGACTGTGTCAAAAATTAAACCTGCCATCAGAGGACAAATATTTATAACACTCAGGAACCCAGCTAATGGAATTGCAGGGCCTGTAGTTTTAAATCAGGGCCGCAAACTGCAGAGTCTACATACGGTAATCTAAAGGAGTAAAGTCAGCACAACGGGAAGTGTAGGG
>NW_006786512.1:1226479-1240651 GCF_000442215.2 Lipotes vexillifer
AGAGGGCAACTCCACTGTGTACAGCTAGTCCAGGGTTTAACAGGGTTTAACAGTGTTGTCACTGTTAAACGTGGTACCAACGGGTAGTTCATGGGTATTTCTGTCGTACAGGTATTTTGTGTTTGGTCCACACAGTATTTTAATTTCAAAAAGTTCATTGTCGACATTTAAAATTTAGATGATTTCATATGAAAATCCAGATTTCTAGCTTCCTTGAAAAAGAAGCAAACTGGGTCCTGTTGTTGAGTGGTGACACTGATGACTTCTTTGATGAGGGCAAGGCTCATTTGGGAGTATTAATTCTAAAAGATTTAGTAAAGATCAGTACTATAATTTTATAATTATGCCTCATTTAGTAAGATGCAATTTTCATTAGTAGTTAACAATGCAATCAATAAAATAAAAAGAAGAATTAGGGCTTCCCTGGTGGTGCAGTTGTTGAGAATCTGCCTGCCAATGCAGGGGACACAGGTTCGAGCCCTGGTCCGGGAAGATCCCACATGCCGCGGAGCAACTAGGCCCGTGAGCCACAACTACTGAGCCTGCGCGTCTGGAGCCTGTGCCCCGCAACAAGAGAGGCCACGACAGTGAAAGGCCCGCGGACAGCGATGAAGAGTGGCCCCCACTTGCCGCAACTAGAGAAAGCCCTCACACAGAAACGAAGACCCAACACAGCCAAAAATAAATAAATAAATAAAGTTTAAAAAAAAAAAAAAAGAATTAGTCTGTTAAAAAATTTATCTGTGAAGTATATCTCAAGGACTAAGGAATGTTAAGCTGAATCTCTTAAGAATGCCAAGAGTGCCTCTTAAGAAGGGATATGTTCGGGCTTCCCTGGTGGCGCAGTGCTTGAGAGTCCGCCTGCCGATGCAGGAGACGCGGGTTCGTGCCCCGTTTCGGGAAGATCCCACATGCCGCGGAGCGGCTGGGCCCGTGAGCCATGGCCACTGAGCCTGCGCGTCCGGAGCCTGTGCTCCACAAATGGGAGAGGCCACAACAGTGAGAGGCCCGCATAACGCAAGAAAAAAAAAAAACAAACAAACAAAAAAAACAAACAAACAAAAAAAAAACAAAAAAAAAAAAGAAGGGATATGTTCTTGGTAAACTTTTAAACTTCCTCACTGATTTTTTTCCCTAATGAAACATACTGAACTCTGTTCTTGGAATGGACTTTTAGCACAGAAATGTAAAGTACCAGTACAAAAACACAAAATGTATAAGTCATGAGCTGAAATGTATCTTTAAGCAAGAAGCAGGTTTGCAAACTACAAATATCATATTTCCTGAATTATTTCTGATTTGATAGCAGTACCTTCCTTATCTCCATTCATTTTCCCAAACTATAGACATGGATTATATTTTTATGTGGCAAAGTGTTAATGGAGTGACTCTTTGGTTTCTGTCCTATGTGGCAATAAAGGAATGAGACGAAAACCAAGAACAGTGATAATGAAAATATCACTGTCTCTTTTCCATTTTCTTTTTCCACATCAAGCTCTCTCTCCTGTCCTCAGTTATCTCTGTAAGGAAAGCTACTCTGAAAAAATAAATCTTCCTTTGAAGATTCTGGAACGATCAGGCTGTGCATATTACTCTTGTTTTTACTGATTTGCTTCTATGATAGTGAAATAAAACATGTAACATTTTATGCATAGTAAAATATTATATTTGCAGACATTTCCATTCCATTTAAAGGCTTCTGCCTCTTTTTGGAAGTTTTTCCGCAAATATGAGGAGTGTTAAGTGCATTGATATATTTAATTTTTTGTTTCATTGATGAGAAAGTTCTTTTAAGATGATGAAGTTTGTAGCAATAAAAAGATAAAATTTTATATGAATTGGCTCCTTGATGATTTACCCATAAATGAAAATAATACCAAGGCTGTTATATGCCTCAACTATTTTGCTATTTATTTTCTTAATAAAATTTTTACTTAATAAAATTTTGTTTTTTAAAATAAAATTGTAACCTCAGTATCCTTAATTGCACAAGAATTGGTTAATAATTTCCAAGATTACGCAATACAGGATAGGACAGATGTTAGGGTAGCTTAAAGGAGTGCTCATCTAGAAAATGTCTCTGAGTGGGGCAACAGTCATAAATCATTTTTGGCTATGGAAATTTTTGTTAATCTCTTGTGGCATCTAATACCAGAGACACTCTCCCCTGAGGTATGTTAAGAAAACATCTAAGTTATATATAAAGGCCTTCTCTGTTCAATTAGAGTGAAGTACCTGCCATTTGTCAAGGTAAAGAGGGTGGGAATGGGGTGGCGGATACTTGAGGGAGTTGTCAATGGAGAGATGTAACAAGAGTATCTAAATCTCTGGTAAGGGGGACTTCCCTTGTGGTGCAGTGGTTAAGAATCCGCCTGCCAGTGCAGGGCACACGGGTTTGATCCCCGGTCTGGGAAGATCCCACATGCCGTGGAGCAACTGAGCCCTTGCGCCACAACTACTGAGCCTGTGCTCTAGAGCCTATGAGCCACAACTACTGAAGCCCGTGCACCTAGAGCCCGTGCTCCGCAACAAGAGAAGCAACTAGAGAAAGCCCACGTGCAGCAACGAAGACCCAATGCAGCCAAAAAATAAATTAAAAAAAATTTTTTTTTAATAAAATAAATCTCTGGTACAGCAGGAGACTCACCCCAGGGGGCTTTCTGTTCTTTATACAATTAGAATCAGAAAATTTAGGACCTCAAAACATATTATCTGAAGCCAGCTATTTTTGCTCCTGTTGTTTTACAGATGGAGAAATATAGCCATGTACAGTAGTAGACCTTAAGATTAATTATGTTTTGTCTCTTTTCTCTTTGTAATTCTCTTTTCTTCCAATCAAGTCAGAATATTTCTTAGTTTATTGAATTGTTTACATTTAAGGAGATAAAAATCTTTCTTTAAATAGATGTGCCCAAAAGAATGAGATCTGATGTTAGTTAGTAACATTAGTGAGTCTGGTTCGGGGAGACCACAGAGGTTTATGGACCTGTTAGTTTTTTGAAATTATTTCCAGATTCTTGGCTCTGTGTTATGGGCTTGTGGTGGAGAAGCAATTTATAAAAGCAGCAAGTAAAAAAAGTAACCTATAAATATTTTATGTGTTGGTTCCTTGGGTTGACTGTGTGTCTAATTTTGATCTCTGTGTCCGTGAATACTCAGGAGCCACAAACATACACCCACACGAACGCACCCACACACTTTCTCCCTTAGGTTTTCACAAGACGTTTTCCTGGAATCAGTGATTTTACAGTATAAAGCAGGGAATGGAGATTGTGTTTGACAGAGACTAGGTTCCTTAAAAGGGAGGAAGTCCTTAATGTCAAGGCCTGACTTAGAAGTTGGTAGTAGTTATGTCTGTTCACCATCATTTTTTACATCTACATCATCATATATGTAGGGCTTGATTTCAAACTGTCTTCTTTATTCAAGAAATTACAGCTTCTTCCTGTTACTTACGTAAAATATTATCAAAATAATGGTAATTAAGTTTGAAAAATGTACCGTTTGTAAGGTTAGTAGGTCCTGTCCAGTGGGTAATAATACCATGATATAAGAGATGCCTCAGGGCTTCCCTGGTGGTGCAGTGGTTGAGAGTCCGCCTGCCGATGCAGGGGACACGGGTTTGTGCCCCGGTCCGGGAAGATCCCACATGCCGCAGAGCGGCTGGGCCTGTGAGCCATGGCTGCTGAGCCTGTGCGTCCAGAGCCTGTGCTCCGCAGCGGGAGAGGCCACAGCAGTGAGAGGCCTGCGTACCACAAAAAACAAACAAACAAACAAAACAAACATGGGGGAAATAGACATTTTTCCAAGAAGACATACAAATAGCCAGCAGGTATATGAAAAGATACTCAGCATCACTAATCATCGGGGAAATGCAAATCAAAACCACAATGAAATATATAATCTCACACCTGTTAGGATGGCTGATAGCAAAAAGTCAAAAGTTAACAAGTGCTGGTGAGGATGTGGAGAAAAAGGAACCCTCATACAATGTTGGTGAGAATGTAAATGGGTACAGCCACTATGGAAAACAGTTATGGGGAAGGGATCCTCAAAAAATTAAAAATAGAACTACCATATGATTCAGCTGTCCTACATCTGGGTGTATCCAAAGAAAATAAGATCACTGTCTCAAAGAGATATCTGCACTCCCACGTTCACTGCAGCATTATTCACAGAAGGTGAGATATGGAAGCAACCCAAGTGTCCATTGATGGATAAAGAAGTTGTGTGTAAGGTACAAACTTTCAGTCATAAGATGAATTAGGTCCTGGAGACCTAAAGTACAGCATGGTGACTATTAATAATAATGTGAAATTTGCTAGGAGACTAGATCTCTCAAGTGTTCTCATCATACAACACAAAAGGTAACTATGTGAGCTGATAAATATGTTAATTAGCATGATTGTGGTAGTCATTTTATAATGTATACTTATATCAAAACATCATGTTGGGGACTTCCCTGGCGGTCCAGTGGTTAAGACTCCGCACTCGCAGTGCAGGGGGCATGGGTTCCATCCCTGGTCAGGGAACTAAGATCCCGCACGCCGCATGGTGCAGCCAAAAAAAAATCATGTTGTACACCTTAAATATATACAGTTTTTATTTGTCAATTGCACCTCCATAAGCTAGGGAAGAAGAAAAAGAGATAAGAAAGAAATAGTTAATATACACAAATAAGTGTACATATATTATATAGATATCAAGCAAAGGGAAAAATACACAAAGCTCCTCCCATCCTCATTTCTGTAACTAGTCATGATTTCTGGCTTCCTTCCTCCTCTGCTCGTTCCAGATTTCCTTTTTCCCTCAGCCAAAACCTCAGCTGTTCAGGGTTCTTTACTTGGTGGGGTGACCTGAACTTTCATTTCTGAAGGTTCTGAGTCCCCAGTAGTCCTGCCTGTTACTGGTTATCGTTGTGTTTCATTAACTCTTGTTATTGATCATAGACGTATTAGGGGTCACCTCATAGAATCCCCTGGGTTTCAAACATAGAGTTCCTTTCCCCCACTGTTGAGCAACAACCTAAGTTTTTTCTTTGGTAGTTGGGATCAATCACTCCCATCAGTAGAGGAACTTCTTTTTCTACTTTTTGGTTCAGTGGCATAAAAAACCTAAAATAGCCAAGTGGCATTCTTATATTCCAATTCACTGGAATCATTATTATGTGTCCCCCGGTGGGAAAATTTCACCCTCTGGGGCTAAGGCTTCCAAACTAGCAGAGCTCAAAGCTGCTGTGGTGGGGAGCGCAAATCCTCCGAGTGGATTATTAAGTATAAGAGCAATAGGAGTCACTCTCCGTTCCCAGACCCACGTATTCCATCACAGGGGAGACAGTGGTCTCTGACTCAAAGCGTGTGCTTCATCCTCCACGTCGGAGACGCTTGTAGGGCGTTGTCTCTCAACTGGTGGCATAGCTGAGACTTCAGTAAGCCACTTCCACCTTTCTGTTGGAGTCGCTGCTTCTGAGCGAAGGGGTATATGGTGTGACTAGTCACTTCCATGGGGATGAGCCCGTTGCTGCACTTCCTTCACTGTGAAGTGGTCAGAAGCAGCTCAGTATAGTGAAGGGAGTGCAATAATGGTGAATAAGGCATATGCGTGGAGGCAGCTGGTGAGGATGCTGGCAGGAACATTACTGCTCCTCCACAGCAGCAGCAGACTGCTCGCTCAGCCTTGCTAAGGGGGAGGTCCGGGTTGCTGAGTCTCCATCCCTGCCACCACGGTCACTTTGTTCACGGACCCATTGAGCTAGCACTGCAGTGGCTGGGAAAGAGGCTGAATGACATCTGCAGAGCATATAATTTTGTTTATCTGATTATTGAGCACCCCATCTGCGGTGGATGCCCTTTGGTGAGCATTTATATGGGACGTAGTCTGTGCCCGAGCTGAGACATCCATCAGCTTACCTCTTCCCCTCAAATTCTTTGTCATCAGTCTTCTAATCCTGTTCCTTTCAAGTCCCTGATCATTCAGACAAACTGTAAGCAATCACCCATGAGTTAGTATAAATTCATACTTCGGGCCATCTCTCTTTCCAGACAAAGTGGGTCGCTAGATGTACCGCCCAGGTTCTACCCACTGGCAGGATTTTCCATAAAAGCTGTTCATTGGGGATTATCCCTGCTTGGGGCTGCAGACATCTACTTTTAGTCGGTACTAACGTTATCACACAGAAACATTTATAAATTGAGCTCATGTATTTTCTTTCTCAGTCAGCCTGCTATAGGGAACTTAGTGTTGATTCAGAGCTAGTATTTCGTAATCTCTGAAACTACTGGGCATTTCCTCTTCCCCAGTGCACTGTCCGTGTAGTAAATGGCAACAGGTCCCTTTGGTGAATGCTCAGAGGAGGATTTTCTATGCCTGTGACAATACAGCAGGGCTCTTCCTCAAGGACAACTGGACTTGCCTTCAATCAGAGGGCTCTGGTCTGAAAACCGGCCTAGGCCTAGAAACTGGGTGTGATGTTTGACTGCCTGGTGGTGACTTAGTGGTTGCCAGACCTAGAGATTTTTCTGTTTAATAGATCATGTAATATTCTAGTAGATTCCACACTGATCTCATTCCTAGGGACACCCCAATATCCCTAAGCATTTTGGTTATCAATACATCCCTGCTGCCTTTTATGGTAAATGCACCAGTCTTGTCTTTGGCATTAAGTGCTTGCTGCTTGGCCTCTGCTAACCCCTGTATTTCTTCATCACCAAGGAAATCGGAAAGGCTGTCCCAGTGGTGACACCTCCTGCGGTCATACCTGGTCTACAAATGAGTAGCCACAGAGTTTTTCAGCGATGCAGTGCTCCTTTCACCAATGTATTTTTCAACGTGTTAGTGAAGGGAGTGTCTCTGGCCCTCCTCAGGAGATCTGGTTAGGGTGGGTGTGTTTGCAGTTTGCCTGTAGTAATCAACTCCAACATTCTTTTCTTCCTAAGCCTTTGGATTCCTTCTTCCACATCATGCCAGGGAAGTTCTGGCATCTCAACCTTATTACATGTAGGCTACCACGGGGTTCAAGTTTTAGTCAACCAATCAAGTAAACTATTAGAGACACTTCCAGCTTCATGGGCTAACATATTAAATCTGGAATCTCTAGTAAATGCATCCATATCTCTGAAATCAGTCTGATCTATATATATTCCCACCCTCCTCTGTCTAACACCTTCGATATTTACTCCTACACACATTCCCTGGGTTTTTCCCATATATACTAACAAAAATCTTGCATGTTTTTTTGGCCTGTAACATACTTACTTCTGGATGGTACTGTGTACCTGACCACCTGGAGCATGTTGAGATTTGGGGACAATGGGTGGTTTTGGTCAATCTTGAGAACAATGGGCATCTCCTTGTAAGGCATGTACTGTAGGTGAGGCTCTTCCAGCAAAAGTTTTCCAGCAAAAGAAGGCTTGTCTCTTGAGACATAGGAGGGCAAGCCACTTCTATAGGCAAGGGAGCCTCAGAGTGTCTTTGGGGTTTAAAATGGTCCGTTTTGTCTTAAATCTAATCAGATGTACCCCTTTCCAGGCTTCAGGTCCCGTTCTTTCCCAATCAATACACTAACTTTCGCATGAGGAACTTGGTGGGGTTGTGAAATCAACTGATGTTGTAAGTCAGCAACATACACAATAGACTTTGGTTTTAACTTCTGGAAATAGTAGTCCTGTGGCTACTGGAAATAAAGCATCCTTTTAGAGCTGCTATGGAAGCTCTTTGGTTGTTAGACCATGACTTGCGCTGGGGATTAAAGGACCTGGCGCATCATTTTCTCTTGGTAGCTACCTCATTGCCCTCAAAAGAACCCATCCTACCCTACAGCCCTTAGGTTCATCATTACTGCCGTGATGGTCAAGGACAGCAGACGCTTTGGCTTCCAGGCCTTGTTTCAATTGGCGCGTCACCTCAGTTAACCACAGGTGATGACATGATTAATGTTGCTGCCTCTTTATGCCATGGATTATAACATCCTCTTTCCCGTTGACAGGGAACTTGGCACTGCACTGCAGTCCACGTTCGTGACCAAGCTAACCCTAAAAACGTATTTTTCAGGGTCTGTAACCTGGGACCACACGCAGTACTTTGTCAGTCAGAAAAGTTAATATAGAGAATTATTGACTAGTAAAAGGTGGTTAACCACCCAGCGGGGTAAAACGGACTCAGGAGTACAGAAATAACGGATACGGGGAGCAGCCACTAACTCTGGAGCTGAGGGAGAGTCTTCAAGGAAGGAGCAGACTTGGAAGAGGTCCCATCCACCACACTATGGTTGAGACCCGTGGGCGGGGCTGTAGCTGTGAATGGGTGATAGGGGAGCTTGTGGTGGTTCCACGGGCTGGAGCTGGTTCACAAGAAGCCACCTCCGGGGGTGCTGGTGACGTTGCTTGTAGCGCCCTGGGTTGGAGTCATTCCACACGCAGCCCCTCTCTGGGTTATCTGTGGGCCAGAGCTGGTGAACATAAAGCCACCTGCTTGGTTTCCTGTGGGCCGGAGCTGGCAGGCAGGAAGCTGCCCATTAGGGTGTGGCTTCCAGAGCTTGTTACAAGAAGCCAGCTGCTGGGGTGCCAGAGAAGCCTGCTGAAGGATGAGTGCCCCTGGATTCGTGCTGAAAGGGGGAGAAGAAACACCAAGGAGCAAGAAAGAGATGCCCCTTCCTCTGCTGTGCCTGCATTGACCCTCCAGAGCCTCCCTTCACAAAGCCTGAAACCACACCCACCGATTAAGGAGAAATGGTTATGGGGATCAGCTCAAGTATTAAAAGGAGGGCAAAGTGTGGGTGCAGAATTAATTGAGAGGCAATTAATTCGTAACTGGCACCTATTTATAAGTAAGTACTACGTCAGTCTGAGAAGAAATGATACCATTTTTTCTTCGTATATTGAAAATCAACTGCCTAGTCTTTAGTTTACATGTTTTGTGGAAGATGTGGATTTTAATCCGCCTTTAAATATATCCCTTGTAGAATCTCTCGTTTACTACCTCCTAAGAGAAAGAACGTTCTCGGTGCAATAAATTCTTGCCCGTGTATGTCAGCCTTCCATCCATGAGTCCTGAGACCACAACTAAAGAACATAGATTGTTTTATGGCTTTTTAGCTTGGTGAGAGCTCTCATCACAGCAATACAAGGATCTCAGATCACCTTGATAGCAACCTCACTTACTTGTGTTTTCCTGCTTAGAAATTTTTACCTCATAGTTTGAATAGGAAACAAAGTTAAATTTCAGATATGTTCTTTGAAAATAAAACTTCATGTACTAGTATTTCTTGCCTAACACTAAAAATGTCAGTACACTGGGGAGTGGAAGAGAGGGTGCATTTCATTCCAGAGAGGAGTTTTCTCAGAAAGCTTCCTTTTCTTTAATTCCTTTTAATTTTCTAGATTGAGGGATGTATGCTTTCCATTTCTGTTTTGCAGTAATCTGTACATTATAAATGAACAGAAAATTATACCTCAAAGAATGATTAAAAGCAAATGCTTGGAAGCAGTATAATTGCATTTCTTTATGGAATTTTAATATGTTTAATCCAAAGAATGAGGCATTGTCTCTAAATATATATTGTTTAAAAGAGCTTTGTGTGATGCTTTTGCCATGGCACTTATATAGGGCTTATATAAATTAGAGTATAGAATTTGGGGTTTCATACTTTATAGTTGGGGCAGGGAAGAGAATGACGGGCACGGGCAAGAAAGAGATAATGTTGTAATACTCCAGTGGTGATGGTCCAAAGTAACAAAGCAAGCTTCTTTACAAAGAGAGTATTCATTTCCTGTTCTTACTGTCAGTCCAGAAGGAAGGAGAATGAGAAGTGCTGGGATTGCAGATGCTCTCGCACACTATTTTGGGCAGTAGGGCTTGCTTAGAAAAACAGGATAAATATTGATAGGCAGCATCCACATGTTCAACTCTGGTGGTGGCCGCTGCAACAAGTAGGAGGTTTGTGCTTTCTGAATTTTAGAAAATGAAATAGAGCCTACCAGGATCCTTCACTTATGTGACAACCCGGTGGTTTTGGAATGGACATTTATTTTCTCGTCAAACCACAATCCTATCTGGGTTGGTTTTGTGGTTTTCTTCGGACATGCACCAGGAAATAGGGGTTAGCAGTATGACCACTCAGTGAACATCAGGATTTTGATCACGAAATGAATGAAACAAGGAATAAGAAAGCAAATTTCCACTGCAGAGGACCACCCAGTGGTCATTTCTTTCTAATTACCTCAGTGAGTCTAAGAAAGAAGGAAGAGATGGATGGATGGATCTACACTGATGGTAAACTCTCCGGAGGTTGGATTCCCTTTTCCTCATTCCACTTCCTCCCTCATTTAAACATTCTGTTGATATTTAAATAATTCAAATAATGTCTTGCTACTCTCTCACCCCTTTTCTTAAGACTTGCTCTGCTATTCACAGTGGGGGAAAGAGAAGAAAAATACTTTGATAACTATTTAGAAACAGAAATTTTGCTTTTCTGAGGATTCTGTTAAAAAGGTGACCTTTTAAAAAGAATTAGCAGCATCTTTCAAATTTAGGATCCCAGCAAAAAACAAGCATGTTTACATTTTGGAGAGTGGTGGGGAAGAAAGATGATGGGAACTGCTATGAATATGAGAACAGGCTAAAATGTACATCTTTAGTAACAAACCAGACCTTCTTTCTTGGGGAAGCTTTTTTTTAAAAAAATGCCTAATTCCTAAATGAGATGGGCATGGGGACAGGGACACAGAAATGTATATGTTAGTTTGGAATATAATGTTAGTAAAGTTTATCCTAAATTAGGACAAAGGCATTAAGAGATGAAGTCAGAAGCCCCATAATTTATACAGAGCAACTAATAATAATATGTGCAATCCTTTATTGAACTCTTCCCTTATACCAGCACTCTGTGTGCATAGGTAACACCCCTGTGAGTTAGGGGTTACTACCAATACACAGGTGAAGCAATGGAGAGAAGTGGATTTATATGCCCCAAGACACATAGTAAGTGGTAGAACTCGAATTTGAATCCATACCTTCCTGGCTTCCACCATACACGTACGCAACTGGACCTCTCTTAACTGAAGCGTACCTAGTTGAAGACCTCCCACACCTAGTTATAAATTTCTTTTTGATTCTAACAAGAAAAATATAATGAATTAATTTAGAGGCAAAAATTTTATGAAAACTATTGAAATAACAAGGGGAAGTTTTATTTTTTCCTCTGATACTAGGTTTATCTCACACGCCTCCTTGATGCCCTCTCCAGTGTTTCTTCTCATGGTAGTTTTCTAATTGCAGCTCCCAAGAAGCAGCTTGGTTTGGGTTTATGCATCTGCAAAAGATCCTTTGACAGAGTAGCAGATGGAAAACATTATGGTTACATTGACTTTATTTATTTATTTATTTTTATTATTTTTTTTAATTTAATTTTTTTATTTTTGGCTGCGTTGGGTCTTCGTTGCTGTGTGCGGGCTTTCTCTGTGGCGAGTGGGGGCTACTCTTCGTTGCGGTGCGCGGGCTTCTCATTGCGGTGGCTCCTCTTGTTGCAGAGCACGGGCTCTAGGCGTGCGGGCTTCAGTAGTTGTGGCACACAAGCTCAGTAGTTGTGGCTTGCGGGCTCAGTAGTTGTGGCTCATGGGCTCTAGGGCGCAGGCTCAGTAGTTGTGGCACATGGGCTTAGTTACTCCGTGGCCTGTGGGATCTTCCCGGACCAGGGCTCGAACCCTTGTCCCCTGCATTGGCAGGCGGATTCTTAACTACTGCGCCACCAGGGGAGCCCACATTGGCTTTAGTTAAAAGTTTTCATGCTGTTCTTTGCATTATTTCTCCCACAGCTATTTGGAGACTGTGTTTAAGATCATGATTTTAGGATCTTAGTGGGCTGATTCTTTCCTGAAAGTTCAAAATGATAGATCATTTCCTGATCAAATAGAATTTCCTTTAAATTCCATTAAACAAGAACCTGTTTTATCTGTGATAATTTTAAAATGAAAAATTTTCAACTGTTTTATAATAAAATGTGCTTCAGGGAACTGTAAACATTCTTCAACTCAATTTTAGAAATCTTGAAAACAGAATTACAGAAATATGTGACACTATGTCAATGAATAGTAACATTTCTGGAGTGTTTACTGGGGAGGGTAAGCTCATACATTTGTTATTTCATTTCATTCTCACCACAACTCTGTGAGGTAGGCACTACCACATCTCATCAAATCTAAAATGCCTTCAGTTTAAAATGAGCCATTATTTTATGCACCACTAAGAATGCTGCCAATGAAAACTGCAAGATGACCACGAGCTGCAATACAACCTTGATTTCAGTGATATCTGAAGAAATAAATGTACATCTTAGAACCCATGAAATACATCAGTATCAGTTTTACATATGAGGAAACTGAGACAGAATTAAATAACTTGCCTGAGATCATCTGGTTTATAGGTAGCCTGCTAGAATCAGAGCCCAGGGCTCTGACTATATGTTTTATGTTCAAACTGTTACACTTGTGCTCTCACAAATGCTTTCATTAAGGGATCTGGGACTGATCCACTTTACTGGATGATTTATCTATATTTGACATATTAAAATTAACTTGAAATTGTCTTTTCAAAATTTATACATAATCAGAAATTAGAACTGAAACCCATGTAACTAACATGGTAAAGAACTAAAACAGGGCCAAACACACTAGTATAAAAAGGACACGAAGAGACATTTCACCAAAAATAGACTATTTACTGTTGATGACGATAAAAACATATGTAAATTTTCACTACTATTGAGGGGGCCGGGGAAATGGATACTCTTAAATTATTGGTAGAAGCTTAAGCTGACACACTTCTAAATTGCATCTGTGTATTATTCTGTATCAAAATGGGCATACTTTTTGACCCAGGCATTTCCCAACTAAGAATATGTGCTGAGCTTATGGGCAAACAAGTACATCTGATAAATATACAGTGATGTTTTTATAGTCATGCAAAATTAGAAACAATCTAAATGTTCAACAATAGAGAACTGGGTAAACGAATTCTGGTTTTCCCATTCAGTGAAAATTAAGCTGCTATGGAAAACGATGATCTCAATCCATAATTACTGACATGGAAAAAATAAAGCAGCTTATAGACAATATATATTTGCCTAATGAAGGACTGCTTTGAGATGATATCCACTGAATTTCCATCACTATCGCACACACACTAAAAAAGGGTTATGAAGCTACATCGATATTTTAATGCTGTCAAGGAGAGAGTGGAATTCATATTTTTATCCTAGACTCTAAAATGAGTCCCTTCACCTTTCTAGTTCCCTCCTCTGTAAAAGAGAGGGTTAAAAAATAGAATTATTAGAATCTTTCCAGTTCTAAAATTTAAATGCACACTCACTAAAGAGAATTAAATACGACACAAGAATTTGTTGGACCCCATCCAGAGCATGCTAGTTAACCGAGGTACCAAGTTCAGGTATGATGGGGCTAGGACAGTGCTGAGCGCATTGCTAGGCAAGTGCCCTTGTGGAACGGGCTTTGCACTTCTGTTCACTGTCACCGCCTATCTAGGAGATAAAATGAAATCGTCAATGAGAGAAAAAGTCAGGCTGATGATTGTTACTGCTGCTGGAGTATCATCACAGCAGAGTAAAACAAAAATTTTAAGTGCACCGGGATTCAGAGTTTGACAAGATTTTAGAACCTGCCAAAACTCTACTGAAACATGTGGCTATGTCTAAAACAAATAGGATACTGTCAGAAACAGAATTTGACTTGTCTATCAGCACCTTTGAAAACAATGTGTATGCAATTTCTTAGGGATGATAATTACTTCACATGGTAGTGGCATTTGTGCAGAGTTTTTGTCTGCCTAGATCAAATCCTTGGCTATGTGTTCTAACTTGGTGGAAATAGCAGAACCAGCGGCAGCCCAAAGGTCTCAAATCATCCTTGTGCATACACACATTTTGTTTTTCTACTCTGGCTTTTACCCCAGAGGAGATAATGCATTGTCTCCAGGGAATTCAGAGACTATGGTATATGTCTTATAGAATCTAAAGGAGATTGAATAATACATACACATGTAAAGTTGCATGTATAGTAATTGACATTAGGTGCTCCATTAAGCAATGAAATGTCACAGTGTACCAGTTTTTCAGGACATGTTACCATGGATACCTAATGTGATAGAGGTAGGGGAAGAGGT
>NW_006786512.1:1240661-1245469 GCF_000442215.2 Lipotes vexillifer
GGAAAGAGTTGCTTAGGAATTCGATGATTTCATTTTGAGGTGAAGTGAAAAATAAACTGTTTAGAGATACGAACCATTAAACTAGTTTATATATACAAATACTTGTTTTCAAAATCATCAGTCTTTCAAAATGAGTATCAATTAATGACAGTTAATTTATATTGCTTGTTGTTTTGTAAGCCAAAAAGCTAGGCAGAATTCTTCATTTCAGCTAGGAAATTGTGTGGCATATAGATACTCTTAAGAGAAAATATTTTAATCAAAGAAGAATAAAACTCAAAAAAATCAAATGTAGAAATACAGAAAGGTGGCAGGAGGCTAGTAGGAGGCAAGTTCTCTGAGGGTCTGCTCAGACACACTAGGTACTGTGAACCCTCAGGTAGCCTTTGGATTGGTTACGAAGCAAAGATTTGGGAAAGGAACAAGTTTTAAGAATTAATAAGATTCTGGTAAGGATGGTAAGGATGGCAGCCAACTAGTTTGATATGATTTCATGTCCTCCCCTGTGTCTAAGAGCAGTTTGCAACCAGGACTAATTCTAATTCTCCGGTTTCCTGGAGGTATCCCTGATCTCACCCCCAACACTCCCCAGTGGAATTCTCATCTCTAATCGAATAGATTCCAAAACAAGTTCCCTGGAATGGAAGGACAGGGCTCCTAAGGAAATGGGTGTTCATCTAGCTGTGTTCTCAACCATGTACATTTTGTTGACAATAGAAAGATTTTCTGGAATTGGTGCTCCCCTTATTCCATCTCTGCTTCCCTTAATACAAGTCATTATTCCCTCTCCTTCCAGTATCTATTTTCCCTTTCTAATCCATCTACCATATGGATACCATAACAAACAAACAGACAAAAAACTCACCAGGTCAGATCATGTCATTTCTGCACCAGACACTTTTGATAGTTCTCCATTACTTATAGAATAGAAAATTCTAACTCCTTAATATGACATTGGGGAATTCCCTGGCAGTCCAGTGGTTAGGACTCTGAGCTTCCACTGCAGGGGGCCCGGGTTCGATCCCTGGTTGGGGAACTAAGATCCCACAAGCCCCTCAGCCTAAATAAATAAATAAGTAAATAATACAAGGAATAAGGTTTTTTTTTTTAAGTGCACATTTAAAAAAATATATAACATTAGCCCGCTTTAAGAAAGTTCACCCCCAGTAAAACTCTTCAACCTCTTATGCTACTTTCCACTCATGCAGGCTGTATATCAGCTTCATGAGAGGACAGGACGTTCTCCAAATCGGCAATGTGCTTTCCTGCCTCCAGCTGAAATGCATTTCTGCCTGCCCCCAGCCTGTCAGAGGCCTGTTGTCCTTAAAATACCCCTCCTGCAAAGCTCTTCTTCCTTGCCTCCCCTCCTCCCAGGGGAGTTAAAATGTCCCTCTGTTTTCACAGAAGTCTGTTTACACCTCTACTGAGCACTTAGGTTGCTTTTGTAAGACTTTCCTCTACCGCATCAGGATGTGTAGCATAGTGGTTAGAAGTACAGGCTCAGCGTCCTGTAGTGGCTGGAAGTACAGCTCAGAGGTGGTCGTCCTGCATTTGAATCTATCTCAGCTGTTCTACTTATTAGCTTTTTGACCCAGGGCAAGTTAATTAACCACTAAATCTCACTCTATTAGAAACTGTAGATAACATTGGTAGCTCTCTCATAGGCTCGTTTAGGGAATTAGATAACACAAGAAGCATTTAGCCCAGTGCCTAGCACACAGTAAGCCTTAAACAAATGTTAGAAAATATACACTGTGTCTCTTTTTATCTCTTCCATCTCAGAGCTCCCAGTGGTACTTTATTTATAGTAGGTACTCAAAAATATTTATTGATTGAAAACCGTGGCTCGTTTTTTTTTTTTTGGCTGCGTTGGGTCTTCGTTGCTGCACACGGGCTTTCTCTAGTTGCGGCGATCGAGGTCTACTCTTCGTTGTGGTGCACGAGCTTCTCATTGTGTTGTCTTCTGTTGTTGTGGAGCATGGGCCCTAGGCACGCAGGCTTCAGTAGTTGTGGCACCCGGACTCAGTAGTTGTGGCTCGCGGGCTCTAGAGCGCAGGCTCAGTAGTTGTAGCACACGGGCTTAGTTGCTCCGTGGCATGTGGGATCTTCCAGGACCAGGGCTGGAGCCCGTGTCCCCTGCATTGGCAGGAGGAGTCTCAACCGCTGAGCCACCAGGGAAACCCCCCCAAACCGTGGCTCATTTCTATAGAGTCCTCAGTAAGTGTTTCTCTATTAAGCAAGTGATGGAGATATATAAAATTTAGGGAGCAATATTTTGAAATGCTTTACCTAGATATCTGACTATTTTAAGAGGGCAAGTTTGGTGAAGTATACATAATTTACATGTAAATCCTGAATTTTAGAAGACTGTATAGTAGTAAAGCAATGAAAACTTTTAAGTCCTTTACCCATAGAGCTGATGTCATTATTTTTATCCACAGTAGTAAAAGTGGATACGATCTGAAAACAGATTGGGTAACATGTAGAGAGATGATGCACAATTTGGAAACTCCAAATTGATGCTATAACTTCCTGGAAGAAGCTCTCTCACAGTAACTGTAACAGAAAGGACTTCGTGGAAGGAGAGACGAGGTTAGCGTTTGATGCAGAGTGAGGGCATTTGGGGACTGTAGCATCTGTAGGACTTGAGAATGTTAAGTACGGTCATAAAATGAAGAGACAGTTGAGAGCACACCTTCATAAAATTATAGAAACTTAAAAGTTGAAAAGGATCTCACAGTCCCATTCTCCTAATTTTGTCTGCACATCAAAATGACCTGGTGGGCTTGTTAACATACACACCGCTTGACCCTACTTCCAAGAATTCTGGTTTAGTAGTTCCAGAATAGAACCTAGGCATGCGCATGTGTGTGTGTGTGTGTGTGTGTGTGTGTGTGTGTTTAAATAATTATCCCCGATATAACAGGTCAGTGGACTGACATTGGCATTTAGGAAGCACTGATCTCCCCTAACCAGAGATTCTCATTATGGGATGATTTTCTCCATCATCTAGTTATCTGGACGCTTTAAATACCTCTGGTAATTGGAACTTACACTAAGACACCCTTTCTTCTTTTGCACTGCCCTCTTTTAAAGGCCTTTGTTGGTTTTAGTTAGAATTTGCTACCTTTTAACTCTGCCCATTGGTTCTAGTACTGTCTGCTGGAGCCATATAAATTGGGTTTGACACCTCTGCCATCTGCAGCCTTTCAGATATTTGGAGACAGTTATGATGCCCTTTTAAAAACCTTCTTTTATTCAGGCTGTAGAACCCTCTCCATCCTTAGTGTGCTGTGGCTTCAACTTAATTCAGAAGCCATATAGCCATATATTAAGGACTTAGTATATGCCAGAACTGTGCTGGAAGTTGGAGAACCCATGGGGATCTTACATTTGATCTAGGAGAGATGAACTTGTAAATAGATACCTTCGGTACAGAGGCAGTTGTATAAAGTGTGGGTTCTGGAGTCAGACTCTTCTTGGAATCCCTAGTTCAATCACTTGACTAGCTTGGTCTTTCAACAAGCTTTTTGTGCCCTGATTTCCTCATTCTAGGGTGAGAATACTAATATGACCTGTCGCAGAGTACCTTTGAGGGAATTAAAGATTTTCAGTACAATGCTTGGCATACAGTAAGTGTTCAATACATTTTGGATAAAAAATAAGCTAAGGGCAATAATAGTGATAGGAACAAAGAGGATGGATTACAACTTGGAAGGCAAAGTTTATCTGGTACTGAAATAAAAATATTGAATTAAAGTTTCCATGTTCAAATTAGGTGAATTTGTACATGCTTTTACACGTCCGTAAAGACATAAAGAGCATTTAATCCTTGTGGAAATAAATTAAATACATTTACTCACATCCTTCTTAACACTTACTTTAATAATTTAGGTAGCATCTGATTCAGTTAGTATGATAGTAGGAAAAGTAGGTGACATGTTGAAAGGCTTGGTAAGAACAAGAACCTGAAAAGATTTCAATGGATGAGAGCAATGAACCAACGGATGGAAATGAAAAATCTTATACATAGACTATGAGGAGCTAAGTGTAGGCAGAAGGTGAGGAAGATACGGCTTAAGGGAAGGACATTTTAGATTTGGTTTATTACGAGTTAAAATGTGATATATTTGCCAGAAAAGTTAATGTGATTTTCAAACCGTGATAAGAGAAATTTAGGATCCTGAACACTTGAAGATCACGCCCTATTCTCTGTTTAAAGTTCTAGATCTGTTCTTACTTTGCTCTTATTAACTGGGATGTTGGGCAAGTCAGCTAACTTCCCTGGAACTTAGTTTCTTCACCTATAGTATGGGGATAACTCCTGCCTAGTTGTATTTCCTTTGAATTGTAAAGATCAAATATAATGAATACAAGTGGGACTGTTGTCACTTTAGAGAATTTTGTCACATTTTATTCATATGGTTCAAATCCCTCTTTCCTTGATATGACTGACAATATTACTAGTTTTATTAACCATCTGGAATTTTAATTAACTGAAATTTAAATAACTAAAATCTTAGAGATTGTGCCGTATACTTTATTGTTCATCTTGCTTTGCATTCAGTAGAAGTATGGACATCAAAGTGGTTGGTAAATGGTGAATTATTTTTTACCTCTTTTAATTTGTATTTTGACTGGCAAACCTAACCGTGCATTAAACTGACCAAGGTATTTTAGAATAAGTTGTACTGAAAACCTCAACAGCATCCAGGGCTAAGACTAGGTATAGCAAAAGCGGTATGAAATACCTCATTGCATAGCCAGTGTTCTACTTTTCGGCGAAAAGGATACTCCCGGGATATAGG
>NW_006786512.1:1245532-1249838 GCF_000442215.2 Lipotes vexillifer
AGTTTCTTTTACACTCTTTGCTACTGATGGCTTGTGCTTTTTTGGGAGGCGGGAATGGTCTCCTTTTCTCCATTCTTTCTCTGTCTCTCTGTCTCTCTGTCTTTCAACTGTTAGAACAACAAAAAATACATAATATGGAGATCAAGAGCCTGCAGATTACAGTTCTTTCTAATTATATTTTAAACCCGAACATGAACATTAGAATCCTTTTACACACAATATGACAGTTTTCCATCCACCTTACATTGACATTTTGTTTTGTGTTCTCTGTAGCTACCAGAGAGCCTCGATAGGGAAGGAAAGAGACAGAGGGTGAGAAAGAAAGGGAGAGTCTAAATGACAGTCTTTTGAATAGTGTAAGTTCAATCTCTAAAACAAAAAGCACGCTCTCTTTTTCCCCTAAATAATGTGCTCTCCAGCTTCACCTCTCATCCTGAGAAACATGAAAGGGAAAGTAAAAGAGGTGACCCAAATCACAGAGTGCCTTTGATAGGAGAAATTCAGCTGTTTTGAACACTTAAAATCAAAGGAAGTGGTTTCCCTAATTACATGAACTATGTGAAATCTCTCAGAATAGCTCTTCCACCCCAGGATTCCTTGCACTTTAGAAGTTTGCATAAAAAGCTCACATGGAGAATCAGATGCAAAGTGTTTGATTCAGATTTTATTAGGCAGAAGAGTGCCCACATCCATCCTGCAGTTTGCCAGCTGCTCGGGTTGGGACCACTATACCTGGTTTTGATGTGGATGTCTTTCAGACCTGCAACATTAAGGTCTTTGTTCTATCCTTTTCTTACAAGGAGCACCACTTTTCAGAAGCAGTAGCTGTGAAAATATTCAGAAGATTGGTCTTCCCAATTTCTCTCTCAACCTGAAATGGATCCATAGCTGTGTTTGTGAACTTTGCATGGGAAAACATGATTTCCTGGGTTGGTTGCTGGCTCGTGTTAAAATGTTAGATTTTATTAAGCTCTTCATTATATTTTAAATATAATCATTTACCATAAAATTTATATGTAAATTTCCCCATTTACTCTCAGAATCTAGAAATCTGCCAAAACACTTGGCCTAAAGAATAGTGATTATAGCTGTATTAAATCTTTTGTATTTTGATAGTCACCTTGTTATTGAGGCATAAAGGGTGGTACAGGTGTGTAGAGAAGAGAATTACGGATATCCTGAGTTCTCTGTCTGGGGAGGCAAGCATCAGTATGGAGGCACCAGAAGACAGAAGCATCCATCTTAATTGAAATGTCAGCTTGAGAGCTTCCCTGGTGGTGCAGTGGTTAAGAATCCACCTGCCAATGCAGGGGGCACGGGTTCGAGCCCTGGTCTGGGAAGATCACACATGTCGCGGAGCCTGTGCGCCACAACTACTGAGCCTGCACTCTAGAGCCCGCGAGCCACAACTACTGAATCCTGTGCGCCTAGAGCTCATGCTACACAAGAGAAGCCACTGCAATGAGAAGCCCGTGTACTGCAATGAAGAGTGGCCCCCGCTCGCCACAACTAGAGAAAGCCCGCATGCAGCAACGAAGACCCAATGCAGCCAAAATTAAATACAATAAATAAATTTTTAAAAAATTCTTCCATAAAGTACTGACTTAAATTGTAACCCACATAAAATGTCCTGACACTAGGACTGTTGGCTCTTGGGCAGCGAGGTTTAAGTAAAAGAAAATAAAAGTGCCCTTGGGCTTCCCTGGTGGCGCAGTGGTTGAGAGTCCGCCTGCTGATGCAGGGGACACGGGTTCGTGCCCCGGTCCGGGAAGATCCCACGTGCCCCGGAGCAGCTAGGCCTGTGAGCCATGGCCGCTGAGCCTGTGCGTCCGGAGCCACCGCAGTGGGAGAGGCCACAACAGTGAGAGGCCCGTGTACTGCAAAAAAAAAAAAAAAAAGTGCCCTTCAACCAACCAACCTACAAGAATCTATTTAAACAATTACATAGCAATTTCTTTGTACTTTAACAATCCTCATTTATTTCAGAGAAATAGCTTATTTGAAAAGATACATAGATTGATAAGTATTTGTCATTTTAGAGAGAATATTTAAAATCTGAGAGTGTGCATGACTTTGAACTATGGGACTTCTTTCTTTTTTTGTGTGTTGTGAACTAATTATGGATGGATAAAGATTTGGCTGTTTTGTAGATAGTCTCATCAGTATAATAAGAGAAAGGAGATTTGAAAGATGACGAAGGATTGATACTGTGGTAGGGGTTTTGCTTGATAGGTAGGTTTTCACATAATTGGGAAAAGGTCTGTTACCTCAGAAACCTAATATAATATTCAAAATGAAAATTTTTAAAAAATATTTATTTATTGGCTCTGTTGGCTCTTAGTTGCAGCATGTGGGATCTTTCGTTGCGGCACGCAGGCTTCTCTCTAGTTGTGGTGCGTGGGCTCCAGAGTGCATGGGCTCAGTAGTTGCAGTGCACGGCCTCTCTAGTTGTGGCACGTGGGCTCAGTAGTTGCAGCACGCAGGCTTAGTTGCCATGTGGGCTTAGCTGCCCTGCAGCATGTGAGATCTTAGTTCCCCGACCAGGGATTGAACCAGTGTTCCCTGCATTGCAAGATGGATTCTTAACCATCGGGCCACCAGGGAAGTCCCTCAAACCGAAATTTTAATAGCTATTTTAGTTCAACAATCCCAAACCCCCATTTTAAAAATCAGTAAATTGAAGTTAAGAACTGTTATATTGGGTAGCAGTAAATTCAGCTGTAGGGCCCAGGCCTTTGGTTTCCCTCTTTGGAGCTCTTGTCAGGAGCACACTGTCAAGTTCCTACTGCATCTGTTATTTTTCAAATGACGTTAAACTGCCTACACTATGCTTGTTATAAGAGAGAAGGTTAAATATGCTTGAATGATAAGTGTTTGATAACACTTTAACATGAGCAGTAAAAGGTCATTTTGCTCTTCTTCTTCCTAGTATTTCTAGCAACTAAGAAATAGTGCCACAGAAATCACAGTTCAGCTTCTTGTTCGCAATCAAGACTATACCTAAATCATCCCAGAGACTGTCATGTTAAAATTCCACCACCTCTCTGGAAAACGGGTTCTGTAATCCTTACCGTTCAGAAGTCTGCTTAATGGCTGGCTTAAATAACTTCTGTTAAGGTTTGAAGTCAATATCCCTTGCATTATCCTCAAATAAATATAAATAATACTATTCAGATAGTGCTTTTACCATTTACAAAGCACTGTTATATCATTCCATTTACAAAATGATGAAACAGGTTCAGTGTGACTCCCAAAATTATACCTTAGAAACCAGAGCTTAATCTTAGTTTTTTTGGGTCTGGATCCAATACTCTTTACCCACGATAGAATCTCAGCTTTGGAAAAGATCTTAACTGACCATATTT
The DNA here is from genome assembly GCF_000442215.2 of Lipotes vexillifer. NCBI lineage: Eukaryota > Metazoa > Chordata > Mammalia > Artiodactyla > Lipotidae > Lipotes > Lipotes vexillifer. The sequence continues at coordinate 1,248,898 of NW_006786512.1, forward strand.
CTTTTCTTTTCTTTTCTTTTTTTGCGGTATGCGGGCCTCTCACTGTTGTGGCCTCTCCCGTTGAGGAGCACAGGCTCCAGACGCGCAGGCTCAGCGGCCATGGCTCACGGGCCCAGCCGCTCCACGGCATGTGGGATCTTCCCGGACCGGGGCACGAACCCGTGTCCCCTGCATCGGCAGGCGGACTCTCAACCGCTGTGCCACCCGGGAAGCCCTACTGACCATATTTCTGATGCCTGGCTCTCCTCTTCAAAATTCTGCCACGAATGGGCATTTAGCATCTGTTTGAATTATGATTACTAGATGGAGAACTCACTGACCTTCTGGGACAATCCACTTCACTTTTGGAAAACTGTGAGCATCACAGAGTTCTTCTCTGAGTTATTCTGAGTCTATACCAAGTGCTAACAGTACATCTTTGGCCAATAATAAAAGGAATAATTTAATACTGTAATGTGATTTTAAAACACAACATTAAAATTATACTCCTCAGAAAACTCTTACCAAATGACATTTATTAAGTACTTGATTGTCCCCTAACTTTTAATTTTAAGTAATATAGCTTCATTTATTGTAGCTTTTTAGTTTTCTGTCAGTTTTTTAAAGTTTTTTCTTGTTTTTTGGAATCTCTTTCTAGTATTAAAGTGACTAGTTCATATTTAAGTGAAGAACCCAATTGGGTATAGTATACTAATAATAGAAAAGTAGAGTCCTAAGTACTATATTTTATACACTTCAGTATCATGCCTCTTTTTAAAGTTTATACTTGGACTAACCTGTTGGCACAGTGATTAAGAATCTGCCTGCCAGGCTTCCCTGGTGGCGCAGTGGTTGAGAGTCCGCCTGCCGATGCAGGGGACGCAGGTTCCTGCCCGGGTCCGGGAAGATCCCACATGCCGCGGAGCGGCTGGGGCCCCTGGCCCCGGCCGCCCAGCCCTCGC